>NC_056628.2:19287575-19598825 GCF_002870075.4 Lactuca sativa | reverse complement strand
ATAACTATTGTTATATGAAAACTCGATCAACGGTAGGTGGGTATCCCAAGACTTTCCGAAGTCTATCACGCATGCACGAAGCATGTCTTCAAGCGTCTGAATGGTTCGTTCGCTTTGACCGTCCGTTTGTGGGTGATACGCGGTGCTCATATCCAGATGAGTTCCCATGGCCTTGTGGAGCGACTGCCAAAAGCGTGACGTGAACCTACTGTCCCTATCCGAGATGATAGATTTTGGCACTCCATGAAGTCTTACAATCTCTCGTAGGTACAAACGCGTCAGCCTCTCCATCTTGTAGGACTCCTTGATTGGCAGGAAATGGGCAGATTTCGTCAGTCGGTCGATTATTACCCATATGGTGTCCAATCCGTCCGACGTCTTGGGCAGCTTGGTCACGAAATCCATAGAAATCCCCTCCCATTTCCACTCAGGGATTGCCGGTTGTTGTAACAATCCGGAAGGTTTCTGGTATTCCACTTTCACTTTGGCACACGTAAGGCACTTACTAACATAAGTTGCGATTTCCGCCTTCATGTTAGGCCACCAATAGTGCTGCTTAATGTCCAAATACATCTTGTCCGAACCAGGATGAATGGAGTATCGTGTCTTGTGGGCTTCCTTCATAACGATCTCCCTGAATCCTCCGATTTTTGGAACCCAAATACGGTTCATGAAGTAGTATACCCCATTCTCTTTGACTTCCAGGTTCTTCTCCATTCCGCGTAATGCCTCGCTAGTTCTGTTTTCCGTTCTCATGGCCTCTGCCTGGGCTGATGCAATTTGAACGGTCAGATGGGACTGAATGGTTATCGAGTGCGTTTTCGTACGTCGATTTGTGTATTCCTTCCGACTTAATGCGTCAGCTACCACGTTGGCCTTGCCTGGATGGTACTTGATCTCGCATTCGTAGTCGTTTAACAATTCCACCCATCTTCGTTGTCTCATGTTCAGCTCCTTCTGATTCAAGATGTGCTGGAGGCTCTTGTGGTCCGTAAAGATGGTTCACTTTGTACCGTACAGGTAGTGCCTCCAAATTTTTAGAGCGAAGACCACAGCTCCCAGTTCTAGGTCATGGGTTGTGTAATTTACTTCATGCGCCTTTAGTTGACGGGACGCATACGCTATCACTCTTCCACGTTGCATGAGAACGCAACCTAAGCCTTGATTTGACGCGTCACAGTAAACTACAAAATCTTCCGTTCCTTCAGGTAGAGATAGTACAGGAGCGCTGCAAAGGGCTTGCTTCAAGGTTCGAAACGCAATCTCTTGTTGGTCTGTCCACTTGAACGGCACACTCTTTTGCGTAAGCAAGGTAAGTGGCTTGGCGATCTTTGAGAAGTTTTGGATGAATCTTCTATAGTAGCCTGCTAGGCCTAAGAACTGACGAATTTCTGTGGGCGTAGTCGGAGTTGCCCATCCTTCCACAGCTTTGACCTTAGAGGGATCCACGTGAATTCCATCTTGGCTAACTACGTGACCTAAGAAATTCACACTCCGAAGCCAGAACTCGCACTTGGAGAGTTTGGCGTAAAGCTTTTCCGATCGCAGCGTTTCTAGGACTTGTCGAAGATGTTGGCCATGCTCCTCTTTGCTTCGCGAATAGACGAGGATGTCATCAATAAACACAATGACGAAGTTGTCCAGGAACGGTCGACAGATTCGATTCATTAGGTCCATAAATGCAGCGGGTGCATTTGTTAGACCAAAGGGCATTACGACGAATTCATAATGTCCATAGCGGGTTCGGAAAGCGGTTTTTGGAATATCCTCTTCTCGGACCTTGAGTTGGTGGTATCCGGACCGTAGATCTATTTTAGAAAAGTAGCTAGCTCCTTGGAGCTGGTCGAATAGATCATCGATTCGCGGGAGTGGGTAGCGGTTTTTAACAGTGAGTTTATTCAACTCTCTGTAATCGATGCACATTCTGAAAGATCCGTCCTTCTTTTTCACAAAGAGCACCGGAGCTCCCCATGGCGAGTAGCTAGGTCGGATAAATCCCTTGTCCAGAAGCTCACTGAGTTGGCTGGATAATTCCTGCATTTCAGCAGGAGCCAGTCGATATGGTGATTTAGCGAGGGGAGTTGCTCCTGGAACGAGGTCGATTCGGAATTCAACCTGTCTCTCTGGGGGTACTCCTGGAAGATCTTCGGGAAACACGTCCGGAAATTCACACGCTACCGGGATGTCTTGGATGTTAGTTTCTTCTTTGGTCTTGTCCACTATGTGGGCCAAGAATGCCAAATTGTTCTTTCGCAAGTGCTTTTGTGCTTTGATGCACGAGATAAGACGAAGATTCGTGCTAGGTTTGTCTCCGTAAATTACTAGGGTTTCGTGATTTGGGAGACGAAGGCGAACGGCCTTCTCGTGGCACAAAATCTCAGCATGGTGGGGGCTTAACCAATCCATGCCGATAATCACATCGAAACTCCTAATTGCTACTGGCATTAGATCTATTCGAAAGACGTGCTGGTTAAGGGTTAAGGTACATCCGATGTAGATTTCCCTAGTGGATTCGGTTTTCCCATTGGCCATTTCCACCGTATAGGTTTCATTTAGCTTCTGGGGTTGTTGTTTTAGTAAATGTTTAAACTTCTCGCTTACGAAACTTCGCTCCGCTCCGGTATCAAATAAGATGCATGCATAAGTGTGGTTTAGGAGAAACGTACCGGTCACAACTGCGGGATCTTGAACTGCATCACTCTGACCCATAGTCAGCATTCTTCCTGTTCCTCTGTTTCCGGAGTTGTTGTTGTTGTTAGGGCAATCTCGACGGAAATGTCCCGTCCTTCCACACCCGAAACAGGTGTGGCTAGGCCCTGTGTTGTTGCCGCCGGCATTGGTGTTGTTGGCATTGCGGTGATTGTTGTTGTTATTCTGGTTGTTTCCCTGACTCTGGTTCTGAGAAGGATAAGTCCTGCAGAACTTTGCAGTGTGTCCCCTTCGATTGCAACTGGTGCAATGGAACTCCCTACATTCTCCTTGGTGATGGAACCCGCACTTGTTGCATTTGGGATGAGTGCCGGAATAGGGTCTTGAAGTATTTGAAGTAGCTGAGGCTGGAGCATGTGATGTGACTGGTACCGGCGCAGTGACAGCGTGAACTGCCACCGTTTGCTGCTTTTTAGAGGTCTCGGGACCTTGACGCCCCTTCCTCTTGTTGTTCCATCCCTTCTTACCATCGCTCTCCTTCTTCTTCTCAGTCTCTACCGGTTTCTCGCCCTTTTTGTGGTTATGATCATATAGCCTCTTTGCCAATCTCTTCGCGCTGTCAAATGTTTCAGGGTTAGCAGCTATCACGTTCCCTTGAATGGGGGATGTCAATCCCCAAATGAATCGTTCAATCTTCTTCCCCTCTGATGTGATCATACCCGGGCACAACAGAGATAGTTCGCTGAATCTCGATATGTAAGCATCGATGTTCCCATTCTGCACTGTGAGATTCCATAGTTCCTGCTCCATCTTCTGTATTTCGCCTCGGGGGCAGTACTCAGCCGTCAACATCTCTTTCATCTCTGCCCAGGGAATAGAGTTGGCGATAGGGAGTGTCATAGCTTCTATGTGACCATTCCACCAAGTGAGTGCTTGGTCCACGAAGGTGCAGGCCGCGAACTTCACTTTCATCTGCTCGGGGCACTCGCATATCTCGAATACCGACTCTACCTTCTCGATCCATCGCTTTAGGGCGATCACTCCCCCAGTGCCGTTGAAAGTTCGGGGTTTTGCGTTCGCAAAATCCTTGTAGGTGCACGTTTTAGTGAGCCCTTGGTTCGTCCCGTTGTTCGAACTTCCGGAGCCTTGACCATTGCCTCCTCCATTGTTTCCTCAGTGAAGTTGTGCCATAGCTGCCGTGACCGCAGCAGACACGGCTGCCTGGAAAGCAGTGGAGTCAACTTCCGGCGGGGTTGGTTCGGGATTCCCGCGAGTAGGTCGGCGAGGCATCTTCTTGTCACGAATCGGAAAGGTGTTGAGTGTACGTGGTTTCCGTGAGGTTGTGGTCCTACTGACTAGGTGTATGGCACGAACTTAAGTACTTCTATCATTTGGAATACAATCATAGATTCGCAACACATAGCAAAACACCTAAAAGTTCACTAATATTATCCTATGCCTCTTCCACTATTGCAAACTAAACGGGCGTTCTCTTTTTGGTGATAAGGGGTATAGTTTTAGGTTCCCTAGCTATCCCGATCTCATCAAGACGTGTGTTAGTTTTACTTTGGAGAGAATATAGTTGATCAGGCTACATTCACTCCTTGGTATCACTAAGAACAGTCCCGAATTAACCGAGATACCAGCATTATGGTGTTTGATTCAGCGTTAGGTCCTTACTCCTAATGCAGGCAAGTGTGTTTTATTTATTTGTTTTGTTCAGAGTTATGTTAGTCCCTCTTTTTGGTTTATAGTTGCATATCAATGTATGGCTCGACATGCTAGTTCACTATAAACAAAGCTCTGATACCAACCTGTCACACCCCCGAACCAGACGGCGGAAACGTCCGGGGGCTGTCGTGACTCAATTGAATACCATAACATTGAATATATATGAAACAAACAACATTCGTCACCATTCATCAACAGAATACAACCAGTAGTGTTTACATGTCATACATTGTTTTAACATTACATTTCCAAAAATTAATATTGTTTGGTTCATTCAAAAATAAACTGCAACCGTCACTGAGCATGATTTCCTTTGATTCACTGGTTTCCTGAGAATACAAGTATTTTGAAAAACGTCAACATATGAAATGTTGGTGAGTTCATAAGTAGTGTTTGAAATCGAATGTTTATATTGTTTGAAAAACCACCAGAAAATCCGATATTTTCTGAAAAGAAAAGCTTTCAAAAACGTTTGTGAAGATCCATAGGTATGCTTGTTTGTTTCTATACTTGCAAAATAAGTTGTTCATTTAAGATGTATGCGTTTAAAATCTGTATGTGATAAAAACCCTAGGGAAACCCGATGTTCCCCTAGTTCTTTTGAAATCCATTGAGTTGCGTTGAAACCATTACAAAAATAGTAGTATCGGTCCCAAGCGACGTTGGAAGGTTCTCGAGCATTGATTATTTACTACAAACCCGCATTACACAAATGCCCGGTTTATAGATATACCAACGATTCCCGAAGGCGTCGTCAGTACTAATCACGTTATCCAATCGCCCGGACTATGAGTGGTCCCACATCCGAAGAGAAAGAGGTCACGAAGACCCCGGTAACTCTATTAACCGGCTGGGGAAAAATGTGTGCGAGGGGTCCCCGACCCGCCTCGTAAAAATGTGTAGACTTTTCTAGCAATACCATGGCCCTTGGGGTCCAATGATACAAGCCATTGAAAGTCACCCTACGTTGTGCCAAGTCGGTAAAACTCAACACTTCGTAGAAAAAAAATGTCTTCGGGCCTTAAGATCAGGTCATTGGGCTAGCTAGGCCCAACAAACAAGATTTTACACTTTTGGGGCCCGAAGATGGTGCGTAGACGTCTGTGCACACTCGCATGTATGTGTATTACCAATCGTTATTTGTATGTAACAAAGAGTTAGTAGTTGTAGATTTCCATTGGCTCGAGACCGAGCCAATTCGTTTAACAACGACTTTTGGTATTGTAGTGAGTTGTATTTCGTTGATAGTCGAGATGTCATTATTTGATCAAATTGTACACATTGAATCGGCCTTGAAATATTTCTGTTTTCAGCCCCTCATTATTTGTAAAATTTACATTTTCAACCCTTTTATTTAAGTATTTCCCGGTTTGGTCCTTAAACTATTTTTCTTGACATTTTAACACCAAAAATTATTGAAATTAATATTTTCCAGCATATTTTTCAAAGAAAACAGTTTAAGTCCCTGAAAATGCAGTTTTTCTCGGTTTTAGCCCATCTTTTCGCAATTTTGACAATTTTGGCCCAAAATGGAAAATTTTTGCAACTTTGGTCCCTTTTAAATTTAAAAAGCATTTTAAACCTTTGAAAAGGGTTTGGGACACTTATAGTCCACTGTTTTACGGAAAGTTACAGTTTTGGCCCTCCAAAACAGAAAAATTCGCATAATGGGCCTTATTGGGCCGAAATTTGCATTTTTAGCCCAATAGGCTTGAAATTTATGTTTTTAATCCACCAATTAAATAGAATTCCAGAAATAGCTTTATTGAAACTGTTTTGACACATTTCAACCATCAGAATCTGTAAAATGTCATTTTGGGCCCTTAATTTTGTATTTTTCACATTTTTGGCCCAAAATATGTGTTTTTAGCTTAAAGAAAATTGTTGCTAACCACTTGGCTATTTATCTAGTACCACTTATTATGTAGGAACATATTTGAAGCTAATATCATAAAACATGAGTTATATCTCGGTTTTGAGGGGTTTAATGGCTAGATCCAACATTAAAACACATATAAGCATACATATAAGCATGGAAATCATACAAGGCATACAAACACATATAGATCTACACTTTCACTTGTATTCCCCCCCACAAAAACTCTTAAAAACAGAAAATAGGGGTATGAATCTCACCTTGAGTGTGGGGGCTCGGTTTTGTAAAGAAAATGGAAGGAAAATGATGTGATTTTCGGCCCTAGCTTTCCTTGATGTAGATCTCGAGTTTAAGGAGCTTTCTAGGAGCATGATTACCAAAATTGTTTAAGAGAGAGGATCTAATAATGAGAAAAAGAGTTATAAATTTCTTAGATATGTGTGACTTACCAAGAAGTGATGATATTTCCTTGAAATCCTCTTGATGCACAAGCAAAGTTTCGAGATTTTAAGTGAAGAGGGAGGATGGTTTCTTGAGTAATCTAGAGAGTGTTTGTGAGATATTTGTGTGTGTTTGTGTGTTGGGTTTTGGCCGAGAGCAAGAAGGAAAAGAGAGAGGAGTAGACATGAAGTGATATATGCATAGAGATATGAGATATGTTGCATGGAAATCCAAGAGATAAAAATGAGGTGGCATGGTAATAGTCAACTCCCCCTCTTGGGCTTTTCTTTTGGGCCGAAAATGGGAAGGAAAAAAAAATGTTTGGGCTTTTTGCTCCTAAGCCCAACATTAGTGTTAATTAGGGTATTTATTGGACTTATAAAATGAAATTGTGATTTTTGTGCTTTATTAAGCTAGGTTAGGTTTAATTATGGATCAAAACTTGTGTTTTATTTCCTTCTAGGTTCTACCTAGCCCAAAATATTGAAATAAACAAATGTGGGTCCAATTAGAGCCCAATTAGGGTCCTAAACCCATGATAGTCCAATTGAAAGCTTATTGGTCCATTTGGATCCAATAAGGAAGTCTTAGTCCAAAATGGACTTAACCAAAACTTCTAGGGTTTCCAATTGTTTGATGACTATCTATAGTACTTGTATCTTGCATTTGATTAAAGTTTTTGATTCCCATTAACTTGAATGTGTAGATTACATAGCTTAAAATTTACAGTTGTGACAGTCTTGAAAAGTGATTTCAGGTATAGATAATACTCATGGAGTTTGTGTTGAAGATTTCTGAGCCAAAGCCTCGTCCGTGAGCATCGAAGAATTCGCATTCGAAGGAGCAAGAAATGGAGATTATTCTTTCAACATTCAATCCTTCAACCCCAAAAGCAAGGTGAAGCTGCAATTGAAGATTATGTGACGAATTGCATTGAAGCCTCCTCAATCAGTCTGTTGCTATCTTTGTACCTGCTGAAGTGATCCAGAAGATTTGTTCTCTCTGATGTTCTCTCTGAAGATTCTTAAGCTGAAAGCGCCATCTTTCAAGAATCAGTACAAGATGCCTTCTCACCCAATGTGCGTTCAATTCCAAATCTTGAAGAAAAGCTCAAGTGCTCAAGATGAAGTCATTCATTGAAGATTCATATGTTCATCCTGATGTTGTGAAGAAATCGAAGGTTAAAGTTGAAGCCAAGCTCCCATTGAAGATTGACAAGAAGAGCCAGCTACTTTTTAGGGGGAGTTTGTTGGGTCAATTAAGAAAAGAAATCTATAAACCAAGGGGGAGATTGTTGGGTCAAAATATGGTTTATACTTTTCTTTTCTGGGCAATTGTATTTTTCTGTAATATTTTTGGAGTTTACGGTCATGTTTACGGTTGAGTTTACGGCCGTAAGCACCTTACGGCCATAAACCCATTTACGGCCCATGTTATCCGACCCATGTTCCCTAGTATATATATAGGTGTTAGGGTGAGGAGTAGAGATTGATGAACACGAAGAGAGTTTATGGCCAGAGAGAGAGAAGAACTATTGTGTGTTAGTGTGTGTGTGAATCTCTTGTATCCGGATCATCATTCTATTCATTAATACATTGAGATTCATCATCATCTTCTTCTCCTTCTCTTCTATTTGATCTGACATCATCCGTTTGATTAGGATTCTGCACCATCAAACGGATCTGATTGATACACAGACAAAATTAGGGATTTACAGATTCTCTTGAAGTAATCTTCAGTCAGGGGGAATTTCATGATTGAAGCACCACGATACACCAATGTTCACCCAATTGTCAATCTATATGACAAAACTTAATTACCTGATGTCCACTTTCATTAACAAGATCAAAGTTTTGTCCACGATACACCACTGTTCACCCACTCATTCCCAACCACCGCCAGTTTTAGAACCATCTACAAATTTGTATTGTAAAGACAATGAATTAGGCAACTTGAAGCTGTTAGCCAGTTACAACTAGGGCTAGACAACACCAGCAACGACAACAAGCAAGGAACAATACAAAATTGAGTTACATGATAGTAATCTGTTCTACCTAGAACATTAGGGCATTTTGACAATTGCAATTTTTTCATACAAAAGAACGGGAAATAGATATCGTGAATTGAGTATTCACCTGAATGGACTCATCTGGACTTCCTCCAATCATATTTACAAGGTTGTATTCACAGGTTACAACTAATAGGGGTTGTGGACATCGTCTTTATCAATTCGAGAAGGGAGAAAAATACACAGGAAGTAGAAAAGGTTTGGTGTGGAAGATCTGTTGCCGAGACCGACGATCCCGTTTTTCCGACGAGTTCGTTTCTTCCTTGGTATTTAATCCAACAACGGGACTGTGGGAACGGATGGAAGACCACAATGACCAAGGGAGGATGCTACGCGATGGTGGTGAGCTCGAAGGGTGGTATGGGAAAACTCCGATGGTCGGCAGCCTCTTCTTGGCCGGTGGTGAAGAAAAACGGGAAGGGAAGGGAAGAGAGAGAGAGAGAGAGAGAGAGAGAGAGAGAGAGAGAGAGAGAGAGAGAGAGAGAGAGAGAGAGAGTGGGGCCCTTTAATATTAAATAATTATATATATTTTTTTTCAAAATAAGGCAAAACTTAATAAATGGTCCCTGTGGTGGTGAAATGATAGAAATGCCCTTCACTTAACGGTCAAATGTTAACAGAGTTAGCGAAAAGGACCATTTGTTAAAAGTTTTGAAACCACAGGGACCATCTTTGAGGTTTTTTGAAATTAGAGGCTAAACTTGATATTTTCGAAAACCATAGGGACCATTTTTGAAGTTTTGTCTTAATTATATTGGTTGATTGATATTCATTATTTCATTAAACTGAAGCAAAATGCAGGTATCATGATAATTCAATTTTCTTTCTCAATTCAAACATAACCTAGGGCTTTTTTTTGGAATTCTCACCAAGCCACTATCTTCAATCGTCCGACCCCCATTACCGATTGTTGGCTAAAAAGGTAAAACAGAAAATTTGTTTCATGTTTATGGATTAGGACGTGTTGGGTACTAAAATTTTAATTAAAAAATGTTTCATTTCTGTTTTGTTGTGTTTTTAAACCCGCACCACAATAAAAAAATAAAAAATAAAATAAAAAAATAAAAAATAAATAAAAAACACCATGATATTGTGCAGTTTAAAAACGAAAGTGCACCACTTGAAACACAACACATTGCGCTTTTAAGATTAGAAAAACCGATGCATGCGGTTTGATGTTTAGTTTTGGCCTAATAGCTCATCATGCTCACCTGTATTAAGAATACAGTAAACATTTTTTTTTTATATCTATGATCTGATTTTGGTTTTGTACAAATATAGAAAGCACAATGATGCATTGTTCGTGGCCTCTCCTTTCTTTTCTACAAATTCCACAATTCCAGCAATCTCTTTCGCATAAAACAACATTTCAGATGACAAATTTTGACATCCATCTTCCAATCCAACTTGAAATGATCATTGTCTTGTTCCAAAATAATCCGAGCTTCATGTTGTCATCGTTCTTCTTCTATAAATTCTGAATAGCAATGGTGAGAAACTTTCCAACACGTGAGAGTTCTCCACACAATCCATTGCAATCATTTACGTTCATATTTGCTTTTGTGTCAACCGTAATCACAATCGTTTCATTCCTTTGTGGAGCCCCCAAGAAGAAACGGCGAACATCCATTCCATTAACGAATCGAGAAGCGTTAGCAGATGAAGAAATACAAACGTTCGAGGTGAGAGTCGATGATAAAACGGACAACCACCGGTCTTTCGATTTACCACCACCACGAGAAACCAACATCAAACCACTTCCACCACCACCGGAAACAATCAATAAACCACTTCCACTACCACCTTCAATGGTGAAACTAAGGGCGGCATCTTTTCACGTCCGATCAAGCTCAAATGCATCGCAAAAGGGGAAATTGTCATCAAGTATGAGCATGAGATCTATTGGAGGGTACAAGAAGGCGTCAAAAAAAGAAACAAAACGTGGAAAGAATAAGTTGAGCCATGAGGATTCTATTTGGAAGAAAACCATAATTTTAGGGGAGAAATGTAGGGTTCCTGATGATGAGGATGAAGCTATTCTTTATGATGAAAAGGGAATGAGGATCCCTACCTTCCGCCGCAAGCAGACTTCAGGATTACAAATATCTCGACAAAATTCAACCTTCGAATCAAATGATATCGAGAAAGAGGATGTATAGGAAGTGTCAAAAAGACGAAGAATTTTGGTAGGATTATTTGTTGCAATTTATGATAGAATGAGAGTTCAAATTCTTGGATTTCGTGTTTTGATTTACAGATTACACGAGTATAACATGTTCATCTTGCTTTCGTATTTTTTAACTTTGTTTTCTTTATATAAACATCATGTTTATTATACTTTATTTAGTAATACTTTCCGAATTCCAAACCAACCCAACACTATATAATTTAAAAGTTGATAAAATTTTGCGATTGGTCCTGATTAGTAAAAAATATCGTCTTGGGATAATTATTAGAAATCATACACTTTTGATCATTGTTGTTTCTAGTTTCTTATGGCTGGTCCTTTGATACATATAAAATAAGGGAAAATGACACAAAAGTCATAAGAACTTTCTAAAGTTGATCTATTTAGTCCTTAAAGTATTTTTTTTGATTTTTTGAAGAAACAAAGTCGTGAAGAACCTGTACTTTTAGTCTTTGTTACCTAAATTAAATTAATAGGTAAAGATGCTACATGGAAAAATAAAAACTGTATTTACTAGTGTTAAAAGCCAAGTTAGCAAATAGTCAAACTTAAAAACTCAAGTCACTTCATAATTCATCGATGAATCCATATGCAACCAGTATTGTAAAGCTCGTCGATTTGGCCGATTACTTCTCCGAGTATTCGCTATTCGGCCCCTTACCGAGACGAGTTACAAAATCCCGAATACTCCCCGATCGGCCTCATATTGACTGAGCAATGTTGTAAAATCGGTCAACTCAGTGATATATATATATATATATATATATATATATATATATATATATATATATATATATATATATATATATATATATATATATATATATAATATACTTAATGATTTATTATTTAATACATGCACATGTGATTATTACTACATATATATATCTTATACTTTTAGTAATTATTCACAAAGTTATACCATTATGTATATTTCAGTTTTTGTGTATTCACATTATCTAATTTTGTTATATATTTCAATCAACTTATGATTTTGACATATATAATTTTTTAAAAATATTTCTACATGAATTACCGAATCCGAGTACTCCTGAGTACTCGCTACTCAGTAGTCGGCCGAACAGGTACCGAGTAACGAGTTCTACAACGTTGTATGCAACTGAAAGTCCATCAGAATTGGGCGTTTTATCTTCGATTTTGAAAGTTGTTCAGAATTTGTTTATTATTGTAGCTAGGAGCTAGATCTGATGTGTAATTCCTTAAATTTTTTCTCATAATTGTTTTGATAACAAAATAGACGCCAAACAACTAATTGGAAGGAGATTAAGTGAGCAAGAGGACATGAAGTTATGACCATTCAAAATCACACCAGGGCCTAGAGAGAAACCAATTATCGGGAACAATTACAAAGGTGAAAGTAAGCAATTTGTAGTTGAAGAGATCTCTTCCATGGTACTCGTCAAAATACACGAGGTTTTCGAAGCTTTCGTTGGTTCATCTGTCAAAAACATAGTTATCACCGTACTTGCTTACTTCAACGACTCTCAATGCCAGGCCACCAAATAGGCCAGAGTTACTGCCATTTTAAACGTGATGCATATCATCAACAAACCCACCAATGCAGCCATCACTTACTAATCATAGAAAATAAAGCAGTAGAGTTGGAGAAAAGAATGTGCTCATTTTCGACCTTGGTGGTGTTTTCTCCATGTATTTAGTGGATGTTGATTGCTGATGATTCAGTGATGTATTTGTGCAAGGCAACATGAAGCACCTGGAAGAACGTGTTTTCACCATGGATATGGTAGATGTTGATTGTTGATGAGATGTGCAACATCAAGAGGAGGCTCGGATGGATTTGAATGGAAATTAGAATTTGGGTTGTTTTAAAAGTTGGTGTGTAAAGTGATGGAAGAGAGAAATCCAGTGGAGAGTGTGAAAAAGTGTCTATGATGATAAAGTGGAGAGCAGACATGAGAAAAAATGTGAAGAAAGCAAAAAAGGTGGGTTGGTTATGGAGTTATAATTAAGTTGGGTTTAGGATGGGGAAGAAGATGAATAGTTTTGGGTTTATCAGGTGGGGTTGTTCAAAGTCAACAAATGTCTATATGTCAAAGGGGTACGAGGTGACCCCTTCATTTTGGCCAAAATGACATAATCGACTTGACAAAAACAACTTTGTTCCCTCATAAAGCCACGAAAATGATTTATAGACTAAATGGACCTACCCTAGAAAATTCGTAGAGTATTTGTGTCATTTCCCCTATAAAATAACATTTGTTTCATAGAAAACTAAGTAATTTAATCTATATAAATAAGTTTTAGAAAATAACAATTTTTTTTATTTTTAAAAAATAATCATTTTTTATAAATGTCTTATTCTGAATTACTTTTTCAATTTTTTTTTCAAATAATGATCCTTTTCAGATTTGATCTTCAAATTTCTGAGTTATTTTTTGGTTCTTTTTTTGCAAATCTTTTTTTTTCTAAATATCTTCATTTATGTCTGAAATGTGTTTTTTCAGAGTATTTAGTATCATGGTTTTATAATAAAATGTTTGATTTTATGCATTAATATCGATATAATTCACATTTACTATGTTTGTTTAATCTTTTGTTAGACTTAAGTAAAAAATATTTTTTCTCGAAATTCTGAAATTGTTCATCAGATTTCAAACTTGTTTTTGAAATTCCTAAGTTTTTTTCTCGAAATCTGTAATTTCAGTCAGGAATCTAGAATATTGGTCCGAAATCCGGAAGGACAGTCCGAAATGTATTGTTTTTATCAAAAAAAAAATGTTTTTTCTTGGATCGAAATGTTCTTTCTGGACCAAAATGTTATTTTTGCTAAAAACAATTTTTTATGGTAATTTTTTTCAAATAAACTTTAAATTGTGGTTAGATTACTTAATTTTCCTTAAATCATTTCATTTTATTTTATATTTTATGAATTAAATTAATTTAATTAGAATAAAATTTAATAGATCTCATAATCTCTCTCTCTCTCTCTCTCTCTCTCTCATAACATCATGTTCCTTATTTTATTCAAATAACAATACCATGGCTTCCTCTATTTCGATTGATTCTCCAAGGAAAAATTTATCGAGGAGAAACCTAAGCTTTGTAACTTGAAATCAAATATTGGTTTTCCAATTGATTAAAATATGGGTGAAACCCCTATCAATATCCCCATTATTTTGGTTCATCATCTTCGTCTACGATGAAAAAAAATCAAGAGATTGAATCATTGTGAACTTCTTAAGGAACAGGGAAAATGTCACATTAGCCCAACGAACTTGTCACGTTTATTTTAAAATGTCATCCATCTATTTTTTATACAAAAAGGGAATGAAGTTGTAATGTCCCAAAATTATGAGGTAAAAATTTCATTTTTAATCCAACCAAAATATTAACTATCTTTAAGTCAACATTCAATATCCTTTTTCTAAATATTTAGAAGTACTTTATACTAGAACAATTATTAGAGTTCAATCCCAAAATCATCATAATGCGAAAACATGCGTGGGTGCGCAGCAATCATGCCGGACCCTTCCCTTTCGAACCGGAAATACCTGAAACCATAACCATAAAAACCGTAACCACAAAGCTTAGTGAGTTTCCCAAAATACCCAATACCATACATAATAATCACATATTAGGCCCCTGCTCTTCATCGGGCCTCGCCTGGCATCGGGTCTCGCCCGACATCAAGCCCCACTCGGTGTATAGATCTGCCAGTCATCAGGCCCTACCCGATAAACATATAAACATATCAACATATAATCATACGAACACGTGCGATAATCACAAAGACCATAGCTTACAATATAGTCATCGAGCCCCGCTCAGCATCGGGCCTTGCTCGGTAAGCATTCCATCACATAACACATGCAAGAGTCACGCAGACATCTAGCTTCCTAACATAATAAACCATGGGCCGGCATTGGTGTCTTCGACTCGCTAAACACAGTAAGGAAACTCACCCCGATCTACTAATAATCAAATGACTGCTCGGACCATTGGACCGGATAACCTCGCGCCAACTAACAATAAATACAAAACTTAATTAATAAGTATCCCGAAACCCAAAACCAGAGGTCCACTCCATAAACCAACTTCCTAAAGGGTAAAAGACTATTTTACCCTTTTCTTACTTAGCCCAAAACCAAGGCCAACCCAATTGCACAAAAAGCCCAAAATGACAACCCAAAGCCCAGTATGGCCTAAATTCCTAATTGGGCCCCAAAACTATCATAGGACCAATTCTAAGAAGGCCCATAGCTAAACCATGGCCCAAAATCAGAAGTCTAATGGCCCAACAAAGTCCAAACCTTAAAAGGCCCAAAATGACCATTCTGGGGAGTACGCCCTGCATACTAGAGACGTACGCCCCGCATGCTCAGCAATGAAGCACAAGGTACACGAGATTGATGGACGAAACACCCATTACGTTGAGCGTACTCCTACATAAACCCAACGTACCCATCAGAGACCAAAAATCCACATTAAGCTCTGAATGGTTAAGACAATGACTTCCAAACTCAGATATGGTCCTAATGAGATGTCTTAACACATAAAGTTGGCAAATTTACTCCTTTGCATGGCTTAATGGGACCAAAACCTAAATAAAATCCATAAAAAACACCTAAATTCATGCATGGCCCAAAATAATTCATCAAAATGACATTTTTATGAACAAGGGACCTTCCAAAGGCCTAGATCCAACATTTTAAGCTCTTGGAGTAGCTCATACTCACAAGGATGACTCTAAGGACCAAAATGAACCCAAAATACTCCTTAAACTATATCTAACACCTAGAGTCATCAAGATAGAAACTTTATACCTCAAGAAGGTAGATCAAGATGCAACAACCCTAGATCCAAAGGCTTCAAGCAATCCCACACTTCTCTAAGAAATTCCTTCTTCTATGAACACCAAAAAGCATGAAAAACCACTAAAATGGAGTCTAGGGTTTCGTTTCTAGGGTTTAGAGGGATGATGGCTGAAGATAATAGGGTTTGGTGGTGAGTTAAGGAGCTTAAATATCATCCAACAACCTAAATCAGGGTTTGGGTCTGACTCCAGTACGCCATGCATAATTCTGGTACGCCCATCGTACTGTAAAGAACACATGCGATGCATCTATTTAGTACGCCCATTGTACACCTACGTACGCCTTGCGTACTCGACCTAACACTAATACACCTAGCGTACACTTATGTACCCCCCGTGTACTAGGTTTAACCCTATAACCACCAAACTTCTGAAAGTCATAACTTCTCCATTATAAGTCCGATTCTGATTATCCTTATATCCATGGAAAGGTAACGAGAATCTCTACGCTTCTATCAACTTACCCTTGCCTTAAAACTTCCCAAAAAAACCAATATTCATAAAAGCCCGAACTGAAACTTTACCTATATACCCCTTGGCTCCAAAACACAAACCAAACTCCCAGATCACCTAAATTACATTACCCACACCCAAATGGGTCTAAGTCTCTCTTTTATAAAGGCACTAAGCCTTATGACACCCAATCTTCGGGTCACCGCCCCGCATTAGGAAACTATTCGGAACACAACGTTACAACTCTCCCCCACTTAAATTAGATTTCGACCTCGAAATCAATCCTTACCACCGTCCTAGGAACCTACGTTCCGAACAAAACCTTCTAGTGCTAAAAAAATCACTGATCCCATAGATGTCGATCCAATACGTTACTTCGATAATTCCGAAGCCCCATAACTTCTTGACCTCCGCATAGGTATAACCATTCTGAAACATAAACACAAGGATCTCCTCCTACCATCAGAACTGAAGACATCCTTTTGACCACGAACCTTCCAACTGATAACCCAACATATAGGTTCCTTAATCCATAACTTGTTGAAGTAAAGATCTTTCATAAACACACTAACGACTCCCAATGTGAGTCTCTACCAAAGCAAACTCTGTACATAACTCATAACCTAAGATCCAAGGATTTACACTTGTATTTCACTCGATATCTTCTGATTTACGGCATCCATTCACTAAACTAGAATATAGAAATCCCCAATCCACCGCTAAGACTACCAGTCTCATACTTGGTCTAGCCAGCAGGTTCCTGAGAGTCCAACTGATAAGGCTACCCTAGCCTATGCACCACACTATGCCACTCATTGAACACATGACCATCCCACTAAAACCATAATCCAATTCCTCGACCTAACCGGTCTCTACCAGGTCCCACATACATTTCCATAATCATACGGGCCTCGCCCACGGGTCTCACCCAGTCTATACCAACGAACAGGTCACGCCTATGGGTCTCACCCCATCGAGTACTACACATGCCCAAACTCGCCTCGGACCCCAATGGTCATCCTCCTATAACAGAGAGATACTCTCCGACCCCACTTTCAGTCTTGCTCAACGCACGAGTTGATCCTCATTTATATTCATGACCACCCCAATGATGGTCTACCTCAGTCTGGTGAATTCTACGATTCCATCGCAGACTTACAACAAGTTTCCATAACTGTCTGATATCCTGGTGAGTCTTACGACCACACCGTAGTCTTACAACACTTCCGTACTATCTGTCAATCTAGTGAATGCTACATCCACCCCGCAGTCTTATGACACGTCTATCCCGCCATGTTCATCACCCATGGTCTTACCAAACCTCTACCATATCAAACACAATCATATTGAGACGATCTCGCATCCAACTAAATTCCAATCAAGTGTTCGGGTCATGCTTTGAACACCAAGGCCTTCATGAAACAAGAACAATCAGCGAGGCTCTAACTCAACCCTCAACCTGAATCCATACACATACATGATATACATCACAAAGAAGATGCCAACTGACTGTTTGAAGTTTCCAGAACTCCTAACTTACACAACTTCAATCCAGATGGCCACTTGAGTCGTCTTCCCTCCCGACTGGGATGTGAAACTCACCGTAGTTTTACACCTGATTCAGCTCCCATAAATCTAAATGATTCTCCCCCACTTGGATTCGTCGAAGCTCTCCCAACCCACAAAATTTGATGGATTCCCAACCCATCTTACCTCCTTATAATTTGAACCGCCGGCGACCTGTGTGACATCCCCTAATTTCTCGGCCAGAAAAGACCGATTTAATTTATGCTTTTTAAAATAAAATCAGAGAAATCTTTTTAAAATATGTTGCGGAATTGGTCCCCAAACAAAATATGATAAAAGTTTATGAAAACCCTTCATTAAGAAGGTATATGTTTTCCATATATATATATATATATCAAAACCTTGGGATGTCATGTTCCGATACAGATCAAAAGCATAAACAAGACATTATAAGCCTTTCAACAGTTATTTACAACTACTGGCCTATAATCCAAAAATCTCTCGTCGTCCTCCGACTATGCTCGGGGTCTACTACCTGTAATCATAAAACTGAGTGGGTCAGGCTTGGGAGCCTGGTGAGCATATAGGGTTTTCAACCCACAATAATAATATACATATTAAGTTCACCAATCAACAATAACCCTGATTACCCATTCCCGTTGTCCTCACTTTACGTCCCTAAACACCTATCACAAGGGACCTAGCTTAAAGAATATCATCAGGATGGACACTACTGCTAAGGGGTTTCCTCAGCCATACATGTCCTAAAGGCAACCATGAGGGGGATGGAGTACGCCAATGAACATTTAATTCATCAACACCTACAAGTTGCGAACCTGCTAGTGTTCCACTGGACCATCTAGAAAGTCTGTGGTCGTCGTCTATACTCCGCTAGATGACTACAACAACAACAACAACAACAACAACAACAACATCGAGGCCTCTCACCATTTTAACACACATCAACTATTTCATCTACCCATGTTCTACCAAACATATTTTGTAGATAAAAAGCATATACAGTTTAAAACTTGTATAAAACATCAATTCAAGAGTCACCTCGAATAAACAATTAGCATATTTACACATAACACGTATTTCAAGGTAAATACTTCATATCTATGTGTAAATTGAAAGTAACTACACACTCACATATTTTGGTGAAAATCGGGCAGCAATTCGTTTCCTAAAACGATCGTTTCTAATAAGACCGGGAGTTTTATTGAGAAACCGGGCTCTGCAAAGTCGGGCTTCAAAACCGAAAAGATAAATTTTACGGGCTTCTCGGGCACTTCGTGGGGTATTCCGGGCTTTACAATCGATACCGGGGCTTTGCGGGATGTTAAGATGAAGAAAATATGGGTTTAGGGGTTAAAAGTGGCAATTTCTTAAAAATATCCGAGAAGGCTCGCAGCCTTCTATTTATAGGGTGAAGCTTCTGATCGGACGGCTGAGAAGCTTCTGATCCAATGGCTGAGAAGGCTCGCAGGCAAAGGCTCGCATGGCTCGCACATGGCTCGCACCTGCGAGGGCTCGCTGGCGGCTTCTAAGTGGACCGGAGTCTACTGGTGCACCTACGAGGCTCGGAGCTAGGTTAAGCGAGGCTCAGATCTAGGCTAAGCAAGGCTCGGACACACGCGGCAGCAGGGCGAAGCTTCGGCTGGGGAGCTGGCTGCTTCGGATTGGGCCTCCTCCTCGGTCGAATCAGAAGAGGACACGTGGCTTCGCATGACTCAGCAGTTTCGGTGACTCAACAGCCTGGTGACTCAGCAGCCTAGTGACTCAGCAGGACACATGTCACATTCTAAGCGAGGGTGACGTGGCGAAGTGTGACTATGCGAAATTTCTCGGTTTTCGCGCCAAAACTTCTAAAATCCATAACTTTCGCATATGAGCTCCGTTTTGACGTTCTTTATATGCACGCGTAGCTAAAATTACGATCTACAACTTCCATTTAGACTTCGTTGGCTAATTTTGACTTTAAATTTTATATTATTATTTTTAACAGACCGGAACAGAAAATCCGTTAAAAATTCATAACTTCTTCATCCGACGTCCGTTTTCGTCAGACTTTTTACCGTTGTGCTCCTAATGACGAGACCTTCAATTCTCGTTTAGGTTGTGTCGGCTAAAAATCGCTCGATCTAAAATTCGAGTTTTTAGCTATCTACTGCTACGCTGAAACTTCGAAAAATCATAACTTCCTCATACGCAGTCAGATTTGGGCGTTCTTTTTATCGAACTTATCAGTTTAACAAATACTACGACTTTCGTTTAGATTACTAAGGCTAAAAAGTAGTTTATCGAAAACTCACTTTTTACGACATTCAACACCGTGCCGGTTTTGTCGTGAAACTTCAACAGGTCATAACTTCTTCGTTATAACTCGGATTTTGGTATTCTTTATATCCCCGAAATCCTTGTTTCAACCACTACAACTTTATGTAAAGATATCGGGCTTATCTCACACTTTAATTTTGACGCTTATTTTAATTCTTAATTAATTAAGCCCTAATAATTAAGCATAAAACACATAATTCACATAATATTCACATAATTCCTTTTCATTTCTTCAAAATGAGTTACAAAGGTTAACCTACACTATCAACTCAATATAAATGCCTAGGCTAGAAACACGAGTGTTACAATTCTCTCCCCCTTAGGATGATTCCGTCCCCGGAATCACATATCACCAAACAACTGCGGGTAGCGAATCATCATGTCATTCTCCGTTTCCCAAGTGAGATTTGGTCCATTCGTATGTTTCCAGCGCACAAGCACTAAATCGACCATCTTGCGTCGTAACTTCATAGTCTTACGGTCAACGATTGCCTTATGTTCCTCGATCAACCTCTTGTTTTCATCCAACCTTAACTCAGAAATCGGAATTATGTCGGGCACATCTCCTGTGAACTTTCTCAAATAACACACATGAAAGGTGTTATGAATACCCTCTAGTTCTTCCGGTAACTCTAGCTTGTAAGCTTGATTCCCGATTCTCTGAAGAACTTTAAATGGTCCAATAAACCTTGGACTCAACTTCCCTCTCTTACCAAATCTTATAAGTCCCTTCCACGGCGAGACTTTAAGTAAAACCGAATTTCCAACATCGAAGGATATCGGTTGTCTTTTCTTGTCAGCATAACTCTTTTGTCGATCTTGAGCAGCTAACATCCTTTCCTTTATCACTTTCAACTTTTCAGCAGTCTGATGGACTATTTCAGGTCCCATAAACTGCTTTTCCCCAGCTTCCAGCCAACATGATGGCGTTCGACACTTTTCCCCATACAAAGCGTGATAAGGTGCCATCTTAATGCTTGAGTGGAAACTATTATTATAGGAGAATTCTACTAAAGGTAAGTGTTCATCCCAGTTACCTTGGAATTCTAGGGTGCATGCTCTCAGCATATCCTCCAATGTTTGAATCGTTCGCTCGCTCTGACCATCGGTTTGCGGATGGTAAGCTGTACTCAAACACAACTTGGTACCCAATTCCTTTTGTAGACTCCTCCAAAACCTTGAGGTAAAACGACTATCACGATTGGACACAATCGTTAACAAAACACCGTGAAGCCTCACAATTTCCTTCACGTAAGAATTTGCAAGTTTATCCATAGACCATTTCTCTTTGGCCGCTATGAAATGGGCACTCTTAGTGAAGCGATCAACGACCACCCAAATCATGTCGTGACCGTTCCTTGTTCTGGGTAGTTTAGTCACAAAATCCATGGTGATGTCTTCCCATTTACCCATGGGTACGGGTAAACGTTCTAAACTCCCATACGGTTTTTGATGTTGTGCCTTAACCCTAGCACAAGTTACACACTCGGCCACATACTTAGCAACATCGAGCTTCATCGTCGGCCACCAATAATAGGGTTTTAGATCCCTATACATTTTTGTACTGCCGGGATGAATCGAGTACATGGTCTTGTAAGCTTCTTCCATCAGAAGATCTCTGACTCCACCCGTTTTAGGTACCCAAATCCTATCTTGGAATACCTTCAACCCTTGGTTGTTTGTACCGAATACTAACGTTTTGCCCAAACGTTCTTCCTTTCGGTCACTTTTCTCTAAAGCTTCCTCTTGAGATTTCTTTATACTTTCCACAATTGTTGAGACAACTTCAATTCTCAACGCTCTTGGCCTTTTATTTTCAAGGTTTACCTTTCGCCTGAGAGCATCAGCAACAACATTTGCTTTACCAGGGTGGTAAAGTATCTCACAGTCGTAGTCCTTGAGTAACTCTAGCCAACGTCGTTGCCTCATGTTCAATTCCTTCTGATTAAAGAGATATTGAAGACTCTTATGATCAGTGAAAAGTTTACACTTGGTTCCATAAAGATAATGCCTCCATATCTTCAAGGCAAATACTACCGCTGCCAACTCTAGATCATGAGTGGGGTAGTTTTTTTCATGTTCCTTCAATTGCCTCGATGCATACGCGATCACTTTATCCCTTTGGGTCAGAACACAACCTAACCCAACTCTAGATGCATCGCTATAAACTGCGAAGTCATCAACTCCTTCAGGCAATGAAAGAATCGGTGCTTCACACAATCTCTTCTTCAATTTCTCAAAGGCTTCCTTATGTTTCTCATTCCAAGCATAAGTGGCTCCTTTGTGGGTCAAAGCTGTTAATGGAGTAGCAATCGAAGAAAAGTCTTGGATAAACCTTCAGTAATATCCAACTAATCCTAAAAAGCTTCGAATCTCCGTAGGACTTTTTGGTTGTTCCCACTTCATCACAACTTCAATCTTTGCAGGGTCAACCATTATTCCTTCTTGGTTAACCACATGACCTAAAAATTAGACTTCTTGAATCCAAAATTCACACTTGGAGAACTTTGCATACAACTTCTCCTTTTTCAGGACTTCTAGCACTTCACGTAGATGCTTTTCATGCTCATGCTTTCTTTTCGAATAAATCAAGATATCGTCTATGAATAGTATCACAGATTTATCTAAGAATGGTTTACAAACCCTACTCATCAAATCCATGAAAGCTGCTGGGGCATTGGTTAGTCCGAACGACATAACCAAAAATTCATAGTGTCCATATCTTGTTCTAAAAGCAGTCTTTTCGATATCCTGCTCTCTCACCTTTAGTTGATGGTATCTGTAACGCCCGTAGATCCGGGCTAGTCAAATTAGAGGCAATAGGGGTCGAAAACGACTTTTCGACAAAAGATTATTTAGAATAAATAATAACCAAGTTGTGGAATACATCACAAGGTTTCCGTACATATAAAGAACGCCGAAATCCGAGTTATAACGAAGAAGTTATGGCCTGTCGAAGTTTTACGGCAAAACCGGCACGGCACCGGGAAGCGTAAATAGTGAATTTACGATAGAGCGAGATTTAGCCTTAGCGATCTAAATGAAAGTCGTAGAATATGTTAAACTAAGAACATCGATAAAAAGAACGTCCAAATCTGACTTCGTATGAAGAAGTTATGATTTTTCGAAGTTTCGGACTAGCAGTGTACAGCCCGAAATTCGAATATTAGATCGAGCGGTTTTTAGCCGACACGACCTAAACGAGAATCGAAGATCTCGTTGAGAGTAGCGTAACGAGAAAAAGATGGGCGAAAACGGATGTCGGATGAAGAAGTTATGAGGATTTAACGGACCAATCGTGTCTCGGCCCGTTAATAATATAAAATTTAAAATCGAGCCAAAATTAGCCGACGAAGTCTAAACGAAAGTTGTAGAGTACGTTCCCACCTTCGCGTGGATATAAAGAACGTCGAAAACGGAGGTCGTACGCGAAAGTTATGAATTTTTAAAGATGAGCAAGCAATTTGCGAAATCTGATGCGAGATAGATGACGTGGCCTCATCGCAGCCGTCCATCGTCGATCAACAGAGCGCGCTTCGGATCATGCCACGAAGCCTTCGCATTACGCCCCGCGTACGAGGTTCGGTACGCCCTGCGTACCTTCGGTCTTATCCGGGTCCGTCCGAGTGCGAGCCAGCTGGAACGCGCCTGTCTACCTTATCCGAAGCTACGCCCCGCGTAGAGCTTCTGAACGCCCAGCGTAGCGAGGCCCTCGCGGCTATAAAAGGAGGCCGAGGCTGCCCTCATTTTTCACACCAAAATCCTTTCTCTCTTTAATTTCTTTCTCTCTCTACAACCCCAAACCCCCCCTAAACCCTAGAAAACCCCCCTTAGCACCCTAGGGAAGCCCCGAGGCTCCCGGAGTCCCGAGAAAAAGGAGTTTTTCGGTTTCGAAACGCTGCTCCAATTAAGTTCCGGTTTTCGATAAAATTCGCTGTAAGTGTGCTACGCTTACGCAATTTTTAATATAGCTTTCAAATAATTATAGGAATGTTATTAGGTCCTTAAAATAATTATTTGGGCTATTATTATGAGTTATATCGAGTATTATTAACGCTTAATAATACTCGGACTAATTAATTTGTCGCGGTTATCGTTAAACTAAACCCTAGTGGTATCGATACTAGGTTTTATCGAAGGAATATCGTTTTGAGAGTATCGAAGCGCTGTCCGAGTGCTGAGTCACCACCTACTCAGGTGAGTGCATAGTCCCTTTCATCTTACACATAGATATGAAGTATTTTATATAAACTACGTGCTATGTGTGCATATTATCTGAATACTTGTTGTCTATGTTGGATGAACGTTTTATACCTGTTTTAAAGGATTTAAACTGTATACGTATTTTATATATACGAATATGTTGGGTACGAGATGGGTAGATGAATGATGAGAGATAGAAGATGACGTGAGTATATATTGGCAGCTATAGACTTAGTGCCTATGAGACGAACACCGGTAGCTATGGACTTAGTACCTTTTAGACGTTGGTAGCTATGGATTTAGTACCTGTTGGGAATTGGTAGCTATGGACTTAGTACCTATTAGTTAGACGCTGGTAGCTAAGGATTTAGTACCTGTTGAACATTGGTAGCTATGGACTTAGTACCTATTAGATAAAGACTGGTAGCTATGGATTTAGTACCCGATGAATAGACTATAGCAGCTATGGAATTAGTGCTTTATGAACGAACATTGGCAGCTATGGATTTAGTGCCAGTCCTATAACCCTGGAAGTAAGGGACTTCGGAATAAACAAATGCAGGATAGATGACTCTTAGGTTAAATCCTTAAGAGTAAAGAAGATAACGGGGATGGGTAATGGGGTTAATTGTTTGATGATTAAACATAACAATTATATTATTGTGGGTTGAAAACCCTATGTACTCACCAGGTTTCCCAACCTGACCCACTCAGTTTATGTATATCACAGGTGACGAAGTGAAGTGACATTACACTGAGAGATTTAAAAGAGATGTAGATCACTAGTGTAAATAATTGTAAGTTCTGTTTATGCTTATGTTTCTGTATTAACAATGACATCCCAAACGTTTTAAAATGAAATAAATACGTTTCTTCGAAAATGTTTTAATAACGTATTTATCGTGTTTTTCTGGGAACAAATTCCGCAACATTTTTATAAAATGAAGTACTCTGATTTTTATAAAGCATAAACAAAATCGGTCTTTTCTGGCCGTGAAAATGGGGATGTCACAGTTGGTATCAGAGCATTAGTTTAAGCGAACTAGGAATATGGATTTATTTCTAGACTTAAACTTAGAATGCTAAGCGATGATTGTGAGGTGTGAGCACTAGCTTATTTTAGGAATGATGCCTAAATTGCTTTTATGTGCTAAATGCTTTGTGCATGATATGTTGTTAATTGTTCGGATCTATGGTCTGTTGCCGACCGGATCTAGAAACCTTATGTGTTTAGGATTCTAAACGTACGACTACGGTATTAGAACTAGCATGTAAACGTTGCGGAGTGATAAGGATGATTTAGACATCAAGTAAAGGTCTAAATTCACCTTATTCGTTGTATAGATCGAGATGGTAAGGACTCGTAGCGGAAACGTAAACGCAAATGGGAATAGGAACCAACCCCCAGTGGTTCAGCAAATACCTGTTGTAGAAGAAGTTGCGCCTGAGCCAGTCACCATGGCTGGGGTTCAAGCCATGATTCGGGCTATGTTGGCTGAACAAAGGGAAGAAATGAGACGGATGTTGAATAGGGACGAACCTACCGTACATGTTGAACCGACGGAGCCAGTTCCCGAGCAATCCGAGGAAGGGAACTACAGCCGCCAAGTGAGTCAAGTAGGGACTCAAGGTGAGCAAAGGGATGGCCCAGAAGGGAGAAACAACAAGGATGGGCGGATGTACAAGAATTTCTTGGGTGCGAAACCGCCAAGTCTCTCAGGAAGCCCGAAGCCGGTTGAGATTATGGATTGGATCTCTGAGATGGAGATGGTGTTTGAGAGCTGCAGCTGTAACGAGAAACAGAAGACTGTCTTCGCAGTAAGACAACTGAAAACTGGAGTCTTGAGCTGGTGGAAGCTATTGGCAGATACGATGCCACGAGGAAAAGCCTTAAGGATGTCGTGGGAAGAGTTTTTGGAACAGTTGAAAATGCAGTACTGCTCGGAGGTAGATCTGATAGACCTAAACAACGAGTTTCAGAACCTGAAGAAACGGAAGATGAGTGTTGATGAGTATGCCACCGCATTTACCGAGAGGATGAAGCTATTTCCCTACTTGGTGCCTACTGAACTCTCCAAGATTGATAGGTTTGCTAACGGACTGCCCACTGACTTTGGCCCAACGGTCAAGATGGCAACTACCTTGAAAGCAGCTGTTAGGGCAGCTAAGAACGTAGAGGCCCAGATAAGAGAAAAAGGTCTAGAAAAAGATAAGGCAGGAGAGAAGCGGAAGTTTGAAGGATCTTCGAGGTCGAACAAGGAAAGAAAATTCTCAAAGCTTGGAGGAGGAGATGGAGGTGAAGCAAGATGGTGTGATAGATGCAAGAAGAAGCATGGTGGGAAGTGCAATGAAGAAGTGACTTGTTACAAGTGTGGGAGGACTGGTCACTATTCCAAAGACTGCACACATGATGATAAAGTATGCTACGGATGTGGAGGCAAGGGGCATATGTCCAGAAACTGCCCAAAGAAAAATAAAGCAGTAAGACCAGAAACGCCACCAAGGCCAAGGGCATTTCACATGATCCTCGACGAAGCAGAAAACCGTGCGAGGAATCAAGGATGAGGACTTCATATCCGAAGATCAAGTTATGCAGTAGCCATAGTATTGTATGATGTAGCCTATTAGAGGCATAGCCTAGGGTGAACTTGAACACCTATGTAATCATTTCAAGAAATAATATAAAACCTTTGTTTCGTTATCTGATGTGTTAAGTTGATTCGCTGCATGGTGACTTGGGAAACTGCGAGACAATACTTGGGACGAGTATGAGTAGGTGTGAATGGTAGTAGAGGCCTATACTACCGGAAGCACAGGACTCACACTTGGATCAGGGAAAGTCACAAGGTTACCAAGAAGCTAGCAATTGATTTCGTTTTATTCAAGTGTGTTGTTACCATCGTTTCGGTAATGACTAAGAAGATTGTTGATATTCCGACCCTAGTGGCCATATCGAATCGAGTCCGACTACGATGAGTATGTTGTGTGGTTCAGAGAACCAAGTTTGATGTAGCGTCCGACTTAAACCAAACGATTGAAATCAAAGCGATCAATAGAAATATCGCGCTCGTTGTTAAAGAAGTTGGTAGCTAGAAATGCCTAATGTTAAAGTGTGATTATATCACATTAGAACATGAAGGAAGGCATAGTCTGTTTTAGAATTTAACTCTAAGAGACCTAAGTCTAAGTGTTGCAACATACGATGATAGGTCATTAGAATATGACACATCGATCCATAGTAGTAATAAAAGAAGTCATCTCAAAATTCGTATCCAGTAAGGATCGAGATTTTGACTTGAAGATCATAATTTGGAGTCTAGCCTGAGGAAGAGAGCAGGTGCACGATCGAGTACTACATACAGTCAATAAGTCTGAGAGATAGACTTGAAGGAAGGTAGAAGTTATAATTATTACCTAGGATGAAGAGACGACGTATGGAGTCATTATATGACCATGTTTCGTTGATGATTCCGGGACGTAATCATCCTAAGGGGGAGATAATTGTAACGCCCGTAGATCCGGGCTAGTCAAATTAGAGGCAATAGGGGTCGAAAACGACTTTTCGACAAAAGATTATTTAGAATAAATAATAACCAAGTTGTGGAATACATCACAAGGTTTCCGTACATATAAAGAACGCCGAAATCCGAGTTATAACGAAGGAAGTTATGGCCCGTCGAAGTTTTACGGCAAAACCGGCACGGCACCGGGAAGCGTAAATAGTGAATTTACGATAGAGCGAGATTTAGCCTTAGCGATCTAAATGAAAGTCGTAGAATATGTTAAACTAAGAACATCGATAAAAAGAACGTCCAAATCTGACTTCGTATGAAGAAGTTATGATTTTTCGAAGTTTCGGACTAGCAGTGTACAGCCCGAAATTCGAATATTAGATCGAGCGGTTTTTAGCCGACACGACCTAAACGAGAATCGAAGATCTCGTTGAGAGTAGCGTAACGAGAAAAAGATGGGCGAAAACGGATGTCGGATGAAGAAGTTATGAGGATTTAACGGACCAATCGTGTCTCGGCCCGTTAATAATATAAAATTTAAAATCGAGCCAAAATTAGCCGACGAAGTCTAAACGAAAGTTGTAGAGTACGTTCCCACCTTCGCGTGGATATAAAGAACGTCGAAAACGGAGGTCGTACGCGAAAGTTATGAATTTTTAAAGATGAGCAAGCAATTTGCGAAATCTGATGCGAGATAGATGACGTGGCCTCATCGCAGCCGTCCATCGTCGATCAACAGAGCGCGCTTCGGATCATGCCACGAAGCCTTCGCATTACGCCCCGCGTACGAGGTTCGGTACGCCCTGCGTACCTTCGGTCTTATCCGGGTCCGTCCGAGTGCGAGCCAGCTGGAACGCGCCTGTCTACCTTATCCGAAGCTACGCCCAGCGTAGAGCTTCTGAACGCCCAGCGTAGCGAGGCCCTCGCGGCTATAAAAGGAGGCCGAGGCTGCCCTCATTTTTCACACCAAAATCCTTTCTCTCTTTAATTTCTTTCTCTCTCTACAACCCCAAACCCCCCCTAAACCCTAGAAAACCCCCTTAGCACCCTAGGGAAGCCCCGAGGCTCCCGGAGTCCCGAGAAAAAGGAGTTTTTCGGTTTCGAAACGCTGCTCCAATTAAGTTCCGGTTTTCGATAAAATTCGCTGTAAGTGTGCTACGCTTACGCAATTTTTAATATAGCTTTCAAATAATTATAGGAATGTTATTAGGTCCTTAAAATAATTATTTGGGCTATTATTATGAGTTATATCGAGTATTATTAACGCTTAATAATACTCGGACTAATTAATTTGTCGCGGTTATCGTTAAACTAAACCCTAGTGGTATCGATACTAGGTTTTATCGAAGGAATATCGTTTTGAGAGTATCGAAGCGCTGTCCGAGTGCTGAGTCACCACCTACTCAGGTGAGTGCATAGTCCCTTTCATCTTACACATAGATATGAAGTATTTTATATAAACTACGTGCTATGTGTGCATATTATCTGAATACTTGTTGTCTATGTTGGATGAACGTTTTATACCTGTTTTAAAGGATTTAAACTGTATACGTATTTTATATATACGAATATGTTGGGTACGAGATGGGTAGATGAATGATGAGAGATAGAAGATGACGTGAGTATATATTGGCAGCTATAGACTTAGTGCCTATGAGACGAACACCGGTAGCTATGGACTTAGTACCTTTTAGACGTTGGTAGCTATGGATTTAGTACCTGTTGGGAATTGGTAGCTATGGACTTAGTACCTATTAGTTAGACGCTGGTAGCTAAGGATTTAGTACCTGTTGAACATTGGTAGCTATGGACTTAGTACCTATTAGATAAAGACTGGTAGCTATGGATTTAGTACCCGATGAATAGACTATAGCAGCTATGGAATTAGTGCTTTATGAACGAACATTGGCAGCTATGGATTTAGTGCCAGTCCTATAACCCTGGAAGTAAGGGACTTCGGAATAAACAAATGCAGGATAGATGACTCTTAGGTTAAATCCTTAAGAGTAAAGAAGATAACGGGGATGGGTAATGGGGTTAATTGTTTGATGATTAAACATAACAATTATATTATTGTGGGTTGAAAACCCTATGTACTCACCAGGTTTCCCAACCTGACCCACTCAGTTTATGTATATCACAGGTGACGAAGTGAAGTGACATTACACTGAGAGATTTAAAAGAGATGTAGATCACTAGTGTAAATAATTGTAAGTTCTGTTTATGCTTATGTTTCTGTATTAACAATGACATCCCAAACGTTTTAAAATGAAATAAATACGTTTCTTCGAAAATGTTTTAATAACGTATTTATCGTGTTTTTCTGGGAACAAATTCCGCAACATTTTTATAAAATGAAGTACTCTGATTTTTATAAAGCATAAACAAAATCGGTCTTTTCTGGCCGTGAAAATGGGGATGTCACAGTATCCCGACCTAAGATCGATCTTCGAGAAATAGCTCGAACCCTGCAACTGGTCGAACAAGTCATCGATCCTTGGCAACGGGTACTTGTTATTTATCGTCACTTTGTTCAGCTCTCTGTAATCGATGAACGTTCTCATGCTTCCGTCTTTCTTCTTTACAAATAACACAGGGGCTCCCCAGGGTGATGAACTAGGTCGAATGAAACCTTTGTCCAATAACACCTGAAGTTGTGGCATAAGTTCTTTTATTTCGGTTGGCGCTAATCGATAAGGTGCTTTCGCTATCGGCGTCGTTCCTGGTGACAAGTCGATACGAAATTCTACTTGTCGATCAGGGGGAATCCGGGAAGATCTTCGGGAAAGACTTCCGGATAATCACACACCACCGGAATATTCTGCACCTCCTTCTTTTCCATCTTAGCATCGATCACGAACGCTAGGTATGATGTACATCCCTTGGCCAAACACTTTCTAGCTTTCATTAGGGGAATGATTCCAGAATTTACTCTGCGTTTGTCTCCATACACCATAAACGACTCTTTCCCTGGCGGGTTTACTTTTACTATCTTTTTTCTACATAGTATTTCTGCATCATTGGCGCTAAGCCAATCCATTTCTAAAACTATGTCGAATCCATTTAACTCGATAGGCAATAATTCCTTTTGGAACTTATTCCCATCCAAGTCAATGAGGATGTTTTTCATATGATGGCTAACAGGTACAAACTTGCCACTAGCAATCTCGACTAATAAGGCATTAACTAGCCTATCTACAGGCAAAGCTAGCTTTCTACCAAATTCATGTGATATAAAGGAGTAATTGGCTCCAGAATCAAACAAAATTTGGGCAGACAATTCGTTTACGAAAAAGGTACCTGAAGCGACATCGGCTTCTTCTTTCGCAGCTTCGAGCGTCATCTGGAAGGCTCTCGCCTTCGGCTTTGGTGGTATATTGGGTTTTGCTGCGTCCTTCTTCGGGCAGTCCCTCAAAATATGCCCTTCTTCATTGCACCTAAAACATACGTTCTTATTGAAGGTGCATTCATTGGCATAATGCCCTGGCTTTCCACATTTGTAACAAGTGACTTCCACGCTGCACTTCCCAGCATGTTTCTTCTTACACTTGTCACACCACTTGGCTTCGGCTCCTCCTCCAAACTTTCTCGAACCAGTCTTCGAGAACTTGTTCTTTTTATTGGAACCTGAAGTTCCTTCAAACTTTCTCTTTTCGCCAACTTCAACCTTGCTGGCGGCTCTCCCTTTTATCATATCTTCAACAGACTTGGCAGCCCAGACAGCTGCCTCCAAAGTAAGTGCCTGACGTACTGGCACCGCGTACTCCCATGGAAGTCCCTTTGCATACCTGTCTATTTTTGCCAACTCGTCTGGGACAATACGCAAAGCAAACTCCATTTTGTCTGTGAAGTTATTCGTATATACGTCAACGGTCATACTCCCCTTCTACAACATTAGAAATTGGTTTTCTAACTCAAGTACGTTTTGGGCCGAGTAGTACTTGCGCTTGAAGTGCACTAAGAACTCTGCCCAAGTTAATTGCAGTGGCGCATTAGGGCTTAGGGTTTTCCCCAAAGTGCTCCACCAACGAGCAGCACTACCCCTGAACTGACGTACTGCAAATGTGGTTTGTAACTTGCCTTGGCAATCACAAGTCATGAAAGCCAACTCCATTTCCGAGATCCAGTCCATTACTCCGACAGGACCTTCTTTTCCATTGAAGGTCGATGGCTTGCAAGTCATAAAGTCCTTATACTTGCACCCATTTCTCTCCACTCTACCCTCGTGGTTATTCCTCCCAACCACAAGCGGTTCACTATGACCAACCGATCTGCTATTATTCCCTTCTTCAGATCGATCGTCATTTAGTTCACGTTGTTCAACGGGAAATGAAGGTTCATCCCTGTCGTTCAGCAACATTTGCTTCAATTCCTCCCTCTGTTCAGCCAACATGGTCTGAATCATGGTTCGTACTCCAGCCATGGTGATGGGTTCGGGTGCAGCTCCTACTATAGGCACCTGTTCCACCACTTGAGGTTGAGGTTGTTGCTTTTTGTTTGCATTTCCAGCTCCACTCCGAGTTCTTGCCATTTCAATCTATATACCGAATAAGGTGAATTTAGGTCTTTATTCTTGTTAGACATGTCAATTCCCTTATCACTCCGAAACGTTTACATGTTAGTTCTAATCTCGTAATCATACGCTTAGAATCCTACACACATAAAGTTTCCAGATGCGGTCGGTAACAGACCATCGGTCCGAACAAATAATGGCACATATGGCAAACACATAACATTTAGCACATAAGGGCATTTTAGGCATCTTCCCTAAAATAAAATAGTGCTCGTGTCTAAAATATGGTAGACACTCATCTCACAATCATCACTTAGCATTCTAAGTTCAAGTCTAGAAATTCTACAATTTCTTAGTTCGCTTAAACTCATGCTCTGATACCAACTGTGACATCCCCTAATTTCTCGGCCATAAAAGACCGATTTAATTTATGCTTTTTAAAATAAAATCAGAGAAATTTTTTTAAAAGATGTTGCGGAATTGGTCCCCAAACAAAATATGATAAAAGTTTATCAAAACCCTTCATTAATAAGGTATATGTTTTCCATATATATATCAAAACCTCGGGATGTCATGTTCCGATACAGATCAAAAGCATAAACAAGACATTATAAGCCTTTCAACAGTTATTTACAACTACTGGCCAATAATCCAAAAATCTCTCGTCGTCCTCCAACTATGCTCGGGGTCCACTACCTGTAATCATAAAACTGAGTGGGCCAGACTTGGGAGCCTGGTGAGCATATAGGGTTTTTAACCCACAATAATAATATACTTATTAAGTTCACCAATCAACAATAACCCTGATTACCCATTCCCGTTGTCCTCACTTTACGTCCCTAAACACCTATCACAAGGGATCTAGCTTAAAGAATATCATCGGGATGGACACTACTGCTAAGGGGTTTCCTCAGGCATACATGTCCTAAAGGCAATAATATGGGTTTAGGGGTTCCACTGGACCATCTATAAAGTCCGTGGTCGTCATCTATACTCCGCTAGATGACTACAACAACAACAACAACATCGAGGCCTCTCACCATTTTAACACACATCAACTATTTCATCTACCCATGTTCTACCCAACATATTTTGTAGATAAAAAGCATATACAGTTTAAAACTTGTATAAAACATCAATTCAAGAGTCACCTCGAATAAACAATTAGCATATTTACACATAACACGTATTTCAAGGTAAATACTTCATATCTATGTGTAAATTGAAAGTAACTACACACTCACATATTTTGGTGAAAATCGGGCAGCAATTCGTTTCCTAAAATGATCGTTTCTAATAAAACTGGGAGTTTTATTGAGAAACCGGGCTCTGCAAAAGTCGGGCTTCGAAACCGAAAAGATAAATTTTACGGGCTTCTCGGGCACTTCGTGGGGTATTCTAGGCTTTACAATCGATATCGGGGCTTTGCGGGATGTTAAGATGAAGAAAATATGGGTTTAGGGGTTAAAAGTGGAAATTTCTTAAAAATATCTGAGAAGGCTCGCAGCCTTCTATTTATAGGGTGAAGCTTCTGATCGGACGGCTGAGAAGCTTCTGATCCAATGGCTGAGAAGGCTTGCAGGCGAAGGCTCGCACATGGCTCGCATGGCTCGCACATGGCTCACACCTGCGAGGGCTCGCTGGCGGCTTCTAAGTGGACCCGAGTCTACTGGTGCACCTGCGAGGCTCGGAGCTAGGTTAAGCGAGGCTCGGAGCTAGGGTAAGCGAGGCTCGGACACACGCGGTAGCAGGGCGAAGCTTCGGCTGGGGAGATGGCTGCTTCGGATTGGGCCTCCTCCTCGGTCGAATCAGAAGAGGACACGTGGCTTCGCATGACTCAGCAGTTTCGGTGACTCAGCAGCCTGGTGACTCAACAGGACACGTGTCACATTCTAAGCGAGGGTGACATGGCAAAGTGTGACTATGCGAAATTTCTCGGTTTTCACGCCAAAACTTCTAAAATCCATAACTTTCGCATACGAGCTCCGTTTTTGACGTTCTTTATATGCACGCGTAGCTAAAATTACGATCTACAACTTCCGTTTAGACTTCGTTGGCTAATTTTGACTTTAAATTTTATATTATTATTTTTAACAGACCGGGACAGGAAATCCGTTAAAAGTTCATAACTTCTTCATCCGACGTCCGTTTTCATCAGACTTTTTACCGTTGTGCTCCTAATGATGAGACCTTCAATTCTCGTTTAGGTTGTGTCGGCTAAAAATCGCTCGATCTAAAATTCGAGTTTTTAGCTGTCTAATGCTACGCTGAAACTTCGAAAAATCATAACTTCCTCATACGAAGTCAGATTTGGGCGTTCTTTTTATCGAACTTCTCAGTTTAACGAATACTACGACTTTCGTTTAGATTACTAAGGCTAAAAAGTAGTTTATCGAAAACTCACTTTTTACGACATTCAGCACCATGCCGGTTTTGTCGCGAAACTTCGACAGGTCATAACTTCTTCGTTATAACTCGGATTTTGGTATTCTTTATATCCCCGAAATCCTTGTTTCGACCACTACAACTTTATGTAAAGATATCGGGCTTATCTCACACTTTAATTTTGACGCTTATTTTAATTCTTAATTAAGTAAGCCCTAATAATTAAGCATAAAACACATAATTCACATAATATTCACATAATTCCTTTTCATTTCTTCAAAATGAGTTACAAAGGTTAACCTACACTATCAACTCAATATAAATGCCTAGGCTAGAAACACGAGTGTTACAACCTGCACTTACCAATACTAGCGTTCCATTACTAGCTAATCTCGATGATCGCATAACTCTTAAAATCTACATGAATACTTCCCAAAATCTCAGCAAGCTCGATAACCGCAATTGATTCCCATGATACAAAACCAAATCCTTAAGTCCTTTATACTGGTGACAAAGACCATAGCCCTTGCTCTGAATTGGCGAATCTTCACTCCAACTTCCCAACCTTAGAAGAATCTTTGAATTCTAACCATCTTTAACCCTTGTGATAATAAAATTCCTATGCCACTTCCAATGACCAAAAAAAATCATACGGTTGCCACCTTCATCTTCTTGCTACCGCTTCTTCCTTAGAAATGGTAGAGATTGTACCCAAAGGTCATGCCATAAACGACTGTCGATCCTACCTGAACAAACGCTATGACATCCGAACTTCAACTTCGTTGAAGAACTAACTAGCTGATCCGAACATAGACTTTCCAAATGATACCCCTGAATTGACCCTATCAAAGAACTGGAACAACAACTGAACAAACTAAATTCCTCTCAGCAAGATACGACCCACTAATGACTCTTGGCATGCAAAATGGCATATAACAATCCTTGATGACATAACCCAGGCAAAAATATAAAACTAAACCAAGGATAATGCTTATCCAAACCCAAAGAAGATTCCAAAACAATATAAATAATGATAATGATCAAGAAGAAAGCAAAAGACAACCTACCGGCAAACGCATCTAATGAAGCCCTGGCCTCCCCTGAATGGCACTACAATGCTCGGCACCTCGCTGTTAGGGCTCCTGACCCACTCTCATGACTGTCAGTGTTCCTCAAAGTAACTGGAGCAGGTTCACTCACTGATCCAACCCTTAACATCGGTCAGTCGAACTTCTTGTGGCCCACCTGATTGCAATGAAAACACATCGGAGATGACCCATGTGGGGAATCCCTAATAAATTTGTTGGGTCAAAAATATGGTTTATACTTTGCTTTTCTGGGCAATTGTATTTTTCTGTAATATTTCTGGAGTTTATGCTCATGTTTACGGTTGAGTTTACGGCCGTAAACCCATTTACGGCCCATGTCCACCAAGCCCATATTCTCCAAGTATAAATATAAGTGTTAGGGTGAGGAGTATAGATTGATGAACTGAATAGAGAGAAATGGGAGCTTATGTGTGTGTGTGTGTGTGAATCTCATGTAAAGGAGCATCATTCCAATCTATTCAATACATTGAAGATTCATATTATTCTTCTTCTCCTTCTCTTCTATTTTTATCTGACAACATCCGTTTGATTGGGATTCCGCACCATCAAACGGATCTGACTGATACACAGGCAAATTAGGGACTTACAATTGATATCAAAGCCAAGTTGTATCAGTCAATTTTGTCATATTTGGGGCATAATTTGATCCTATTTTTGAAAGATTCTTGCATTTTTGGATAGATCTATGAAAAATAAGGGGGGTTTGTTCTTCGTGTTTTTCATAAAAAAGGGTTTTTGATCGAGTTTTGGAGCAAAAAAAAATGAAAAACATTGTTTTTTGAAGTTTTTATGGCCATTGAAGGGTTCTCGGCCGTAAACAGCTTGCGGCTAGGGTTTCTTTGCGGCCGATGGCTAGGGTTCCGGAGTTTGCGGCTCGGTGTTTGCAGCCTGAGGTTCACGGTCCGAGCTTGCGGCCTCAGAGTTTGCAGTCCAGCAGTCTCGGTCTTCGCGTCGCACCTCGGTCCTCGTCCTCGCTTCCAGGGAGCTTCGCAGTAGCAGCACCCTTCGCATATAAAAAAAATAACAAGCGAAGCTGGAGATGCCGGGGATCGAACCCTGGTCTCCTCTGTACTAGTCCACGCGTCTCACCAAGTCTTCTACGCTGAATCTTGGTTTATCACTTCTGATTTTAATTCATAAAGAGTCCTTTTCGCAACAAGTTTCGCCAAGTTGACACTCTTAACCCAAAAACTAAATTTCTTTTATTTTTAAATTCCTTTTTCATCCAAAATATAAAAAAAAATTTTAAAAAAATTTAAAAAAAATTAAATAATAATAATAATAATAATTTTAGTTTTTAATTTTTTTCTTCCAATTTTGACCTTTGACTTTAAACTTTGACTTTTTCGTTTAATTTTTAAATTTTCAAATTTAGTTTTTCGGTTTGATTTTTAAGTTTGACTTTTGAGTTTAACTTTTTAAATTTGACTTTTAAGGTTGACTTTTGAGGTTTATAATCAAAGGGTTTGACTTTTAAATTTTATTTTAGCTTCTAGTTGTGCTTTTTAATTGCTTTTAAGGTCAACGAGGGAGTTGAAAACATGAAAGAGAGTCGTCAGGATGTGTTAAGACAAAATTTCAACATTTTCGATTATATCCCTGGAGAAACCCTCGAAACTCAGTTGCAGCAATTTACTACACTTACTACTGAAATGAATATAGTCGGGATCTTCTTGACTAAGTCCGAGATAAACAAAAAGCTGCTAAATTCACTTCCGAAATCATGGGATATGACAAAAGATCTCAATCATCTTAGTCTTGCTGATGTAATTCAAGAACTTAATGCTTTGAAGTGTAGAGAAACAATGAGTTCTGAAAACATTCCGGTCACTGAAGTTACATGTACTCCAGCTTGTGAGGCTACGATTAAATTTCTTCGGGAACAAATTGATTTATTTAAAAGAGAAGTTGAGGACCTGAGATATGAAGGATATCAACTCAGGAAAGGACAGAAACCCCTGAAAGCTGAATTAGAAACAAAAACCAAGGACTTTAGGAAACTTCAGGAAGAGTATAGCAACAAGTGTGAAAATTATGATTATATTAAGAGACAACTTGCTGCTATAACTGAAGAACTTGACGCTTTAAAAATTAAGTGTGGAAAACAGATGTCAGTTTCAAAAATTATACTGCGTCAAGTCAGACAGTCGAGTCCTTATATGAAACCCAATTAAAATTCAAAGAAAATCAAAACAAGGGTCTAGGGTATGATAGTGTACCTCCTCCTTATAATCATAACTACACATCTATCCCTATGACACAGGAAGAAACTGACAGGGAGCCACATCTTCGATATGGCAAACGAGCTGGATTTGTGTCAGGAGGAGTTATTAATGTTGAAAATACTGATGTTTCTGTTAGATGTGCAGGTAAAGTAGCAGAGGATGAGAACAAGGAGATTTCTTCTGAACAAACAAACGGCCCCTTGAACTCTAAATCTGTTACTCCTAACAAACCTGCCGTTGAGAAATACAGGCCTCCAATTCCAATGCAACAAAGTGCCTGTTGCAATTGTGCATGTGGGAACAACAAGAAACGAGGCAAAGATACGCCACCAGGGGCAGGAAGAAACAACTTCACAGTAAAGAAAAGGACATGTTTTCACTGTGGAACACCTTGACACATTGCCAGAAATTGTCCTAATCGCGCGTACGTTCCCTACTATGCACAAGGATGGCAAAACGCGCCAAGAGGGAGATTTTTCAAAAGAAACCCCTCAAGGTCACGTTCAGATAACGCCGACTGGAATGCCAAGAAGGCCAAGAATTCAACTCTCAAGGCCAAGAATCAAACTCACAAGGCCAAGCTTCCAACTCCCAAAAACAAGAAGGGAATGTTGGCCCAGAAGTCTAGTTCAAGAGATGCTCCTGTAAAACCAAGACCGACTAAGTCAAAGTCATCTCGGCAGCCGGCTTCAAGTTCCAAAGCAAGTGCCGAGGCACCCATCGAACCGAACAAGAAATGGGTTAAACCCGAATATAGATGGGTACCAAAGGTGAAAACTCCCAAATTTTCTAATGCTTCTAACGTTTCTACATCTTCTGTTTGTGATAAGCAGGATATGTCATGGGAGAGAGTACAGTGCAAGGATGACAAAGGTCGACCCAGTTTCAAAATGGACTGGGTTCCAAAGACTAACTAATCTCGCTCTGTGTCGGAGCAGCTATGGAGGCATATCATCAGACTTCGGTTTGTTGGTAGTAGCTGTTCCAGGCACATGATAGGAGACATCTCTCAACTCTACAACACTCAGAACATTGTTTGGGAGAATGTGTCCTCTGTGGGAAGGGAAGAAAAGAAGTGATCACTCACGGGGTTAGTACTTAATGACATGAAGAATTTTTGGATCTGTTCTGAGATTATGTGTGTTGTTCTCAGACCTTCTGGATGCAAATTCAATCGAGGACTTATGGTTTGAGTTTTCTTCTCTATACTACGGAGTTTTTCTTAAGTTTATTCGCTTTAAAGACTAATTCTTGTTTTAGGATAGTTTAAATTTGCACATTTACTTTCGTTTCTCTCCTATGCACAAATTTAGGGGGAGAAATAAAAACAAAACAAAAATTAGAAAATTTTAATTTAAAAAAAAAATCCAAAAACATTAGAAAATCAAAAAATCAAAAAATGTGATGTAAATGAAATGTGCTTGCAGGAGATGTTTTGGGAAATGAAATTAGCAAGTGATAACGGGCAATCTGAATCGGCGTAATGTACCTAAGTTGAATCGTCTACGCTCTGTGCTCGATGCGCTGGTAGGCACGAAACATTTTAAATGGACTTGACTAGGAAGAGTTGAACCTAATGAATTTAAGGACTTGACAAACTTTGACCTAGTTAGATTTGTTTAACCTGATGTCACGACGCTCGGATAGGTTGAGCAGGGAGATATACATGGGAATCTATCGGTCACATTAAATATCCCGTATCTAGAACTGTGGATTCACTTTTCCTCGATGTGCGGATTCTGTCCTTAATTCCGGTTGGATGGGACAACTGGTAAATTCCAATAAATTAGGTTTGTAGAATATCATTTTCTTTCTTTCCGTCTGTTAGTCATATGTTGTCTCCTTTGCGTGACTTCCAATCCGACCTGGTACACAACATATGAAACTCTATTTCTTTGCAGGTTATATATGTGAAATACCTCTTATCTGTTAGCCATATGTTGTCTCCTTTGCGTGACTTCTAATCCGACCTGGTACACAGCATATGCAACCTTCTACTTGTCAACCCCTCTGAAGTAATAAGTAATAGAATTCTGAATTTATCCTCTCTCTGAATGGTTGTCTGCTCACCCGGTGTAAGGAGTACTCTGGAAGTTCTTGATGGTTGGGGCATATCAGGAAGCGGGAAACACGTTCTAGTACACTTAAAAAAATTGAACACGTATAGATTGTCTGTAGATCTCGCTGCTTGATTTAGGTGGACAACAATATCCCTGGTTGTAGTCTGTTAAATGGTCTTAAGAAAAATTTATTTAACAATTAGGGCCAATCATGATAATAAAGTTATAATTAGATATACATACATGTATCATGTCATTGGTAAATTGTCCAAAATTGTCACAAATTTTTTCGTGTTTAAGTGGACAACAATACTGGCGATCGATCAGACGAAGATGTGAAGATAAGGGTACCGACAAGTGGAATAAGGCTGTCCAACAACTTTGATCCCAAATCACTCTTAAAGTTAGCTATTATTTTTGTTTTTGTTAAGTTTGTTCATAGTGTTCTTCTAGTTTAAATATAAGGGGGAGAACTAAAAATAAAATAAAATAAATAAAAAAACAACAACAAAAAAATCAAAAAAATTAAAATTAGTATTATTTCTGCTTTACTTTTTGTTCTAAGTTTTCTTTTGTCTTGAAAAGTGATTTCAGGTGAAGATGAAACTCATGGAGTTTCTGTTGAAGATTTCTGAGCCAAAAGCTTCGTCTGTGAGCATCGAAGAATTCTCATTCGAAGGAGCAAGAAATGAAGATTATTCTTTCGACATTCAATCTTTCAACCCCATAACCAAGGTGAATCAGAAATTGAAGATTATGTGATGGATTGCATTGAAGCCTCCTCAATCAGTCTGCTGCTATCATTGTTCCTGCTGAAGTGATCCAGAAGATTTGTTCTCTCTGAAGATTCTCAAGCTGAAAGCGTCATCTTTCAAGAATCAGTACATCAAGCATCCTCACCCAATGTGCGTTCGATTCCAAATCTTGAAGAATTGCCCAAGTGCTCAAGATGAAGTCATTCATTGAAGATAAATGTTGAAGCCAAGCTCTCATTGAAGATTGACAAGAAGAGCCAGCTACTTTTTAGGGGGATATTGTTGGGTCAAAAATATGGTTTATACTTTGTTTTTCTGGGCAATTGTATTTTTCTATAATATTTCTGGAGTTTACGGTCATGTTTACGGTTGAGTTTACGGCCGTAAACCTATTTACGGCCCATGTCCACCAAGCCCATATTCTCCAAGTATAAATATAGGTGTTAGGGTGAGGAGTATAGATTGATGAATGGAATAGAGAGAAACGGGAGCTTATGTGTGTGTGTGTGTGTGAATCTCATGTAAAAGAGCATCATTCCAATCTATTCAATACATTGAAGATTCATATTATTCTTCTTCTCCTTCTTTTCTATTTTATCTGACATCATCTGTTTGATTGGGATTCCGCACCATCAAACGGATCTGACTGATACACAGGCAAATTAGGGACTTACAAAACGACTCATCTGAACACAACTGAAACATCCTCGACCTGAATCCTAACATCCTCCCTCATGGGTCCTCTAACACTTGGCATAACGGCCCGATCTTGATGGCATCTTGAACGTGAATGCTGAGTCTTGGGCCTCTTCACATGGACCGCTGAAAACCGAGTCTCTTCTGGTTTCCTCTTACCGAGGTGCTCCAAATCAATCTCACGCTCTTGGGCTCTAGCAATCATATCTTTCAGGGTCTCGCACCCTGATAAACTCACAAACTCCATGATGTCATCTCTGAACATGTCATGATATCTCACTTTCTTCATCTCCTCGTCCGTAACATACTGTGGAGCCAACAAAGCACTTTCCCGGAACTTGGCAGTGATCTCTTCCATAGTCTCAGTCGTCTGGTGAAGGTCCTGAAACTCCCTCGCCATCTACTGTACCTCAATAGCTGGTGCAAACTTGGACCTAAACCGGGTCACAAACTCATCCCAAGTCATTGTCTCATGGGCTTCGCCTCCCAAAGCAAAGTCTACCTTCTCCCACCAATCTCGGGATCTGTCTTTCAGAAGACAGGAGGCAAATCTTGTTGGGTTTTGAGCACTATAACACTCCTATGGTGCACATTCAACCCTAAATGCTTTGGATCTATTTTTTCTCTATTATACATGCATATTTTCAATTTTTCCAAAGCATTGTCCTAACTATTATACAAATTGCCAATTGAATAAAACATCTAGTTAGATGACGTACCTTTTGAAGGACTTATAGTTCTTCACCCTTGAAAGCTTGAGCACCTCAAGTGTGATGCCTCTAATGGTTCACAAACACCAATATGCAAGAGGATGATTTAAGAGAATAATCTATATATCTTAAAGAGAAGAGGAAACCGATTTTGGTCTATGGAGGGTTGTATTTATAATGTGGACATGCTAGGGTTATACTTGGTAAGCCCTAATAACCCATGACTTTCCACATTCTCATGTTCCATGGGTTTAACCTCCATGGACTATCCATGGATTAGTTTAGCCCATAATCATGGATCATTAGCCCACACAACAAGTATGATTGATTCACATAATCAATCCCCATACATTTATTTAGTCTCTTTTGATCACAAAATTATTCATCCTATCAAATTGTACTGGTGAAGGCAACCCAAAAGGACCATGCTACAATCAGGTCAAGTACATACCACTTATAGTTATGGGCTTAGACACCAAATCCAACAGTCTCCCACTTGGATAAGTCTAATAATTATTAGTGCTTATGCACTTCAGGATCTGACTTAGCAATCGTAAACTTTCAAAAGTCGTTGTCGAACTCTGACCTAGTTAGTGACGTGTTCTTTAGATAAGTGATCATATAATCCTCTGTTCTCAAGATACCAGATGGAAAAATACATGGAACAATGTCATACTTATTGTCCGGCAGTTTGTTTCCCGATTTCCGATTCATCTGACCTAGAACATAACTGAACATATCAATTTAATTCTGACCGGGCCCGACACATAAGTCAAAACGAAATCATCGAGGGTCCCAAGATATCAATTTTAACCCTCTTAGGATAAAAGGAACAGATAAACTTCGACATTATATGCTTGTACTAACTACTCATCAAATCATGCACAATGATACGTTTTATAACATCAAGTTACTGATGCGTTTCCGTATCATCATTGCACAACCAACTTGTAGTCAACAACTCATATATCTAGGTTTGAAGATTTATATGATATTATCGTCTCACAATCACTCATGATAAATTCCATGAAGTGATTCAAGTGAGCGCGGGTTTAATCCAATACTCAAATCTTATTTCATAAGTACTCATTAATGGTGTAGCAAACCTGTTGCTATGCCTAACTCCTTAGACAAATCTACAAGACAACTCATGACAATCTTATTTCATACTTACTTCCAACATATGGTCGAATCTAGATGGTTTGAACAATAATAATAATCATAATTTTATTATTCTGGAAGTCAAAACATGCAAAATGAAATAATAGTAAATAATTAACACAAGATAGTAACTTTACTTATAAATAAAACTCCTTTTTTTTATCATCAAATGTCAATTACAATTTAGCTATTACAAGTTTTGATTTATCTAATTACTAAAACTAATATCGTCCTTTAGCCCAATTCTCCTCGCATGCTGCAAGTACTTAACCTTAGTCAGTCCTTTTGTGAGAGGATCTGTTAGGTTGTCCTCTAACGATATCCCCCTTACCATGAGGTGCCCTTCTTCTACCTGATGTCTTATGAAGTGGTATTTTATGTCGATATGCTTGGATCTACCATGATCCATCGGCTCCTTAGTTAAGGCAACCGCACCTTCATTATCATAGAAAATCTACATAGGCTCCTTTATGGATGGAATGACTCCAAGGTCTCCGATGAAGTTTTTCAACCATATTGCCTCCTTCGATGCTTCACTTGCTGCTATGTACTCTGATTCTCACATTGAATGAGCTAAAGTTTCCTGTTTGGAACTTTTCCATGTTACTGCTCCTCCATTCAGGGTAAACACCCAGCTCGACTGAGACCGGAAATTATCTATGTCGGTTTGGAAGCTGAGTTGCTATATCCTGTCACTCTCAAGTCATCACTCCCACCGAGGGTAAGGATCTAATCCTTAGTCCTCCACGGGTACTTAAGAATGTTATTAACTGTAATCAAATGATATTTACCAGGATTCCCCTGATATCTGTTGACCATGCTCAAAGCAAAGGCCACATCAGGGCGAGTACAAGTCATAGCATACATGATCGAACCAACTGCGGAAGCATATGATATATGACTCATTTTTGCTATTTCAGCCTCTGTACTCTGACTCTGATTCTTACTTAGTTTTGCATTGCATTGGATAGGTAATTCACCTTTCATGGACTTCCCCTTGCTAAAACGTTTCAACACCTTGTCCAAGTAGGTGTTTTGATTCATTCCTATTAGCCTTTTACTTCTGTCTCTCAATATCCTTATCCTTAGGGTATAAGTAGCTTCTCCGAGGTCCTTCATAGTGAAACACTTCCCAAGCCAGGACTTAACCTCCTACAAAGTTGGGATGCCGTTTCCTATGAGTACTATGTCATCTACATACAATACCAGAAAGCTCACTATACTCCCACTAGCTTTGACATATATACAACACTCATCATCGCTTCTTGAAAATCCAAACTCTTTGACTTTCTCATCAAAACAAAGATTCTATCTACGAGATGCTTGTTTCAATACATAAATGGATTTCTCAAGCTTACACATCCTATTAGGGTACTTTGGATTGACAAAACCCTATGGATGACTCATGTAAACATCTTCAGCCAACTTTCCAAAAGGAAAGCGATTTTGACATCCATTTTCCATATTTCATAGTCATGAAATGCAGAAATGGCCAACATAACGCTTATAGATTTAATCTTCACTACTGGTGAGAAGGTCTCATCATAGTCAACTGCTGGAGTTTGAGTAAAGCCCTTCGCAACCAGTCGTGCCTTATATGTGTGTACATTCCCATCCATGTCAGTCTTCTTCTTGAAGATCCATTTGCATCCGACTGTCTTTCGACCCTGTACATTTTCAAACAAGTTCCAAACTTGATTGTCATACATGGACTGAATCTCGTTGTGCATAGCCTCTTTCCATTTTGCAGACTCGGGGTTTGCCATGGCTTCCTTGTAGTTGATAGGTTCATCCAAATTTACCAGTGAGCTATCACTGATAAATATATCACCTTCAATAGTAATATGGAAACTATAAAACTCAGGTGTATTTCTAACTCTACTTGAATGCCTCAGAGGTAAGGATTCGTCAATTGGATCAATTGGATTTTCCTCCTCAGGTTGATTGCTAGTGTTTAAGGTTCCTTCACCGCTTGACTCTTGAAGCTCTTCAAGGTCAATTTGCCTCCCACTGTTTCCTTGGCCTATGAGTTCTCTCTTGAGAAAGACTCATCTCCTCTCAACGAAGACAACATTGTCACTCGGTCTGTAGAAGAGATATCCAAAGTATTTTTGTAGGTAGCCGATGAAAATACACTGCTCACTTCAAGGTTCGAGCTTGTCATGAGTTTATTTTATCACAAAAGCCTCGCAACCCCAAACTTTGATGTGATCTAGTGTGGGAACTTTCCCTGTCCACATCTCGTGAGGTTTTTTGGAAACCTTTTTGGTAGGGACTAGATTAAGGATATGGGTGGTAGTCTCTAAGGCATACCTCCAGAATGAGATAGGTGACGAAGCTCGACTCATCATAGAACGAACCATGTCTAGCAAGGTTCAATTGCACCTCTCAGCCACACCATTAAGTTGTGGTGTCCTAGGTGGCATCAATTGTGAAACAATTCCACATTCCTTAAGATAGTCAAGGAACTCGATGCTAAGATATTCTCCTCCACGATCGGGTCGCAGCATCTTTATCTTCCTGCCCAATTAATTCTCCACTTCTTTCTTAAACTCTTTGAACTTTTCAAATGTTTCTGACTTATTCTTGATTAAGTAAATATACCCATATCTACTATAATCATCAGTAAAAGTCACATAGAAGCGGTTAGCATCCCTTCCGTGGTTCTGAATGCTCCATAGATATCAATGTGTATGAGATCCAACATACCTTCACCCCTTTCACAAGTACCAGTGAAGGGTGACTTGGTCATCTTTCCAAGTAAACAAGATTCGGAAGTGTCATCCAATTTTAATTCGAATGAATCCAAAACTCCATCCTTTTGGAGTTGGGCTATGCGCTTCTTGTTAACATGTCCAAGATGACAATGCCACGAGTATGATTTATCCAAATCATTGGAAGTATCAATATTCAATACATTATTTCCTAAGGTATCTACAATCATCACAGTTTCATATATACCATTTCAAGGTAATGCTTCAAAATAAAATACATCATTACAATAAGCATAAATACTGCCATTTTCATTATTAAAGGAAATGGTAAAACCTTGTTTATACAAACTGTGAAAGGAAATAACATTTCTCGCCATATCGGCCGAGTAACAACAATGATTCAAATATAAGTTTAAACCATTACTAAGCAATAAAGAATAAACTCCAATCTTGGTCACATGCGACACTTTCCTATTTCCAATGATTAAGTTTATCTTCCCATGCTCCAGATCCCTACTTCATTTTAGTCCTCGCAAATAAGAACAAATGTGAATACCACAATATGTATCAAGGACTCAAGAATTAGCATGTGATGAGTTATTATATTGAATAGTGTAAATACCTACAAATGAGGGCTTGATCTTTCCATCCTTTATGTCTTGCAAGTACTTGGGGCAACTTCATTTCCAGTTCCCTTTTTCATGACAGTGGAAGCACTCGGTTTCCTTCGGATTAGAAGAAGGATTAGCAGAACCAGCTTTGGTCCCACTTGAAGAGGATCCATCAAGAGACTTTCCCTTGCAGATATTGAAGAGAGCCTTCCTTTTCTTTCCCTTCCCTTGTCCGGTTTCTAGAATAGGGGCAGAAGTAGTAGTAGGATTAGACACAACTGACTTGTCTTTCAGATTGCTTTCTGCAGTCCTAAGAAGGCCTTGAAGCTTGCTAAGAGTGACCTCCTCCTTGTTCATATGATACGTCATATCAAATTGATCACAACAAGGAGGTAAAGAGTGTAGAATTATATATGGCCAACTCTTCATCAAAATTGACATTCAATTTTAGCAAGCGGTCCACGAATCTCTGCATCTTTTTCAAGTGGGCCGTGATGGGTTCACCATCCTTCATTTTGGTTGTGATCATCGAGGCAATGATCTCATACCTCTCCTACTGAGCACTTTAATGGTATCTTCCCATCAAGTCATGATATATTTCATAGGAGTAGTAGTCCTCATAGGACTTTTGCAGCTCAACAGTCATGGTTGCAATCATTAGACACGACACCTTAGTCGCATCCCTCTCATGAGTAGTGTGTTCAACGATTTGTTCAGGAGTAGCAGTGGTGACATCAATCTCTTCGAGCTCTTTATCTAGGACATATTCTTTGTCCTCATAACGAATAGCCATTCTGATGTTTCGAATCCAATCATTGAAGTTCGATCCATTGAAAATGACCCTCCCACATAGGTTCATGAGGGAGAAAGAGCCTGAAGGGATTGGGTTGGAAGCATTGTTTAGGATAGACATCTGTAAAAGAAGAGGAACAAAGTTTAGTTTAGATGATAATCCTTAATATTATACCCAATATGAAATATTAAGGCTAGGACCCAACACAATATTCTACAATTGCGAAGAGGGATGCCGTAATCCAATTGTAAAATATTTGAAGGTAGGTAAATGACGATTTACCAATTTCCACCATGAAAAATGAAATAGATTATTAAGTTTTAATTGGATTTGAAATTCCTAGATCTTTGAGATTCATTGAACCTTTTCAGTGGCATGTTTAAATCTCGATTGTGCCCTTCAAGTTTGTGATTGGGATGTCGAGGATCACAAACACGGAGTGAATAACCATGAAAATTAGCTTGGTGCACCCAATGTTACAAATCATCTAATCAATGTGCCGGTTAACCAAACACGCTCCATTAATCTATGATTAACACCAAGTTACCATTTGTCACACATTGTCAATCCCAGATTAGTGTGTCGGCTAACTATAAACGCTCCACTAACGACTTAACAAGGTGCAAAATATAATTTCATGGATTATCATCATTTCACATTTTTTCTGAAGTAACTAAGATTGTGAATTTAATAAAAGTTTAGTTACTTTATATTTTTTATCATTATACTTTTAACAAGGGAGGATTAATGTCCTGTCCTACCCATTCGGCTAACGACCCTCCACCAGTAAAGGAAGCGGTGGGTGAGAGTAGACACCCATTAAACTACCATTTTATAGGTTGTAACCTTATACCCCCCCCCCCCCCCCTTATAGATCGGCTTCATCAATGAGGCCTACTAACGGTAAGACCGACTTTGTCTTATATATATATATATATATATATATATATATATATATATATATATATATATATATATATATATATAAACTTGTACTATTATAAAGTATAAGGGTTGAATTTTAACTTTTAAAACTCTAGGGTTTGGAATTAAAGAGGGAAAGTTTTGAAACTTTTCAAAATTCTTCACATTCATAACCTATGAGTTTAATTTGATTTTAATGAAGAGACCTTTCATTTTCCATAACTTGAGGACAAGTTATGGAAGTCATTAAAATGCATTTAGATCACTATTCTAACAACTAAAATTACCACATAATATATGATCTAACTAAACTCATAATCAAGATAATTTCTGGTCAACAATTTGAAAGCAATTTTGTTTATCATGTTTAAACAACAATTATATTAAAACTTTGAAAATTATCTTGTGGTTCGATGAGTACAAGCACTACCATATCATAAAAAACATTTCCAATGATCCAAAACAGTTTGCGGTAGTGTTCCAAATCCAAACCAGGCCAAGAAACTCGAAATTATGCACACAGAGCCTTCAACTCGTCGAGTACATGAACTGGACTCGGCGACTTGCTCTGTTACTAAGTGGACTCATCGAGTCTTTTCATGTACTCGGCAAGTTTACTATCCAGAGGCAAAAATTTCGACTTTTTCAGCTTTGAAAAACTAGCAAGCATCAAATATAATTGAAAACAATAATAGGCTCTAATACCACTGTTGGGTTTTGAGCACTATAAGACTCTTATGGTGCATATGCAACCCTAAATTCTTTGGTTCTATGTTTTCTCTATTATATATGCATATTTTCAATTTTTCCAAAGCATTGTCCTAACTAGCATACAAATTGCCAATTGAATAAAACATCTAGTTAGATGACATACCTTTTGAAGGACTTATAGTTCTTGACCCTTGAAAGCTTGAGCACCTCAAGTGTTATGCCTCTAATGGTTCACAAACACCAATATCCAAGTGGATGACTTAAGAGAATAATCTATTTATCTTAAAGAGAAGAGGCAACCGATTTTGGTCTATGGAGGGTTCTATTTATAATGTTGGATATGCTAGGGTTACACTTGGTAAACTATAATAAACCATGACTTTCCACATTCTCATGCTCCATGGGTTTAACCTCCATGGATTTAGCCCATAATCATGGATCATTAGCCCACACTTCAAGAATGATTAATTTACATAATCAATCCCCATATATTTAATTAGTCTCTTTTGATCATAAAATTAATAAATTAATTCTTGATCAATACTAATTAAATAATTCCATATTAATATATTATACTTGTAATATATTAATAAACCATAAATAACCTTATTCTCAAAATTCATCCTATCAAATTGCACTGGTGAAGGCAACCTAAAAGGACCATCCTACAATTGGGTCAAGTACATACCAGTTACAGTTATGGGCTTAGACACCAAATCCAACAAATCCGACCTCCGACCCTTAGGGCAGAAACTCATCCTAAACGCTTTAGCCATATCCGCTAACCATATCCTACTGGAAATGGGGTCCTTTTTCCCAAAGAACTCGACATCTCCACAAGCACGAAACTCACAGAAAGAAATAGTGCGAACTCCAACAATAGACATAACCTCAGTCCAAAATGTTCCAAGATGCTCATCCAAAATTTCATCCATGACCGTACCAAAGATTACAGTTGTCTGCTCCAAAATACCATAGGTAATCTCTAACGATATGAATTCTTGCATCCGCTCATGGATCGGCTCGGTACCAGCACCTGAGCTGGAACCAGAACCTGAACCCCCTTCTGGAGTGCTCATCACCATAATGAAAAACAAACATGGAAATGTTCAGAACATACCCAAGAATCCTCATCCCACATGCTTCCTAGATTCTCCAAGACTCTCCCTGATTCAAGTATGGATCATATGCTTTCAGTAGTACGGGCCCAAAACTACCTTCCTGTAACGCCCCATTCCTGGTATGTTGCTTCCGTGGCTTTTATTTAGAAATTTTCGAGAGGGACTCGGCGAGTCTATGGCCCGAATCGTCGAGTAGGGACGAGATTTCGAGCTTGTGTTAGTCGGCGAGTCTGCCTGCCAGGTAGAAACCTTAAATCCCCGGGTTTGCACCCTATTTAAACCACCTTATGAGCCCCAAACTCGTTCCCTTCACCCTCAGAGCATCATTTAGAAAACCCTAATCATTCCCTTGAGTAATTGAGCATTTCTTGTGTGAATCTTGAAGTTTTGAAGAGAAGAAGGAGGCTTCATCCAAAGGAGAAGAAGAAGATCCAAGGTCTTGCACCCATTTCAGAGTTTATTGAGGTATCAGCCGATTCCCTTCTGTTTCTATGATTTATTTCTCTTTCACAAGCATATTTAGCCTCTTTTAGCCATTTCTTAGCTTGTTCTTAGTAGAGAGAGATCACATTAGATTGATTAGCCTTCGGATCTAGCCATGCTTCAGTTCCAAAATCGTAGATCTATCACCTTTATAGAGCCATTTTGCATGATAGCCCTAGATCTACTCTTCTAAGTGCCTTTTTAGCCTTTATATCCCTTTTCATGCGTATGTACACGTAAAGTTGGAAACTTTACATGGTAAATCAGCCTTAGAAACTCAGATCTATAAATTGTATGCGGTAGTTTTTATCAGAATCGAGTTTTTAGGATCTGCATGCATGTGACTCGGCGAGTCGTTCTTCGGACTCGGCGAGTCAGGCCGCGAGTCCCCGATCTTTACCCTTTGAGTGATTCCGAGTGGAGGCCAGTGAGCAGTAGGATGGACTCAGTGAGTCGGAGGTTAGACTCAGTAATGGAGGGACTCGACGAGTTGTTCATACAACTCGGCGAGTCCAAGACAATCTTCTTAGATCGAAGAACAACTCGTCGAGTTGTTCATATGACTCGACGAGTCGGATGCAGATTGCCTGAGCTTTTGAATCAAGAGGGTACTCGTCGAGTCGATGCCATGCTCGACGAGTAGCCATGAGTAGGGTTGAGAAGTGAGACTAGGGACTCGGCGAGTTGGCGGCCCAACTCGGCGAGTCAGGTCAACTGTAGGTTGACTTTGACCGGGAGAGTTGACTTTGACCAGGGGTAAAAGAGTCATTTACCCAATGCAGTGATTATCATCTGATTGAGTGTGTTTATGGATTTGTAGTCGGGGAGATACCGGAGCTGCAGCAGTTAGCTTCCAGAGCCATACACACAGAAGCCAGTTCACGAGGTGAGTTTCCTTCCAGTAGGAACGGGTCTAAGGCCACAACGTCGGCCCGTTCAGTCAGCAGTAGTTTCTAGACTTCGGTCCAATGCAGTAGTTAGTATGTTTGACGCCTCCGTGGCTCAGACAGGATTTATGTGTTTATGCTAGTTGATGTGTTATGCTATGCTGTGTTCAGTTAGTCCGGACTTCGGTTCGATGCAGGGGACGGGGTCCCAGTTAGTTTCGGACTTCGGTCTGATGTAGGGGATGGGGTCCCAGTCAGTTTCGGACTTCGGTCCGATGTAGGGGACGGGGTCCCAGTCAGTTTTCGGACTTCGGTACGATGCAGGGGCTGGGGTCCCAGATAGTTAGTCCAAACTTCGGTCCGATGCAGGGGACGGGGTCCCAGTCAGTGGGCAAGGCCTAGTATGTGCTTTATATGTATTGTATGGTATGTGGTAGTTTGGGGGAGCTCACTAAGCTTCGTGCTTATAGTTTCAGTTTTGGTTTCAAGTACTTCCGCAAGCAAAGGGAAGAGCTCGGGATGATGGCATCGCACACACCACAGCTTCAGTTTTTGTCCTGGGAGTTGATTCAGTTTCTTGATATGTTTGGTTACAGTTGTGATACAGTTCTTCTCACAGTATTCTATTATGGTTTTCGAAACACGCAACGTATGGTTTTATTATGCGATACTCAGTTTCATGATTTTTGTTATAATAAAAGTTGAAATTTTTGGGTCGTATTTTTGGGTTGTTTCAAGTTGGTATCAGAGCCTTGGTTTGAGGGATTCGGGCGCACTCCCGAGTGTGTCTGAACTCAAACTAAGGAAGTGGTAAAAAGTTTAAAAAAAAAAGAGAAAAGGATTTTGAAAAGCACTTAGAAAGAAAAGAATTTTTAAACAAGATAAGGGTGTGGTGTATGCGATCAGCCGAGCTCAAGTAAGTACTCCCAAATTACCCATACAAGTTTTATTATGATTAATTGTTCCAGTTTCAGTAGAACAACATGCTAGTATAGGACTAAGGATCTAGGAGGATGCCTTATGTGCCTGCTATATGTGCTTCAGCTTTATGAGAATTGCATGCTAGTATTGAGTAGACAACAGTAGGATAGCCTATTTAGGTTATGTCTGGTAGCGCGAGCGTAGCATTGTATGCTAATACAGTTCCTCGTTATGAGAGTACATTTGCTTGAGTAGTTTCCGGTGTCCGAATGCTGCTTGCTTCGTGCTTTGTAGAACTCTTGGTGATGAGAGTTAGTCGTTAGGTGAATACGTCACGTCACATGTGATCAGGGTTGAATAATCTCAGAGTGTTGGATTTGGCCCTATTGTGCAGCTCTTGTTTGAGTCCAACCGTTGTAGGGGCGAGCCTTTTACTCGAAGGATTATTCGAGCCTCATCACATGTGATGGTATTCAGGTGATGGCTAATCAGCATTACAAGGAGGCCTTCAGCAGCTGAGGACTGGTTTGAGTGGAGTCAGAGATTTCCCTAGGGCAAGCCTAGGATGAGAGTAGCAGAGATCAGTAGTAGTAGAAATGACTTGGTGGAGTCAAGGCAGTTCTTGAAGAAAGTACGGATAGATGTGGAAGGTAGTATAGGCCCGTACTACTGAAAGAAGAGGATCCGTACTCGAATCAAGGAAGGACGAGACAAGACCAGGAAGCTAGTAGTAGTATCAAAGATCCCTTGTGATATTCCAGTTTTCTGATGTTGCTATGATGTGTTTCAGAATGGTGGTTTTGCGTTCGAGGCCAGCAGCCGGCAGTGGAGGTGCCGAGGAGGGATCAGGATCAGGCTCGGGGGACGAGCGCATGGATGAGCAAACCAGAGAGTTTCTTTCTTCAGAGATTACTCGTATCATACTGGAGCAGACTCCTGTGATCTTCGGTTCGATCAAGGAGGGTATCCTAGAGCTGATGGATGAGAGGTTGGGCACCTTCCGTGCCGAGGTGGCGGCCATGATGGGGTCGCGCACACTTACGTACAGGGAGTTCAGGGCATGTGGAGCTCCAGATTATCACGGGGTGCGGGACCCCATAGCGAGTACTAGATGGTTGGCGGATGTGGCCAACGCGTTCCACACGAGCAGGTGTCCCGAGGGGGACAAGGTTAGATTGGCGTCCTGTCTTCTGAAGGACAGGGCACGGGATTGGTGGGAAGAGGTCGAACATACCATTGGAGATGATGCAGCGTTAGATGCCATGACCTGGGATGATTTCTCTACCAGGTTCAGGGCGGAGTTTGCACCGGTTATTAAGGTGCAGCAGTTAGCTTGAGAGTTTCAGGACCTCACCCAGACTACAGAGACCGTGGTGGAGATCACCGCCAAGTTCAGGGAGAGGGCTCTTCTTGTTCCTCAATATGCAGCCGATGAGGAGATGAAGAAGGCCTGTTATCATGAGATGTTATGAAGCGATATCCGCCAGTTTGTGAGCCGGTCCAGCTGTAAAATGCTGGATGACATGATTGCTAGGGCTCGAGAGAGGGAGATTGATCTCGAGATGGAGAAGAAGAGGAAACCGGAGGCGGTTTCGGGTTCAGGAGGTTCGGGCAAAAAGCCCAAGGTTTCAGATCACAGATCCAGCATTCAGCCGAGCCACGGTCGATGTGGCAAGTGTGGGAGGATGCACGATGGAGTGTGCAAGGCAGGGAGTTCCGACTGCTTCAAGTGCGGTCGGACTGGACATTTGAGCAGGGATTGTACGACCCCTGCTACTGCCATCGCAGCATCAGATCTGATTTGCTTTCAGTGCAATCAGAGGGGACATAAAAAGTCCCAATGCCCGAGTTTTGCCGCAGTAGGAAAGGTGGTTGCACCTGCCCCTGCTACTTTGAGGATTACAGATGGCCAGCAGGGCTGAGCCGAGGCGCCAGTGGCGAAGAGTAGGGCTTTTCAGATGACAACAGAGGAGGCGCGAGCGACTCCTGATGTGGTGACGGGTATGTATTTTCCCTTCATCTCCTTATTATTATTGATTGATTATTGCTTATGATTATATGTTTTTATAGGGTCGTTCTCTGTGAACGGCATTTCTGCTATGGTATTATTTGATTCGGGGGCCACCCGATCGTTTGTATCGCTAGCGCTTAGCAAGAGATTTAGTAATGCTCCAGGGGAGCTGGATTGTCCACTAGAGGTTGAGATAGCAGATGACAGGACTGTGAGGGTCGCCATAGTGCATAGAGGGTGTTCTCTTCAGTTGTTTGACGAGCAGTTTTCAGTGGACTTGGTTCCTATTCCCCTGCGAGGGAATAGGGTTATAGTAGGCATGGATTGGCTGAGTCCCAATGTGGTGGTGATTGATTGTGAGCTGCAACTAGTGAGGGTTCGCACTCCCAGTGGGGGAGAGTTAGTGATTCAGGGCGAGAGGCCACAGCGCGGACCAACCTTTTGTTCTGCCGTGAGAGCGAGACGCTATTTTCAGCAGGGTTGCGCTGGTTATGTAGCTTATGTCTTGGATGCCCGGGAGAAGGGCAAGACGACAGTTGATGATGTTTCGGTTGTGCGAGACTTCCCGGATGTATTTCCCGAGGATTTACCGGGAATATCTACTGAGAGGCAGGTCGAGTTTAGGATCGACCTGATTCCTGGTGCGGCTCCAATAGCCAAGGCACCGTACCGTCTAGCTCCCCTTGAGATGCAGGAGTTGTCTACGCAGCTGCAGGAGCTGCTAGACAAGGGTTTCATTCGGTTGAGCAGTTCGCCTTGGGGAGCGCCGATCGTGTTTGTGAGGAAGAAGGATGGGTCACACCATATGTGTATAGATTACCAGGAGTTGAATAAGGTAACGGTGAAGAAACGTTACCCACTCTCGAGGATAGATGATTTGTTTGAGCAGCTTCAGGGAGCGTCTTGGTTCTCCAAGATCGATCTACGCTCCGGATATCATCAGATGCGGGTTAGGGATGAGGATGTGCAGAAGACTACTTTCAGGACCAGGTATGGTCATTATGAGTTTGTGGTGATGCCATTTGGGTTCACCAATGCTCCAGCCGCGTTCATGGATCTCATGAATCGCATGTGTAGACCGATGCTGGATCGGTCAGTGATAGTATTCATAGATGATATCTTGGTGTATTCCAAGACGTAGGAGCAGCACGAGGAGCACCTGAGGGAGGTGCTGGAAGTTTTGAGGAGGGAGAGACTTTTCGCAAAGTTCTCCAAGTGCGAGTTCTGGTTGCGCGAGGCGCAGTTCCTTGGTCACCTCGTCAACCAGAAGGGTATTTTGGTGGATCCGGCAAAGATAGAGGCCGTGATGCAGTGGGAGGTCCCGAAGTCTCCATCCGAGATTCGGAGCTTCCTAGGGTTGGTAGGGTATTACCGGAGATTCATTCAGGATTTCTCCAAGATAGTAGTGCCGCTCACCCGACTGACCAAGAAGTCGATGGTATTTCGTTGGGGGCCTGAGCAGCAAGCAGCGTTCGAGACCCTCAGGCAGAGATTGTGCGAGGCTCCGATCCTTACCTTGCCAGAGGGGGTAGAGGACTTTGTAGTCTACTGTGATGCCTCAATCACAGGTATGGGAGCAGTGTTGATGCAGCGAGGCCATGTGATAGCTTACGCCTCGAGGCAGTTGAAGCCTCACGAGGCTAACTATCCTACCCATGATTTAGAGCTGGGGGCGGTTGTGTTTGCCCTCAAGATTTGGAGACATTATCTTTATGGGGTCCGTTGTACTATCTACACGGATCACAAGAGTTTGAGGTACCTTATGGATCGGCCGAGTCTAAACATGAGGCAGAGGAGGTGGTTGGATGTGCTGAAAGATTATGACTGTGAGATCCTTTACCATCCAGGGAAGGTCAACGTGGTGGCCGACGCCCTAAGCCGCAAGGTGTCACCAGCCCCTATTAGAGATTTGTGTTTGAGGATGACAGTGATTACTCCGTTGTTGGAACGGATTAGGGAGGCTCGGGTTGAGGGACTCAAGGAGGAGAGGCAAAAGTGTGAGAGGATAGTGGGCCGAGTAGCTTCGTTTGATTACGACAGTCGGGGATTGCTGACCCTTCATGGGAGAGTGTGGGTACCGTATTGGGGTGGGGTACGACAGGTGTTGATGGACGAGGCCCATAAGTCACGATTTTCTATCCACCCAGGGGCGACGAAGATGTATAGAGATCTTCGACCCAATTGTTGGTGGCCCTGCATGAAGCGGGATGTCGCTTGGTATGTTGAGAGATGCCTGACCTGCAGGAAGGTCAAGGCAGAGCACCAGAGGCCTCACGGCAAGATGCAGCCGTTAGACATTCCCGTGTGGAAATGGGAGGACATTACCATGGATTTTATCACCAAGCTTCTCAGGACCGCACGAGGGGTAGATTCGATATGGGTAGTAGTGGATCGGTTGACGAAGAGTGCTCATTTTATCCCGATCCAGGAGAGCATATCGGCAGAAAAGTTAGCCGATATCTATGTGCGTGAGGTAGTGGCACGTCATGGAGTGCCGGTATCGGTGGTGTCAGACCGAGACGTCCGTTTCACATCCAGATTCTGGAAGCGGTTTCACGATGAGATGGGTACTCGTCTCCATTTCAGCACCGCTTTCCACCCTCAGACGGACGGGCAGAGCGAGAGGACGATTCAGACTCTTGAGGACATGCTCAGGGCATGTGTTCTAGACTTCAGTGGCAGTTGGGATACGTATCTTCCATTAGCGGAATTTTCGTATAACAACAGTTATCATGCAAGCATTGATCGACCTCCCTTTGAGATGCTTTATGGGAGGAAGTGTAGGACCCCGATTTGTTGGGGCGAGGTCGGTCAGCAAGTCGTTGGGAGCACAGAAATGGTGCTCAAGACAAACGAGTTGATTCAGCAGGTCCGTAGTAGACTGCAGACTGCGCAGAGTCGGCAGAAGAGTTACGCCGACAGGAGGCGTTCAGACTTGGAGTTCCGGGTGGGCGATATGGTCCTTCTGAAGGTCTCACCCTGGAAGGGTGTCATCAGGTTTCGGAAGAGGAGCAAGCTGGGCCCCAGATTCATTGGTCCTTTCAGGGTTTTGGCCCGAGTGGGTCGGGTTGCTTATCAGTTGGATCTTCCAGTAGAGCTTAGCCAGATACACAACACTTTCCATGTGTCTCAGTTGAGGAAGTGTTTGGTGGATGAGTCAGCACTGGTTCCCTTAGAAGATATTCAGGTTGATAGCAGCCTGAATTATATTGAGAGGCCGGTCGCGATTCTGGACCGGAAGACAAAGACCTTGAGGAACAAGGCAATTCAGTTAGTGAAGGTGCAGTGGCAGCACCGGAAGGGGTCTGAGTGGACGTGGGAGGCTGAGGAAGAAATGAGAGAGCACTACCCGGAGTTATTTGCAGATTCAGCCGTAGCAAACTTCGAGGACGAAGTCTGAGACAAGTGGGGGAGAATTGTAACGCCCCATTCCTGGTATGTTGCTTCCGTGGCTTTTATTTAGAAGTTTTCGAGAGGGACTCGGCGAGTCTATGGCCCGACTCGTCGAGTAGGGACGAGATTTCGAGCACGTGTTAGTCGGCAAGTCTGCCTACCAGGTAGAAACCCTAAATCCCCGGGTTTGCACCCTATTTAAACCACCTTATGAGCCCCAAACTCGTTCCCTTCACCCTCAGAGCATCATTTAGCAAACCCTAATCATTCCCTTGAGTAATTGAGCATTTCTTGTGTGAATCTTGAAGTTTTGAAGAGAAGAAGGAGGCTAGATCCAAAGGAGAAGAAGTAGATCCAAGGTCTTGCACCCATTTCAAAGTTTATTGAGGTATCACCCGATTCCCTTCTGTTTCTATGATTTATTTCTCTTTCACAAGCATATTTAGCCTCTTTTAGCCATTTCTTAGCTTATTCTTAGTAGAGAGATCACATTAGATTGATTAGCCTTCGGATCTAGCCATGCTTCAGTTCCAAAATCGTAGATCCATCACCTTTATAGAGCCATTTTGCATGATAGCCCTATATCTACTCTTCTAAGTGCCTTTTTAGCCTTTATATCCCTTTTCATGCGTATGTACACGTAAAGTTGGAAACTTTACGTGGTAAATCAGCCTTAGAAACTTAGATCTATAAATTGTATGCGGTAGTTTTTATCAAAATCGAGTTTTTAGGATCTGCATGCATGTGACTCGGCGAGTCGTTCTTCGGACTCGGCGAGTCAGGCCGCGAGTCCCCGATCTTTACCCTTTGAGTGATTCCGAGTGGAGGCCAGTGAGCAGTAGGATGGACTCAGTGAGTCGGAGGTTAGACTCAGTAATGGAGGGACTCGACGAGTTGTTCATACAACTCGGCGAGTCCAAGACAATCTTCTTAGATCAAAGAATAACTCGTCGAGTTGTTCATATTACTCGACGAGTCGGATACAGATTGCCTGAGCTTTTGAATCAAGAGGGTACTTGTCGAGTCAATGTCATGCTCGACGAGTAGCCACGAGTAAGGTTGAGAAGTGAGACTAGGGACTCGGCGAGTTGGCGGCCCAACTCAGCGAGTCAGGTCAACTGTAGGTTGACTTTGACCGGGAGAGTTGACTTTGACCAGGGGTAAAAGAGTCATTTACCCAATGCAGTGATTAGCATCTGATTGAGTGTGTATGGATTTGTAACCGGGGAGATACCAGAGCTGCAACAGTTAGCTTCCAGAGCCATACACACAGCAGCCAGTTCACGAGGTGAGTTTCCTTCCAGTAGGAACGGGTCTAAGGCCACAACGCCGACCCGTTCAGTCAGCAGTAGTTTCTAGACTTCGGTCCAATGCAGTATTTAGTATGTTTGACGCCTCCGTGGCTCAGACAGGATTTATGTGTTTATGCTAGTTGATATGTTATGCTATGTTGTGTTCAGTTAGTCCGGACTTCGGTCCGATGCAGGGGACGGGGTCCCAGTCAGTTTCGGACTTTGGTCCGATGTAGGGGACGGGGTCCCAGTTAGTTTCGGACTTCAGTCCGATGTAGGGGACGGGGTCCCAGTCAGTTTTCGGACTTCGGTCCGATGCAGGGGATGGGGTCCCAGATAGTTAGTCCAGACTTCGGTCCGATGCAGGGGACGGGGTCCCAGTCAGTGGGCAAGGCCCAGTATGTGCTTTATATGTATTGTATGGTATGTGGTAGTTTGGGGGAGCTCACTAAGCTTCGTGCTTACAGTTTCAGTTTTGGTTTCAGGTACTTCCGCAAGCAAAGGGAAGAGCTCGGGATGATGGCATCGCACACACCACAACTTCAGTTTTTGTCCTGGGAGTTGATTCAGTTTCTTGATATGTTTGGTTACAGTTGTGATACAGTTCTTCTCACAGTATTCTATTATGGTTTTTGAAACACGCAACGTATGGTTTTATTATGCGATACTCAGTTTCATGATTTTTGTTATAATAAAAGTTGAAATTTTTGGGTCGTATTTTTGGGTTGTTTCACTTCCACACCTATCCATACTGTTGGGCTGAAGATTATTTTGAAGATTGCGTCTTTTGGGCTCGATAGTTTAGTTGTTTTATTTACACTCCGGTTTGGGCCTGTCCAACCGAGAGCCTTTTATGTTTAATATATAAGTATATGCTTGCATGCATATTAGGTTAACGATTGAGAGATTAAGGATTGATAACGATTTTAGAGATTATTCTAGAGCTTAACGATACGATTGCAGGTTTCTTTAATCGTTCTTGTAACCTTCTAATCCTCTACAGTTGATGTTCTTAATCGAGCTCTTCTAAGGATTTTGTTTTAATCATTCGAATCGTTTGATTCAATCTTGTCTTGTTCTTATTATCACGATCTTACTGTTTTATATTTACATACTTGTTCAAGATCTAATCGATCTTCGTAGATTAAAGGTCATTCAATCTCATCAATTGGTATCAGAGCAGGAGGCTGTGTAATCAATACACATCTTTTCTGTGAAAAGGTTTCAATTAGGGTTTTTCCGCAATTACTGATATTTATTGAGCCGTCATCTCATTATTGACGTATCTTGATATTTATTGTTTTTCCCTAATCTGCTTTATTACAAGTCTGATCTTTGAACAGGTTTTTACGATCATAATGGACGAGTCGCAATCAAATCCTATTAATATTTCCAACAGCATCGGTTCGACGACAAAGATTCCAATCTTATACACCCATGACTATGAAGTATGGGCGCATCACTTCGAAGACTACGTGATTGGATCTGAGGATAATGGATACCTCATATGGGAAGCTATCGTTAATGGACCGTTTTCTCATTCTGCAACGTCCAGGACTATTAAGACACAAAAGGAGTACAATGATCTGCTAAAGGATGTGAAGGATATTGCACAAGATGAAAAGGACAAATTCCAGTGCAATATCAAGGCGTTAAGGTTGATCAGATTCGCCCTTCAGTCCGACACATTCAGGTTGGTCAGCTCATGCACGACGGTAAAGGAAGTTTGGGATAGACTTCGCGAACTGTATTCTACAGACGAGGATCTTGAACATTCTATCCAAACCTTGCTCTTATCTGAGTTTGGAGAATTCAGGCAAGGAGCCGAAGAATCAGTGACCCAGACGTTCGATCGCTTCAATCATCTTCTCAGCAAGATGATCAAACACGATATTGAAAGGAAGCTTATCGAGCAGAAGGTTACTTTCTTAAATGGTCTGAGATCTGAATGGAGAGCAGTGGTTTCTACAGTCAAAGCCCATGAGCAGTTTAAATCATACTCTTTGGCGAAACTGGTGGGTATTCTCAAATCCCAAGAGAAGATTGTGGTGCAAGAGAAGAACGTCGTTTCAATCCTTGGTTCGTTGGCCCTCCTATCAAAAAGTAAAGCTGTGATGGAGGATGAAGACCTCATCTTGGAGGAGTATGACCTCACGTCTGAGGATTATGCCATGATGGTATCCAATCCCAAGAGGTTCATAAAGAAGAGATTCCCCAGCAATAAAAACCAAAACTGGCAGGGGAGTTACAGCTCAGAAAAGGTGAACAATGAACCGAAGGTTGAGGAGCCCAAGAAGGAACCAATGGTGGATGGCGATTCCGGAGTAAGCTGTTACTACTGTGGTGGGAAAAACCACTATGCTAAGGATTGTGTTCTTAAGAAGATGGCTGAAAAGGATGACGGAAAGGATGAGGAAGCTGTGTTGCAGAAGAGACTAGATGAGTTGAGAAAGAAAAAGTCTACCGCTAACCCTTCTATTAATGCTCTTATTGTGCAGGGTTCAGTTAATGATGACGAGTTTGGTAGCACGGAAGTTTGGTCTACCGACTCAGAAGACGATGAAGTAAGAAAGCCTACCCATGGAAAGGCTTATGTGGCCAAGGAGGAGAACAGTGGAGGAAGATGCTTCATGGTGTCTGACGTATCTCAAATGAGGGGATACAACACCGATGGTGGAAGCGATGGACCGAAGGTGCAGGAGGACATGTGCTTTACGGCCAAACCACTCAGCCAACAGTTCAATGAGCTCGATGAACTGATAAAGAAGGTACAATTGGTTTTCATTTCATCTAAAGTACCAACATCCTCATATGAGAAAGAACTAAAAAACGTTAATACAAGAATTTCTCATCTAGATAGTAGCTTAACTCAAACTCGAGTCACCAATTCTAACCTAACTGATCAATTAAGCAGGGTGGCGTCGAAGAGTGAGAAGCGGAGAATGTGGATCGAGTTAAAGGAGTCGGAATTAGTTAAAGTTAAAGACGAAAACATTTATTTGCAAAGAGACAATTTAAAATTGTTAAAACAGCGGAATGTTTTTTGTTTAATTGCTAAACGTTTATATTCTAATATTACTCAGCTTCACTTAGACTGTGAAATAGGCCAAAAGATCCATCGCATGATTTTGCCCTTCCTAGAATTTAAGGAGGAAGAAATCGATGCCGAAGCCTACAATTGTGAAAGTGTGATATCGTCTGATGATGTCAATCCGACCTACATGTATGGACTGGACAAAATTGAGTCCTTCATTAAATCCAAGGACCACAAGGACATGCTTAAAAATCTTTTGGATGAAAATGATAGACTTAAACTGAGAACCAAAACCATACAAAAATTTGACTCTTTAAACGCCAACGTAAGCTCAGAAAACAAAATTGATGTTGAAAATGCATTTGAGCTTAACGAGGACGATAACATGAGTGAAATTTCTGTAGAGGACACGGTTGACTGCTCAGAATTTGTTAAAAGCGAACCTGAAAACCACAAGAATCTTATTTCTGAAAATTCAGTGGAGTTCGCTCGATTGTCCCAACAAAAGTCCCCGATATTAACAGAGAAAGCAGTTGTGTATCAAAAGGTCAGGACCACTCCGAATCAAGTATACAAGGTGACTGGAGTAACCGAACATCAAACAGCAGAACTCACAGCTATTGTAAACGAAGACAATGCTGATGGCTGTGATGAGTTCTTCTGGTCTGCTCCAATAGATAATGCAAACGAAACGGTTTGTTTATCTGAAAGAACCTCCTGGATGAGTAAAGGTAGATACATACCTGAACCCTTGAATAAGCCGGATAATTTCGATGTGCCTAGCACCAGTGGTACGAAAGACATTCCTCAGGAGGATGAAGGTTCAGCAAAAGAAGACATTCCCTCTACTCCCTCAGCTCAAAGTAAAATTCCTTCAGTTCAAAAGGAACCAGCCAAGGAAAGACCGAAAACGAAAGCGAATGTTCATCATCAACCAAAGCAGATGAGGAATAAGAAGAGAGAAAGGAACCTAAGATACAGGAAGAATCTTTCTGAAAGGAAACAATTTGGCAATCCCAGAATGCATACTTCTCACATCAAGACAAGAATCTGAAGTATGAAAACAATCCTGTCAAAAGGTCTGAAAGTCACAACAACCGAAAGCCAAGGTTCGGTTCACAAGAAAATACCAACCGAAAGCAAAGGTTCGGTTCTGAGAAAGACTTCAACCGAAACCAAAGGTTCGGTTCACAAGACGATTCCAACCGAAAGCAAAGGTTCGGTTCTGAAGTCAAAAGAGATCAAAACTCTAAGGTTAGTCCCTCCAATGATCAAAAGCAAAAGGGTCACCTAAAGTCTCCAGCCAATAAGTCTTCTTCGTCTAAACCTACTTCTTCTAATTCTTCTACCAATTCATCTCCATCTAGCTCTAAAGCTGATTCTGTTCATTCTCAAAAAACTCATCCGTCAGCTGAACAAAAGGGTAAGCAGAAGGTCAATGAATCCAAAACAGAGTCCAAACCGAACGCACCTAATCCTAATAAGATAAAAGTTTTTACCATTAAAAAGAAAAATGAATCAACACTTATAAAATGAACATATCTAGTTGACATCTCTCTTACTGTTCCTGTTCCCATGAAAAGCTCACGTGGACCCAAGAAACTTTGGGTTCCTAAATCTGCTTAATTTTTGCAGGTTATAAGTGACGAGCAGTTCGACGAAGAATGGTACATCGATAGTGGCTGCTCACGTCACATGACAGGGAGGAAAGAGGAGCTCAGGGAATACAGATCTCTTGCAAATGGTGGCAACGTCAAGTTTGGAAATAATTCTTTCGGCACCATAAAGGGATACGGGATGATAACAAATGGGGACTTTACTATAAGGAAGGTGGCTTATGTGGAAGGACTCCAACACAACCTCATCAGTGTATCTCAGCTTGTTGGAGGTACAGGTCTCAAAGTCTCATTCGATGATGAAGGTTCTGAAATTATAGAGAAAAAGACAAAGAAAGTGATTCTCAAGTCGGAGCGAAAGGGTTAAATGTTTCCTCTGAACCTTAAACCCATCAAAGGAAACCCAGCTATATGCCTGTTATCAAAAGCTCAATCTGACGAAAGCTGGTTGTGGCACCGAAGACTCTCTCATCTTAATTTTAAAGATATCAACCGACTTGTCACTGGAGGTCATGTTAGGGGTCTTCCATTGCTCAAGTTCGACAGAGATCATTTGTGTGCTGCATGCGAAATGGGGAAGTAGAGTCGTCAAAGTCACCCATCTATAATCAACACAAAAGTTGTTGAACCACTCGAATTACTTCATATCGATTTGTGTGGTCCTTCATCTATCGAAAGCATCGGTGGTAGCAAGTATATTCTTGTTATTGTTGATGACTTTTCACGATTTACATGGGTGTTCTTTCTAAGGCTCAAATCTGAAGCGACTCATAAGCTGAAAGTGTTCATCAAGCAGATTGAAGTACAGCTCAAGAAGGTCGTTCGCAACATCAGAAGCGACAATGGTCTGGAATTCAAGAACAGAGAATTTGAAGAATTTCTAGCAGAAAAGGGAATTAGTCACAACTTCTCAGCTCCCTACACACCACAACAGAACGGAATTGTCGAAAGACGAAACCGATCTTTGTGTGAAGCTGCCCGAACTATGCTAAGTTTCGCTTCCTTACCTCTTTATTTTTGGGCTGACGCTATTTATGCTGCTTGTTTTACACAGAACAGGTCTTATCTCAACAAGAGATTCACGCTCACACCTTATGAGATACTAAACAACAGAAAGCCCAATGTGAAATTTTTCCATGTGTTCGGCTCTCAGTGTTTCATCTTTAACTCTAAAGAACACTGCAACAAGTTTGATGTCAAAGCCGACGAGGGAATCTTTCTGGGCTACTCTCTCACATCCAAGGCATACAGGGTTCTAAACAAGCGTTCGAGAAGAATTGAAGAGACATACTACGTGACCTTTGACGATGGCTATGTCAAAAAGCTACAAGCCAAAGAAGATATCGCAGGGGAAATCTTTCCTCAAACTGGCCAAGTCACAGTCTCGATCGCTAACTTATATGATAAATTTCTGGAACTCTTTGACGAACCAGAGAAAGCTTCTCTCTCAGAAGCAGGTGCAGCAGACAACAAGGTTGATCACATGAAGCAGATTGTCGAAGATGCTGCAAGGAGAATGCATGAAGGAGGATCGACTACTGATGACTCTCCATCCAACAATGCTTCAGTCGAGGGGGAGCCAAGCTCACAAGTCCAGGGGGAGCCAAGTTCTACAACTCCAATCGAAGATGTCTCTCCAACTGAAGGTGCCTCATCAAACGAAGGTACCTCATCAACCGAAGGTGCTTCAACGCCTGAAAGTCCAGCACCACAAGAAACCCCTGAACCTCATGTTTCTCAAAGCTCATCAATCGAGGGGGAGCATGATGATATGATGCTTGATTATGATAGCCAATCTGAGCCAAAAGAAATGATCAATGCTGAACTAGACCCAACTTTTGATCCGAATTACCCTCCTCTTACCAAATGGACCAGAGATCATCCTATCTCTCAAGTAGTTGGTGATGTATCTGAAAAGGTTCTGACCCGATCACAACTGAAGGCAAAACAGACATTCTTATTTTCAAAGGTTGAGTTTTGTATGTTTAACTCATTTGTATCAAAAGTTGAACCGAAGACAGTTAACACTGTCCTCGATCACTCTGATTGGGTTCAAGCAATGCAAGACGAACTGAACGAATTTGAAAGGAACAAAGTCTGGCGCCTCATTCCAACTCCTCCAGATGCTTCGGTTGTTGGTCTCAAATGGGTCTTCAGGAACAAAATGGACAAGGAAGGTAATGTAATAAGGAACAAGGTTCGTCTGGTAGTAAAGGGATACTGTCAGGAGGAAGGGATAGACTATGAAGAGACTTTCGCTCCAGTAGCTAGGCTAGAATCTGTTAGAATATTTCTGGCTTATGCTGCCCACAAAAACTTTGAAGTTTTCCAAATGGACGTCAAGTGTGCATTTCTCAATGGAGAACTCAAAGAAACTGTGTATGTGGAGCAACCTCCAGGGTTCGTGAACGAAAAATATCCAACTCATTGCTATATTCTGGATAAAGCTGTTTACGGCCTCAAACAAGCTCCGAGGGCCTGGTATGAAACGCTGACTAAATTTTTAAAGATGTCTAAATTCAAACAAGGTTCGGTTGACCCAACCTTCTTTCGCATAAAGGAAGGTAACCACCTTATGATAGTTCAAATTTATGTCGATGACATCATCTTTGGCTCCATGAATCCTAGTTTAACAGCTGAATTCAGAAAGCTGATGGAGACTAAGTTTGAAATGAGCTCAATGGGTCCTATTAACTTTTTCCTTGGTTTAAATATAAGACAGGGACCCGAAGGCATCTTTATAAATCAGGAAGCTTACACGAAGACTCTCCTAGCAAAGTTTGGCATGATGGGAGACTCAAAAGTCAAAGTCCCAATGGCATTCGGCACCAAGCTTACCCCATCTCTAGACAAACCGACTGTCGACATCACGCTCTATCGTCAAATGATAGGCTCACTGATGTATCTAACTGCTAGCAGGCCTGATATCATGTTTTCTGTGTGTTATTGTGCTCGATTTCATGCAAACCCACGCGAACCTCACATGCTTGCAGTGAAGAACATCTTACGCTATCTCAAGCGAAACACCTCCTTAGGTCTATGGTATCCATCCAACTCAGGCTTCTTTGTTCAAGCCTATTCTGATGCTGACCTTGGAGGATGTGGAATCGACCGAAAAAGCACAACTGGTGGCTGTCAATTCCTTGATGAGAAGTTGGTCAGCTGGCAGTCCAAGAAACAAACCTGCGTGTCGTTGTCTACTGCCGAAGCGGAATACATTGTCGCTGCATCCTGCACATCACAAGTGATTTGGATCCAGAGTCAACTTCGAGACTATGGACTCAATATGAAGAAGATCCCTCTATATTGTGACTCTGAAAGTGCAATTAGGATCTGTCATAACCCAGTGCAACACTCTAAAACCAAACACATAGCACTGAGGTATCACTTCATCAAACATCACGTGGAAGATGGAAACGTCGAAGTTCACTTCGTAAGAACCACTGATCAACTGGCTGACGTCTTTACCAAAGCTCTTCCTGAAGCATCATTCAATAAAATATTGCAAGGGCTAGGTATGATGGAATCAGAGTCAGTACCTCACACTACCTCTCAACCTCAAACATAAGAAGCGAAACCAACCGAACGTTCGGGTTCGGTTCAACCATCTGACTCGCTCATTACTTCAAAGGTAGTTTTTCTCCGTTGTATATTTCTTGTACAAAATTGTGTTTCTTTGTGTTAAAAGTATTTTCCAATTACATGTCTAAATTCCTTGGTTTCTCAAAACTTTCCAAAACCGACACCGAACACCGACACCTACCGAAGGTTCGGGTTCGGTTTTTCAAAATTTTGTTGAACCGAAACCAACCGAAGGTTCGGATTCGGTTTTTCAAAATTCTGTTGAACCGAAACTAACCGAACGCTCGGGTTCGGTTTTTCAAAATTTTCAGGAACCGAAACCAACCGAATGCTCGGGTTCGGTTTTTCAACTTGTTCCTAACCGAAACCAACCGAACGTTTGGGTTTGGTTTTTCATATTTTTTTTCCAAAGTTTTTTTTAAGTCTTATTTTTTTAATAAATCCTAAAAACACCAAAAATATTTTTTTCTCTTTTATTCTTTTCTTGTGTGTTCGTTCGTTTATGGGGAGAGAATTGATGACTTACTTAAATGTCCCTAGAAGCATGCTGCTATATGTGTCCCAAGCCTCATAAGATTTTGAATAATAGCCTTCATGACCTGGTATACACAAACCTTGTCTTTCCAATAAGGCTAACACATTTATTCTAATCGTGAGCTACCTCACTCTCTTCTCACATGAGTTAAGAGATTACTGCTTGGTCCTTATTTTCGCAGCAGAGGTACTATGTTTTCTCACACCATCTCTATTACACTTCTCCATTACATTCGTTTCATCAACGTAACCCTTGAGACTCTCAGACATTACCACTGAGGTTTATGGTTACACAACATCTGTGTTTATGATCTTAGTTTCGTGTCACTACGAGCTGAGTGAAACCCTAAATTCAACACCTAATGAATTGACGGTGAACAATTAATTTGCTCAAGTTTTCACCAATGAATTGACGAATGTACCTTCATGAAATCTCAAATTTTATTCTGTGTGATTCCTATGAAATTGTTACACACCATAATATTTCTTCCCAAGGGATCCAATTTTAAATTTTCATCTGAGATTTTATATTTTTCCAAGCCAATACAAAATAAATTCCTACCTACTTGTTCAACAGGCTACACCGGTCTCACAAGTACTTTGTTCACTTTCTTTCTTATATCAAGAATAGAATTGATGAATCAAAGCGAAAGCCACCCTTAGTTAGCCTAATTAAAAGAAGCCTTTCAACATTTTTTAATAAATGTTTGATCGTAATTCAACGGGGATCCACACTAACACTTTAAGGTCTCTCTTGACCTTGAAGGAAGAGATTCGTGCCCGGAATCATCAGTTTCGTGTCATTATTGACATCACCGAATATCCTTAAAAGAGTTGCTTTATTTCTTTTTCTTTTACACTCTTTGCACGAAAATCTTTGATTTTCCAAAATTCCGTTACTAACTTTTACAGGCTGTATTATTACCTGGTGGTTAATTATGAAGTTGTGGTCAAAAACAATCCACGTGGATATTTCATTCAAAAGATGTCATTTAAAAGGATAAGACGAAAAGGTTGCTGACTCGGCGGGAGTTCAAAGGATTAAAATTCAAACGACGGTAAAAAGTGGGCGCGTGTAAATTTGAAACAGCCTTACTTTTTCTGACATTAAGGACGCGTGTGCGAAATCCAAGCGACATCCTTCTGGAATTTAATGGCGCGTGTGGATTTGAACCATTTTTCTTCTGAAACGGTGCTTGTTGGGTAGCGTGATCCTAGGAATCTGACACTATCTCTCCTACGTGATCATCGCATAGAAGATATGAAACGATTTTTCTCTCTCCAATCCCTCACTATAAAAGGCAGTCTACAACACCATTTACCTTTTTACTGCTTCCGGATTTTCTAGAGAGCAAAAACCTCCCAAAAGCTTCACTGTTCATCTTCTTCTTCGACTACCTTCAACAATGGCAGAATCTTCTTCCGTCCATGCTACATCACAAATCCTTCCCATTCGTCCGCAACAATGCCTGGTGATCGATCTCAATCCTCTGGCGTACGACTCCTACATGTCGCCGATCATCGAGTGCCTGAAGTACTCCCAAATCGCCACCGCTCTCTCAAGAATTGAATCTGTGCCAATGGTGGCCTTATCGCAGGTTTATGCGACTGCTTATTATGACAAAGCAGTTGACCAGGTGTTCTTCGAGATTGCTGAACACAAGACATCTGTTTCTCGCCAATGATTCTGCACAATGCTAGGGTTTGCTGTTGACCCATCAAGAATTAATCCGGAGACTATTCCGGTTGGGCATTTGTATAACATGTTTTACAACATGGGGTACACAGAGGTCCTCACCACTGTAGCGAAATTCAAAAAGTCCTGCCTGCCGCCTCAGTGGAACGGCTTATTTACAGTCCTTTTCAAGGGCCTGTCGGAACGGAGCTCAGGATCCGACGGTGCCAGTCGCCTCTTCCTATCGATCATGTACGCGGTCTACAACGGGATTAACCTGGACTATGGGTTGGTCCTATGGCAACAGCTCATCCAGAGCCTCTCTTCATCATCCCGACACTCTGAGGTGTCGTTGGCCCGGTTCTGGATCTTGATTACAAGATGGGCGATGGACAAGTTTGAAGTTCCTACTGCTGACGGTGCATCGATGTCTTCTGTTGGTACATTTCATACCAAGAAGATCATCGTCTCAGATGCATCGAAATTTTCCTTCATTGGCTCCATCCCGGAGACAATGTATGGCGGCGTGCCCTCTGATAGCAGATTGATTCGGACGATCAAGGAGTTCATGCCAACTGGTCCTAGGGAACTGACACCGGATATGCTCAGGTCTATTCACGATGCAGACAAACCGGTGAACAGGGGCAAGAAGACTGACAAAGGGAAGCAAGCGACCAAAGCTCCAAAGGGTCCTTCTCCCAAAAAGAGGAAATAAACAAAGGTTGCACAGTCCCCACAGCCGAAGAGGAGGAAGACACAACCGAAGCGCAAGCTTGTCATTCCCTCTTCTTCCAGTGACTCTGAGGGCGGGAGTTCGGATTCTGACGGCTCTCAAGGAGACGAATCTCCTCAACGAGGCAACACACCACCTCGGTCACCTACCCCAGAAATGGAACTTCATAATTCCCCAATTCCTTCACCTGCTCCAACCCTTCCTACTTCCATTCCGACCATAATCCCCACTACAACTATTCCACCAACATCTTTCCCTATACCACCACCCGTTTTCACCACTGCAACCGAAACACCACCAGTTACCGAAACCCCTCCCGTAACCGAACCACCACAAACCGAAACCCATACTACCGAACCTACCCACACTCAACCACCACCCGAAACTACCCCACCCCATACTCAACCTCAACATACCCCAACCACAACACCCCCAGCTTCACCACCCCCTCCATCTCCAGAAAATGCCTCTGATGGCGAAAACCCTTACCTTGGTGGTGAACACATGAACTTTGATTCGGTCTACTATAGTCCGTTTCAAGTTCAGAGTGATGAGGAGGATGATGCTCCAGTGACAAAGAAGCATCTCAAAGAGCTTCACGAGAAGGTTGACCTACTTCTCGCCTCCTCTTTCAACCAGCAGTCCTCTCTCTCTGAAGCTGCCCTTCAGAAAATTGTTGACGCCTTCTCTAGGGCTCAACATGATTCGGTGGCCTCAGCAACTGCTGCCATTGATGCCTCCACCAGAGCCTGTGAGGCTGCGACCGAAAAAGTCGATAAACTATTCTCCGACGCTTCTGTCCTGCTGAAGTCCTTGCAGGAAAGCGTCGACGCCACCAAGACAACTTTGGAACCAATTGTTCAGCAATTGGCCAAGTTCGTCTCAACGGAGTTGACTTCGTTCGCTACTCTTCGCCAAAACATAAGCGACGACAACTCGGCCCTTCGTGCCTCCATCGATGCTCGCCTCGCTAAGTTGCAGGAGGATCTCGCAGCCGAGAATTCTTTGATGGACGTTCTGGCAAGTAAAACAACCGCCCTAAAGGTCAAGAGCACGCAGCTTTCCAACTCCCAACAACAACTGGAAGCTCTTCGATCCGAAAGGGAGGTGATCAAAACGTGTGTTTCGGATGTCCACGCTGCATTATCCAACATCCTAGAAGCACACGATCCTATTCTCAACCACTCGGTGAGGCGAACCCTCGCTGAAAAGCTCTCTCCGGCCATGGACCTTCTCAGCAAACTCGAAGGCCTACCTAGTTTCGTGTCCATTCCGAAACAAGGGGGAGATGAGAAGAAGACAGGATCAAAACCACCTTCTTCCTCCAAAGCTACTCACAGAACCGAACCACCTCAGACTGGTCATGCTTCGGGTTCGGGTGTGAAGCACAAAGGTAAAAACATAGTTGAGGATGAAGATGAAGACAAGGAGACCATTGCTGACATGTTGAAATGAAAGAACAGTCGCAATGCTGACGATGATGCCAGTCGTGTGGCGCGAGAGGCTGAAGAAGCCGAACGCAAGCAAAAGGAAGCCCACGATCTCCTTGAGAGCCGGAAGACTCTCTTCCCTGCCTGGACTAGGGAACGTTTAATTAAAGAGGCCATAGAAACTCCCAGCATATTATGGCTCGAGCCGGTTATCTCGTTCGACTGCAACAATACTGTCGACTCGCAGTTCGACATGCCGCTGACTCGAAAGGCGTTCGTCTTCCACGCCTTCTCTAACATCTTTGAAGTCCCTCATCCGAACGCTGAGCTTGACAGGGAGCTCATTGACTTCTATCTGGCGGCTGGTCGTCCTCAATACCTTACTTGGAGCGCCCAGAAGATTGTGAACGTTCGGGTACTGAAGCCTTACGCCGAAGGGAGGTTCACAAACGTTCGGTTCAAGCTCATTCGGGGATCTGCAAGAACTGCTCATCTTATCTCCTTGGCGGATCTACCGAACCTAAATCCTCATGATTGGATTATCCTGTATAATATCCTTTTGACTAATGAAGCCGAATATGGTCCCATTATAGACCACGTCAAAAGGATGTTAGCCTGCTACATCATGGAGGTTGCTCTAATGGATCAGGAGGTCGCCACAGTCTTCAAGAAGAAACCAAAGATAGCTCATGTGGGATCGGCCAGTGATCTCAACCAAATGCAAATGGGCAAGATCGACCCGAGACGCAACTCGGTTATGTTCACTAGAGCAGAAGGACAGAAATGTCTCTTTGCTTTAGCTGACAAACACCTTTACACCACAACTTGTTTGGAGCATGTGCTATCGATTATCAAACGGTGTAGAGAGAATTCGGCTAATGATGTCAAGTACTTCGATGACATGATCCAATGGTACATCCGGTTTAGACAGACCATTCTCTCAATCACCAAATGTCTGTTTAACACCGTGAAGAAGAAGGTTACCTGCTTCAGCTGCTGGCCCAAGTAACAAGTGAAGGTCTCGCTCCAAATTAACGCAAAGGGGGAGATTGTTGGGCTGAAGATTATTTTGAAGATTGCGTCTTTTGGGCTCGATAGTTTAGTTGTTTTATTTACACTCCGTTTTGGGCCTGTCCAACCGAGAGCCTTTTATGTTTAATATATAAGTATATGCTTGCATGCATATTAGGTTAACGATTGAGAGATTAAGGATTGATAACGATTTTAGAGATTATTCTAGAGCTTAACGATAGGATTGCAGGTTTCTTTAATCGTTCTTGTAACCTTCTAATCCTCTACAGTTGATGTTCTTAATCGAGCTCTTCTGAGGATTTTGTTTTAATCATTCGACTCGTTTGATTCAATCTTGTCTTGTTCTTATTATCACGATCTTACTGTTTTATATTTACATACTTGTTCAAGATCTAATCGATCTTCGTAGATTAAAGGTCATTCAATCTCATCACATACTTTCGTCAAGAATCATTCAAAATTCTCTACGTCACCTTTCTCAAATTGATACTCCAAGCACTCGCTAAAACAACACGACTAAACCCACTGAAGCACTTCCTAGGCTTTCCTAGGTTTCCGGCCTCACCTTGCCATCAGCTGTCGAAGAACTCCCCATAATGTCAGTTAACCACCTCATGAATACAATCACATGCAACAAATCTGAGATAATCCTTCGAGTAAAAGACTCATCCCTACAACGGTTAGACTTAAACGAGAGCTGCGCAATAGGGTAAAATCCATCACTCTGAGATTATTCAACCTTTATCACATGTCACTTAACATATTCACTTAATAGTTAACTCACATCAAATCAGAGTTCCACAAAGCACAAAGCAAGCAACGTTCGTGCAGTAGCACTCTAATCTATAGAATAACCAAAGAACACTCAAACTCACATACTACAACTCATGCTAGGAACTTCTACTCTCGCTCCCAGTTGCCTTATGCATGCAAATTATACACAATAGATGATCAAATAGACTGTTAAATAAAAGACTATACCCTAGGACCACAACCAAACAAGAAACATCAAATTAGGCCAAATCAGTCATTATAGGGTTATATGATCCTAATCTTATACAATTTTTAAAGCATACACTTAGCAATTACTGATACCAATACATATTTCCAATATAGCATAACATCCAATGCTTCCTAGGATATAAGGCATCACATATCAGGCTAATCTATCATGCAATTTCTGAAAGTATCCCTGGCCTCATCCTAGCATGCAATTCTCATGACTTATAATAATAACAAACATGTATGGGTATTCTAGGAATCACTTACTTGAGCTCGGTCGATTACACACATCACACCCCCTTTGTCTTTAAAAAATCCTTTTAGAAATTTATTCCATTTTGAAAAATATTTATAGAAACTTATTTTCTTTTAAAATATTATCAATTCCTCATATTGAGTTTAGACATACCCAAGAGTGTGCTTGAATCCCTCAAACCAAGGGTCTGATACCAACTTGTAACGTCCCAAATTATGAGGTAAAAAACTCATTTATAATTCAACCAAAACATTAATTATATTTAAGTCAACATTCAATATCATTTTTCTAAATATTCAAAAGTAATTTATAAGAAAACAGTTATCAGAGTACATTCCCAAAATCATCATATGCAGAAACATGGGTAGATCCAGTGCGATCAAGCCGAGCCCTTCCCTTTCGAACCGGAAGTACCTGAAACCATAACTATATAAATGGTAAGCACAAAGCTTAGTGAGTTCCCTAAAATACCCCATACCATACATAATAATCACATACTGGGCCCCGCCCTTCATCGGGCCTCGCCTGGCATCGGGTCCCGCCCGACATCGGACCATGCCCGACATCGAGCCCCTTTCGGTATACATATTTGTCAGTCATCAGGCCCCGCCTGGCATCGAGCCCTGCCCGATACACATATAAACATATCAACTTATCATCATACGAACACATGCGATAATAACAAATACAATAACATACAATACAGTCATCGAGCCCCGCCCAATATCGGTCCTTGCCCGGTAAGAATTCCATCACATAACACATGCAAGAGTCACGAATACATCTATCATCCTAACATAATAAACCATGGGCCAGCATTGGTGCCTTTGACCCGCTAAACACAGTGAGAAAATCAACTCGATCCGCTGATTATCAAATGACTGCTCGGGCCGCTGAAACGAATAACCTCATGCCAACTAACAATAAATACAAAACTTAATCAATAATTATCCTGAAACCCAAAACAAGAGGCCCACTCCATAAACCAACTTCCTAAAGGGTAAAAGACTGTTTTACCCTTTTCTTACTTGGCCCAAAACCAAGGCCCAACCCAATTGCACAAAACAGCCCAAAATGACAACCCAAAGCCCAGTATGGCCTAAATTCCTAATTGGGCCCCAAAACTATCATAGGACCAATTCTAAGAAGGCCCATAGCTAAACCATGGCCCAAAATCAGAAGTCCAATGGCCCAACAAAGTCCAAACCTTAAAAGGCCCAAAATGACCATTCTGGAGAGTACGCCCTGCATACCAGAGATGTACGCCTCGCATACTCAGCAATGAAGCACAAGGTACAAGCGATTGATGGACGAAACACCCATTACATTAAGCATACTCCAACATATGCCTAACGTACCCATCTGAGACCAAAAATCCACATTAAGCTCTTAATGGTTAAGCCAATGACTTCCAAACTCAGATAGGGTCCTAATGAGATGTCTTAACACGTAAAGTTGGCAAATTTACTCCTTTGCATGGCTTAATGGGACCAAAACCTTAATAAAACCCATAGAAAACACCCGAATTCATGCATGGCCCAAGATCCAACATTTTAAGCTCTTGGAGTAGCTCATACTCACAAGGATGACTCTAAGAACCAAAATGAACCCAATATACTCCTTAAACTAGATCCAACACCTAGATTAATCAAGATAGAAACTTTATACCTAAAAAAAGGTAGATCAAGATGCAATAAGCCTGGTTCCAAAGGCTTCAAGCAATCCCACACTTCTCCAAGAAGTTCCTTCTTCTTCTATGAACACCAAAAAGCATGAAATACCACCAAAAGCTCAAAACTACTCAAATGGGGGCTAGGTTTTCGTTTCTAGGGTTAAGAGGGATGGAGGCTGAAAATATTAGGTTTTGGTGGTGAGTTAAGGGGTTTAAATTGGGTCCAAGGCCGTAAATTAAGGTTTGGGTCAGACTAGAGTACGCCCAGCTTACTCCAAAGAACACACGCGAACAAAAATCTCGAAAGCCATAACTTCTCCATTATAAGTCCGATTCGGACAATCCTTATATCTACAGAAAGGTAACAAGAAGCTCTAAGCTTTTATCAACTCATCCTTGCCTTAAAACGTCCCGAACAAAAATCCAATATTCATAAAAGCTCGAGCTGACACTTTAATGATGTACCCTTTGGCTCCGAAACATAAATCGAACTCCCAGATCACCTAAATTACTTTACCCACACCCAAATGGGCTAAATCTATTTTTTCCAAAGGCCCTAAGCCTTATGGTACCCGATCTTCGGGTCATTGCCCCGTATTAAGAAATGACTTGGAACAGGGCGTTACAGAAGTATGAATCTTAATGTTGAAAACATCCTTATTTAGCAAGGTACCGGGTTTTCTGGTAACTTGTACGCCATGTAAGAACTTAATGGTCCAGGTTATTTGATTAAAATGCCACGTTTACTCAATTAAAATTAATAGGCTTTAAATTAGAGTGCCCTGCTTCCATTTTCACTTTGTTCATAATGAATCAAAAAAAGCCTTCTCCCACCAAATATTCTCTTGATGGCAATATTCGTCGCAATCAAAGTTCATTTCCAAGGTGTGGTCATCAACAAACCTTTTTTTTTACTCTGATGGTATTCATCATGTGTTCAAGAATATCGACATTGATTGTATGTCGCATAAGGAATTTGTTGGTTTTCTTGAACGATTCACACAAGAGAAGTGTAAGAAGCTTTATTATTGTATGTCGGATTTAGAAATCCCAGAAGGTTTAGCATTGATTTCTAATGAAGGTGAATATCAAAAGTTTATAGAGATTGCTTACCAAGTTAGAGTACAAGTGCTTGTATACATGGACCATTTTGGTACTAATCTACAAGTATTCTCTACTGGAGTAAGTAAGGAAAATGAAATTGAGGACAATTGTTCTGTTATGTCAAACATGTCAATGGAAATGGAAGATGGTGTCAACTTAACTGAGTTCATGAGTCCACGGAAGAGCAACATGGAAGGAGTACCCTATGATGGAGTAAACTCAGGAAAATGGAAATGGGGATGCCACAGAAGCTAAAATTCTAGAAGATGATAATGTCCCAAATGTGAAGGGTAAATCAAGGTTCAATGAAGACATACCTTGGAAGAAGCTGTTGCCAATTCTAGTTTTGAGGTTTACCAATCCTAAACAATTGAAATTCTTGTTTTGTAATTATGTTGTAGCCAATGGGTATCAATTGTACTATGAAAAATAACAGTAAAAGATTATTGGTTAAGTGTTGTGATGGTAAATGCAAATTTAGGCTCTAGGCTTCATCGATAAGTGAAGAGCATTCATTCAAAATCAAGTCCCATATTAATGACCATTATTAGGCCAGAAATTTTAAATTAGGGTCAGTTGTTATTTATCGATGGATTGGTAGTCATTTCCCTAGGGAAGTTCTTAAAAATGAGAAACTCAATGTTATGATGCTTAAAGAAGAAGAAAAAACTAAATTTGGCATATATGTAAGTTTGAGACGGTGTAGGAGAGCTAGGAAACATATAGTGTCTCTTGTTGAAGGTACCATAATTGAAAATAATGCAAAGTTATGGTCCTATGGTGAGGAGGTAAGAAGGTCTAATCTAGGGTCAACAGTCAAGTTGTCTGTAAACTATACGCCAGATGGGAAAACCTATTTTATATATATATAGGGTTCGGGTCCGGTAGTAACCCAAAAATTGGTAGGAACCGCGACGACTATTCTCCACCAATCATTTCGTCAAGGGCACAAACATCAAACCCATTTACTTGGTCGTGACGTGTTTGCACGCGGCACACGTGCATGGAACGTAATACAGACTCAAGGGAATAATCATACGCAACGAACGTCCATTGAACGTCATTTAAATGAGTTTTCCTTTTCTTTTTCATTTATTTTGATTTTTTTTATTTTTCCTTAAAAAAATCCAGTTTTTTTTCTTAAATGGACATATGCTCAGTTTTAGTGTTTTTATATTTTTTTTCGTTTTTTAAAAAAAAACTTTTTTTTCGTTTTTTTGTTTTTTTTAAATATCTTTAGTACATACTTGAAGATAGTAGGGTTTTTTTTTTTATTTTTTAAAATAAATATCGATTTTAGCTTTTTAATTTTTACCAATTATAAAATTTTAAATAAGAAGAATATTAAGGATCATAATATTTTTCATTCATACTTTTTTTAATCATATTATTTTTGGATCATAAAGTTTTGAATCATAGTATTTTGAAGCATAACAATATTATGCATCATAAAATTATGGATCATATTAAGTTGGATCATTTTAATTTGAATCATAATATATTGAATGAAATAAAGTTTTTGTTCAATACAACATTTGGATCATTATAATTTTTTATTCGTTTAATTTTAAATCATAAAAAAAATAATAATTAAAGATCATTAAATAGTTGAATCAAAATATATTTAGATCATAACAAGTTAAAGATAATAAACTTATTGAATCACAAAGTTTTTGAATCATCTCTATTTACATCATATTATGTTCAACATTTTCTTTAAAAACTTTTAATCTTTTAAAAATAAGTTTGGTACATAAAACACCTTATTTTTTAAAAATTCTTTTTATAAAAGTGAATAGATGTATTCCTTAAATTTTTATAACTTTTGGAGAATTTTTTTTCTAAGTTTTTTTATAAATATAAAAAATAAATCTTTTTTTTCAAATTTTCACGATTGTGCTCATTTTGTAAAGAATTAAATTTTAAAAACTTAGATTTTTTCAGATTTTTTTTCAGAGAAAAAAAAAGTTATGGCCGAAAAACTAAGCGAGTGGAAAAAAAACCCACCAGCCAATAAAGGCTAGACAATTGTCATGCTAGGTGGGGTCACGTTTTAGCTCCTAGAGAAGCCACATGACCAAATTTTCCTTTTTTATTCTTTTTTCTTTTAATCTTTTTGCTTTTTTCACTTGTACCCTCAAAACAATTAACCTTCCCTGAAAATTATCAAAATCTCGCAATTAATTACGAAAATATCATATCATATCATTAGATTTTGACGATAAATAAAATCAAATCCCGGCCATTTATTTTTTCAATTTTAAGGCCAAAAATTGTCCTCGTGTTTCCTACTATTTTTTGAGTTCCTACCTGATCTTATATATATATATATATATATATATATATATATATATATATATATATATATATATATATATATATACACTTTCCCCGAATGATGTTTCTTATTTCGATACGACTTTCCACATTTCCTTGGTACCTATCTTTCTTGATATAACTTTATTGCATATAGTACCAAATTTACTAACTTTAGCTCATGACTTTCTATGGGAGACTTTTGGATATGTGTTATTGCTCCTCCTAAAGGCCAGTAAAAGAAGTCCATGACTATAACGACCCTAGTTTTCTTTCATATAAAAATATGTCAAATTCCATTAACTCATCAGAATAAAACATGTTACATATTGGGGTTAATTTAGGGTTTATAATAAAATCAAGATATAACTGAATAACAAGGAAAATACAAGGAAATAGAATTATTCTTCTAGTCTAGTCCTTGTGCTTCTGTCTTCTCATGTACCATGACTGCTACTAGAACCAGCAAAACATGAAAATCTACATACATTAGACATGTGGTCTGATGAGTTTTATTCTATATATTTTCATGCTACTCTACTCTTCTTCTAACTCTTTCTTTCTTTACATACCCTGACTTTCTTTTTTCTTCTTTCTCTTACTTTTCAATCTAATATCTTCTTCTTATAGAATACTCTAATATTCTTACTCATTCCGTCTATCTCTTATATGCTTTTCTCATGCCTTCTCGTCTCTTCTATCTAATACTCTACCTTCTATCTTCTATAATCTTTTCGCCTTATCTCGCACTCACTCTTATCCTCTTCTCAATCTCATCCCATACTCTGCACAAACTATACGTTCACTTTCTTTATCTCTCTCATACTCTTCTTTCTGCATCTCTTTTTTTATCCCGTACTCCTATTTCATCTGATACTCTCTCTGTTCTTCTCATACTCTATGTGTGATCTTCTCATATTATTACTCTTTTCTTCACACATCACTTGATCTTAGCACGAGTATCTTATACTCAACTCACTCTTCATCTATTTATTCTCAACTTCTCATCTAGACCTAACGATCCAATCTCATATGATAGACTTGTCTACCATCTAATGGAAACATCATCCCACTAATGATATTAGGTACACGCATCTAGGCTTACTCCCTTCTCTTTTAATACCTCGTGGATTCCTTACTCTTAATCCCTCATGGACTAAATCCAAGTTCATTCAAAGAACTCTGTTATCTTGTTCCACTCATGGAACTTTTCCTCTACCTCTTCTAGCCACCACAATCTCATTCCCACATGAATTATCTATCTACATTCCCAAAGGAATCATAATTTTATTCTTGAAGGAAACCATCATTCTACTCTTCTTAAATTCTCCTTTACACATGTTATGGTCACACCATAGCCTTACATAGTACTTTTCTCATGGACATTCTATCTCTTTATCCCAGCAATAGATCTTTTACTACTTATCTAGTACTTAACTCATTAAGTAGTTAACTCTATCTCCATTTCATCTACATAATTATTCTATACAATACCGTTTGAAACTAGACATACAAACATATATACACACATACATACATAGGGTTTCATACCCTATCTCTCAATGGATTGATTTCACCATGAACATCAGTTTCAAAGCTTGATTAAAGCTTCTAGAAACCATTACCATTAACAAAAATTTAATCAAGTTATAGATTGATCAATTCAACCATTCTAACCAAACATCACATTTACCATTAAAGCTTAAAGCTTAAGAAAATGGAGAATTCATTAAATTAGCAGTGTAAAGATATTAAACCCTTGTTAGGACCCATATGTAGATCAATCTATCTCTTTCTCAACCTCAAAATCGCCTCCTATATGCTCTCCCGACTATAGAGTGTTTTGGTTCGAAATGAGGCTTTAACAGGTTAAAACCCATGTTTTATTCTCGAAACCGCATCGTGGTTAGATATCCACCGCATCGTGGTGCTCACCATCACCCTCACCGTGCCATAGAAATCCCTTCACCATTCCATAGTGGTTTGTCGACAGTAACTCCGTTAGTTGATTCCATTCCAACTTAGGACAACTTTCTTCCAATCTTCTAACATGCATATCTTCTTCGTCTTAAACTCGTTTTTTATTAAATTTATATACACGTGAAGGTAGGGCTATGTTCTACAACTATGTTAAGTCGTTTATCACTAACTTAATATTGGTATTATTATGTTAACTTACAAAGTTGGCCTAAAAACATAAAATTTCCCATTTTACCCTTTTGGCCAAAATACGTCTTCTAATGCATTTCTTTCATTGAACTTACTTATCTAACCTAATCTATTTGACTTAAACATAATTTAGCCATTTTCATGAAGTTGCCACTTCATAAACTTGCTAAATTCTCATAAATGACCATTTTTCCCTTTTGGTCAATATTTGACTAAAAGTCAAATGTCTCTAAATTTCAAGTTCTTACAATGACTTTCTATGGAATATATATATATATATATATATATATATATATATATATATATATATATATATATATATATATATATATATATATATCTTTTGTTCATTCCAAAGGTCACATGTTGAAACCTTCTCTAGAGATCAACTAGAAAATTTTAATTATTGAACATTTCACATTATTGGAACTTTCTTTCCTTCCTTTCTAATCTACTTGGAACTTGATCTCAAACCTTATTGATTGAATAATGTTTTTATGTGAAGGTACACTTTAGTAAACTATGAAAATATATAATATTCTTCATAGTGGACAAATTTATATTTTTGTTTCACGAATTTACTAAAGTCATAATGCCACGTATATACTATAACATATCTATCAAATATATCTTTCCAATTTGTTTTGTATTATCTATCATTTGTTGATAATCGTAATTTTTTTAATTAATTGACATATTATAATGAATCTTAAATCTTATCTGTCTCGTTACTCCTACACTTAAACTATGCAACGACCTCGTTTTATATAATTGTAAAAATAAAGTAGAGAAAATATTAATACTTTCATTTGGTGTAATGGCGATATCTATCATTTATTAGCTTTTCTCATATCAAAATCCTTGTCTTCTTATTATAGTGTGAGTTTATAGTTGCTCGTTTTCTGAAACCAATGAATAGTTCTTCAAAGTTAGGCGTTTCTGTTGAGATCATTTGTCACTTTTATAAGTAATACTATATATTTGAGCAAGAACCCCACACTTATATGAGATTATATGTGAGAAATAACTTCTATGAATTCAAAAATCATTAAGATAACAATTAGTCATGATGCCTAATACGAAAATAACATATTATTGATTATCTTACATACCAACATAAGAAATTGAAAGTTTCTCAAGCATCAAGAAAACAGAAATACGAAGAAAAAAAGTTGTGTTAAACACACAAAAGCATAATCAAATACTTAATAAAACAAATCAATCTCTAGCATGAGGCACATTTAGATTTTGGTAGGAGAAATCACGATAGTAAGGATATAATGCATATGGATCAGGGAATGGTCCAAAATTCTTTATGGTTGAACCTATAATATATCCATACATCCATTGCATCTCATTGTCACTTATCCGCATATGTTTTTATTGTCGATTCAAAATGTTCCCCATGTATCCTAACTGGCAGATACCATATGCAGCTATTGACTAATAGATGTCAAAGATATTTATCATTATCTATATTCAGGGTCATGATTTCAACGGTCCCTACCTTTTCTACTATCACCTTTTTCCTCAAAGTATATCTCTTCATCCTTATCCTTATCTTCTCATGTTGCACAAAATACAGCTAGAATCCAACTCCCTAACTTTTTTGGATCTTATTTCAATATCATCATATCTCTCAAGTATTTTTCATTCATGAATCTTCTAGAAGTGGCGTTAAGGCTTCTTACCACATCAGTTCTAAGTAGACCATAGTGCCTTGCTAGTTTACTAACAACGTGGCAACCTTGAAATGATTTGGTTTAACTTCCTTTCTTCATCAGGTAGTTGGGCAAAAGGAAATGGATGTTTGCATTTTCTTTGGAGATCATACAATATCGTGGAGGAATGTTCGATTCATTGACTTTGTCAAATTTGGCTCTTTGTTGGAGAGAGGTGGCAATGAGGCGATGCAGTAAGAAATGAGCTGGTTTGTAGATTTGAGAGGCCTTACTTGTTCTTGTTGCAATTTGGTCCCATAATTCTTCTATAAAGTAGCCAAGAGGACCAAATTTGTAAGATTTGGTGAAGAAAGCTATGAATGCACCTATCTGAGTCTCTTCGCATGTGTCGATCCCAGTGGCAAATGAAAAATCTACTAAACTCAAAGTTCTTATGACCCCACCTAATCTAAATGTCATACAAGGATGTCTAACTTTTTAAATATTTTTAGGCTGTGAAAAACTACATACATAATTCCTTGTAAGTAGTTTCATAAAAGTAAAAAAGGTTTATCCATCCTTGACATCAGAAAGCTCCGCCATCATTATCTTGATATTATTGCGCTAAATATTCCTCAAGTTATTAATACAGGGCCACTTGCTCCATTGCACTCCAATGTGTCTCGATGCCAAAGCTTCCTGAACCAACTGAAGCAAGGAATATGAGTAGAAGAGCGCTAGCATCCCTTGCTCTCTACCGATTGCTCACCGCCGTCTCATCCAAAGGAATAGAACTGGAGGGAGAACTTCCCATCTGTTCCCATCTCAATGTGACCATTGATAGCTTTCTCTATTGACATGTAATCCAGTTTCGGCTTGCTGTTCAAAGGGTAAAAGGACAGAGGAAAAGGAATAAGTTAGAGACAGAGGTTAGGGACGATTACGAGTGCCTGTTCTGGTTCTTATGAGTAGGAGAAGAGGAGATTAGTAGCCCGAGTGAGAACTCCCAAGCCGAATCTGTGTTATTTCAGTAGTCTTGGTAAATATCCTTTCTCCCTTCCTAACCTAACCTTCTGTTTCCCGTGGGCTAGGCAGCTATTTTCTTTCTTTTTTATTTATGATCTTTCTTATTTACCTTTAAGGCATCCTATTCTCCGTTTTGAGTTTCTTTGGAATCGTCTTCTTTTCAAAAAGATCTTCTCCCTTGTTCTTCCCTCTTCCTATGATCTTGACCTGCAAAGTTATTTCCGAAAGCTCCCACTATGACTAAAAAGCTCCCAATAGGCCACTCACTTATATTATAATAAATTAAGTAGGAAGGAGCGAAAGCTAGTGAAAGCACTCATTTAGTTTGCATGGTTTTGCATGTACCCTTTTCAGTTTCGTCCATAAATTCTATCAATTGTAAGACTGGATTGCTTTGGCTAGCAGCCCATCCGCCCCTTTAAGCTACCCTAGAAATTATTCTGAAAAGGAAAGTTAATTAGTATGGATGAAAGATAACTAAAATTTTATTAGAAGAAAATCAGGGTGCGAATATCAGATGGAACTTTGAATAGATCCTACTGTAATCAGCGTGTAGCACCTGGTTCCTGGTACGTAAAATTTATCTTACTGTTTTTCATTTTTAGCCTTGGACTCGGCGAGTTGTAGGTCCGACTCGCCGAGTAGAGACGGGATCCGGAACACGTTTAAGTTGACGACTCGGCGAGTCCCCGCTGTCTGATGAAACCCTAAATTTCAAGGGTTTGCATCCTATTTAAACCCTCTTATCTGCCCCTAAGCTCGCCCCCTTCACCCTCAGAGCTCTATACTTCGTTCAAGCCTTGTTCCTTGTGAGATTGAAGCATTTTGGTGTGTTTTCTTGAAGATTTGGAGAGGGAAGGAGAGTAGATCAAGAAGAGAAGAAGGAGGCCAGGCATATTTGTGTTATCTCAGTGATTTCCTTGAGGTATAACTTAGTTTCCCTCTGTTTTCATGCTTATTGTCCCTTGTAGCTCCATGAAAGTCCTTCTTGAGCCTTTCCCCAAGCTTGTTTGTGTTTTAGGGTTCGTAATAAGTTGTTTAGCCTCTAGATCTAGGCATGATTGAGCTCCAGGAGCTTGGATCTACTGCCATTATGGAGCCATATTGCATGAAAGCCCTAGATCTACTCTTTTGGTGCATTTTGAGCCCTAAAACCCTCATGGGTGATTATTTACACGTAAAGTTGGAAACTTTACGTGTTAATCAGGCCCTAGAAACCCAGATCTATGAATGACATGAGCTGGATTCAAGCAGAATCGCGTGTATAGTATTTGCATGTGGCAGACTCGGCAAGTCGTTCATCTAACTCGGCGAGTCGAGTCACGAGTCCCCGAGTTTTTCCCTTTTTTCGTGTTGCGGGTTGGAGTAGTGAGTCATGGGGTGTGACTCAGTGGGTCGGAAGCCAAACTCACTCATGAAGTAACTCGGCGAGTCAATGCCATGACTCGGCGAGTTCAAGGCAATCTTCTTGCCTCAAGAACAGACTCGGCGAGTTGTTCATACAGCTCGGCGAGTCTCAGCATAGAGTGTTCTTCGGATGAAGATGAACTCGGCGAGTTGTTCATACAACTCGGCAAGTAGGATGTAGGACTATTGGCCTTTAGTTTAGTAGGAGAACTCGTCGAGTCAATGTTTAACTCGACGAGTAGAGACGGGTTTATGGTCGGACAAAGGGATAGGGACCCGGCGAGTTGGCAAGTCAACTCGGCAAGTCGGGCCAACTGGCAGTTGACTTTGACTTTGACTCTTGATTGGTAAGGGGTAAATGGTCATTTTACCCTGAGGTCGGTTAGCAGTATTTGACTAAGGGTTTTGTGGGAATTATAGCCGGAGGATTTTCGGAGCGGCAGCAGCAGAAGACAGTCAGTTCCCACACAGATCAGCAACTACTTTGAGGTGAGTTACCTTCCCATAGCGGTGGGTCTACGGCCACAATGCCGGCCCACCAGTAGGAGTTGTATGTTAGATGATTGTCTTTGTGATATCATCTAGGTTTGTTACTACCTTATATGTTATATGCTGGCATGATATGTATATGTGATAGTAGTAGAGATCGGTTGTTAGGACCGAATGGTAGGTCAGACACCCCAGATATGTTTGACAGTATGTGATGATATGTTTATGTGCTGGCATGATATGTTATATGTGATAGTAGCAGTAGGGGTGAAATAGTCCCCGAGGATCGGTTGTTAGGACCGATGGGTAGTCAGCACCCCAGAATGGCTTAACATGGGTAGTCAGCACCCCAGAATGGCTTGACACGGGTAGGTCGGCACCCCATAATGGCCGTACCGGGTAGGTCGGGCACCCCAAAATTGCCCGGCAGTGTGTATGATATATAATTGTATGGTATGTGGTAATATGGGGGAACTCACTAAGCTTCGTGCTTACAGTTTTTAGTTTTGGTTTTAGGTACCTCTTCTTCGAAGGGGAAGGAGCCGGCACGGTAGCGGTACATCACACACACACTTTGTATTCCGCACTATGGGATCCTCCTGGGGTTTTGTACTCTGATAGTATTATGTTTTACAAAATGGTTTCCAGACAAACAACATCTTTTGTGAAATGTCATGATCCATGAATGTTTTATTTATAATGTTTTGCAAATGGTATGTTTTAAAAATGAAATTTTTGGCTCGTATTTTTGGGACGTTACACAGTGTAATACCTAGATATCAAGGGTTTGTTCTATGACATACAATGGTGCTTTAGGCATGAGCAATACATGATTTCACCAATTCCTCATGTGAAATAAAAGATTCAATAGTTCTAAGGCAATCTTTCAAGAATTGAACATAAATTGACATTGACTAATGGAATATAGATGTTGGATTGTTACCTTGTTGAAGAAAATTGAAGAATTTTGGAGTTCTAGGTTGTTCGGGAAGAATTGCCACGAAAGTGAGAGGGAAATTTGGTAGAGAGAATGAGAAAATATAAGGGGGGGGGGGGGCTTGGGTTTTAATTTTTGTCGAAATAAAAATCATGGCGTGAAAATCATGATGATCGAATTTTATTATTTGGGCTTAATAATCTGGTTTAGATTATATATTTAGGAAAGATTTAGTTTTATATGACAATCTAAAGAATGTTATCACAAAATTTTGTTTATTCTAATATATAAGTTAGGTTGCCGCCCACAAGTGCTTCTTTTAAGAGCTGAAAGTTAGACTCTTTTTATCCTGTGTTTATTTTAATTTTTAGATAGAGGAATTTGTTCCTCATCTCCTGGATTATCTCTCCTATATGATTCTCGTATCGTTTTAGTCTTTGCCCAATCACCTTAAAGTTATTACCATCTTTACCTATGGAGATTTAAGTTTTCCTATAAGTAACTTTATTCTTGAATTATACCAAAGTACCTTATCACGACTAAAGAATTATCGTCTACTCCTTAGTTTAGCATCATGCCATTTTTTAACCTTATCTTTTTAAATTAAAGAGTCAGAATACACATCGTTTCTTAGTTCTTCAAGTTGATTTAATCGAAAGAGTTTATGCGTTCCTATGTCTGAAGATTCTAAATTACAATTTTTCAAAGCCCAGTAAGCCTTGTATTGTCTTTCTATAGGAAGGTGACAGGTTTTACCATAAACTAATTTGAATGGGGTTGTTCTTATTAGAGTTTTAAAAGTTGTTCTAAATGCCCAAAGTGTGTCATCTAACTTGTCTGACCATTCTTTTCGATTTAATCTTGTTGACCTTTCCAAAATCCTCTTTAATGCTCTAGTGGTTATTTTTGGTTGACCATTATTTGTGGATGATAAGTAATAGATATTATATGATGACTCCATATCTTTGTAATACTTTAGTCATTAGATTATTGTATAAATTTGCTCATCTATCACTTATTAATGTTGTTGGTACACCAAATCTAGAGAATAACTTTTTTAGGAACCAAACTATTGCTCTATCATCATTTGTTGGGATAGCTTGTGTTTCGGCCCATTTTGACACGTAGTCCACTATGACCAGTATGTAGTTATTTCCTCATGAAGACTATTAAGGGCCCATAAAGTCTATTCCCCATACATCAAACATCTCACAAATTTGAATACATTATTGGTACATTTCATTCCTCACTGTAATATTCCTAGTCCTCTAACAATCATCACATTTTTTAACAAATTGTATGGAGTCTTTAGAAATTGTGGGCCAAAAGAATATTGCTTAAAATACTTTTTTACTAGTATAATTTGGTCCGTGATGTCCTCCTATTTGTCCTCCATGAAAATGTTAGAGAATTTTTTTTATTCTTTTTCCAAATACACATCTTCTGATTATACCATCTATACAGCTTCTAAAGAGATAAGGATCTTCCCAAATATAATATTTTAAGTAAGAAAATAATTGTTTTTCTTTTGCTGGTAGTTATATTTTTCAATAATATATCGGCAGCTAAGTAATTGATTATATATGCATTCCAAGGTGTCTCCTTGTCAGTTGACATTAGATATTCATTAAGAAAAGTATCATCAACCTCTATTTTATCTAGATTTGTGTTTCAAATCGAGAAAGATGGTCAACTGCTACATTTTATGTTCCAATTTTGTCGTGTATTTTTATATCGAATTCTTGTAATAATAAAATTCATCTTATAAATATTAGTTTTGAATCTTATTTATGAAAAAGGTATTTTAATGTTGCGTGGTCGGTAAAAACTATAGTTTTAGATATAATTAGGTACGATCGAAATTTGTCGAAGTCGAAAACTAGGGCTAGTAATTCTTTTTCTGTAGTTATATATTTTTGTGTTGGGTTTAGGGTTTTCTAGCATAATATATATGATTGAACTTTTTTCAATACTTTGACCTAATATGCTCCAATTACATAATCACTTACATCACACACTAGCTTAAAAGGGGTGCTATTATAATTGGTGTTGTAGTTAGCATATTCTTCAATTTATTGAAAGTTTTTATGAACTCTTCAGTGAAGTCAAATTTTGCATCTCCTGGTAATAGTTATGCTAGAGGTTGTGTGATTTTTTAGAAGTCTTTTATAAGTCTTCTATAAAATCAAGCATGGCCTAAAAAACTTCGCATTCATTTAATATTATAAGGTGGTAGTAATTTGGCTATAGTTTCTATTTTTGCTATGTCAACTTCAATTCCTAACTTCGAAACCTTATGCCCTAACACAAGCACGACCTAAAAAACCTTAGCTTCGAAACCTTATGCCCTAAAATCAAGCACAACCTAAAAAACTTTGCATTCCTTTAAATCGTCAACCTTTTTTGGTAACACATGAATCGGGCTTATCCAAGGGTTGTCTGAGATGGGGTAGATCAGTCCATCATCTAAAAAATTTACTACTTCCTTTCTAAAAAGTTCTTGCATTTAGGATTTAATTTTCATTAAGGTTGTACACTAGGTTTTGAATCCTCTTCCATTAGAATTTTATGAGAGCAATATGCTAGATTTATTCCCTTAATATCTGCTAATTTCCATGCTATTTCTTTCGTTCTTTTCTTTAAAAGTTAGATCAGTTTATCTTTTTGTTGTTGCTCTAAGTCTCTAGCAATTATAACAGGTAGTTTCAGTTCCTTTTCTAAAAATGTATAATCTAAATAACTAGGGAGGGGTTTTAAGGTTAATTTAACATGCTTTTCTGGAGGAATTTCTTGATCTTTCTCTGCCAGTTAGATTTCTTCATATATAAGTTATTAAATTTAAAATTTTCGACCATTTCTCGTGACAATATTTGATATTCACGGCTAGAATTTTGGTCAATTTTTAGTTCTTGATTTTTTTTGTTAAGGGTCATTTTAAGAGTATTCTTCGTCTTTTATGTTTCTTAATAACCTTTCTAGTTCCTCTATATATCTCTAGGTCAAAATCTTCTTCCCCTAGTGTTAACATTTTGTGTGCTTTTGTATCCTTCATTTCTAATATATCTTCTATTACAATTAAGTCTAGCGTATCAATACCGTATGCTTAATCGTCACATACTTTTGAGTATTTCATTTCTTTGTCTATTCTAAAAGTTATTGCTTCTCCTCCAACTCTTAATGTTATTGTCTTTTCATAAATGTCAAATAAATCCCTAGGGTTGTTTAAAACTGGTCTCTCGAGTAGTATTGGTACTTGCCCATCTTTGCTCATGTCTAATACTACAAAATCTATTGGAATGAGAAAGTTATCCACTTTGACTAATAATTCTTTGACCATTCCCTTAGGGAATGTAACATATTTATTTTCCATATTAATTGCCATTCGTATTAGTCTTTGCTTATATAAACTAAGTTTTAAATAAAAAGAATAAGGCATCAACTTTATACTTGCTCCAGAAACTGTGAGGGCTTGCGTGACTTCTAAATTCCTGAATTGACATGGTATGGTTAAACGGCCAAGGTCATCCATCTTTTCTGGTAATTTTGGCATTGCTGCTAAACACTCATCATTTATAATTACACTCAAAACTTCCTCCATCCTTCTTCGCTTCGAAACTAGTTCTTTCATAAATTTTGCATACTTTAGCATTCGTTACACTCCTTCGATGAATGATACATTTATTTGTAATGTTTTTATATGATACAAGAATTTTTTATATTCTAATTCTTGTTTTTGTTTTCTTAATCTTTAAGGATATGGAATGGTAGGCTTATATTCCTTTAGTTTAGATGGTTCCCTATTTGATCCAACTTTATGGTTTTCTTGTGGTTATGGTATATTGATTGTTTGTTTACTATTTTCTTACCTTTATTAGGTTTTGTGGGTAAAGGTTCTAGTATTTTCTGCTTCTTTTCCCAATGGCTTCTACTTCTGGCTTTTGTCTTGTTGTAAATTATTTTATTTGATTTTCTATGGTTCTAATAGAATCTCGATGTTCTTGTAAAGATAGATCAATAGATTCTTTAATTTTTATAACTAACTCTTCTGTTTCATTCTGCCTTTGAGTAGAGATATCAATGAACTGGGCAATCAAATCCTCTAATTCCCATTTCTTTGGAATTTCCTTTGAATGAATTTTCTTATTTCGTTCTAACCATTCATCATATAATTTATAATCATCATACTTGTCTCCTAATGATAGGCATATTTCTTCTTTTTTATTTCCATTTTGTGTCAAAAGGGCAATTGTGGATTAGGTGAGCTTCCCCACAATAATCGCACACCCCTTTTATTTCTTGTAGTTCACTAGTCATCAATTTTAAGTGGCTTCCTAGATCTTCTAATTTTGCAAAACCTGCAGATAACTTTTCTGATTTCTTTAATATGTGATCAAGAGGGTGCCATTCTTAAGTATGTTGTGCCATTTTGCTTCTACTAGCGTTTTCTTTGGAATCGGTCCTCTATAGTCTACTATTTTCCAAGTTTGTATATTTATTCTGTTACAAAAGATGTTTAGGATCTAGTGTTGGTTTAAATCATGTTGAGGACATGTTATCGGCATTTGCATATATCTATTTGAAACCTCATAGAGTGATTCTTCTTCTTGTTGTTGGAAATTATAGATTTTCTTTTTGAGTTTTTCTATCCTACATAGCAGACGGTATTTCTCTACAAATTCAACCTTTAATAGTTGTCAGATATTTATAGTTCCTGATGTTATAGATTTTGACCATCTTCTTGTCATTCCTTGTAAAGTTATTGGGAATAGTGGGAGCATTATTGTATCTTTATCTATTCCCGAAAAGTTAAATAGATCAACAATTTCTTCCACATCTTTTGTATGAAGGACTGATTCTTCTTATTTTGTACTGCAGAAAGTTTTTTCTTTTAACATTTATATCAACTGAAAATTTTTCGTAAATAGCCATCACTAGAGATTAACATAGACAAATGGAAGCGATAGAGTTTTTTATATTTAATTATTTCATTTATTTAGGTCCATGATTCTCACTTTCTTGTTTATTATAGTTGTAATCACCAAGAGGAAAAGAAGAAGACAATTAGTATAAGTATTGTTTGTGTTTATTTTTTGTTTCTTAATAGGTTGAACATTTCGAATCTGTCTCTATCATTTATCTATACTTTTCCCTTAGGATTTAGGAACATCATCAAATTAAAGATTTTATTTAATGGATTTGATGCAAAATATACTATATTAGGAAATTCTTGGATGTCAATCGAAGTAAATATCACGCGATTGAGAATTGGAAACATGGCATTCTAACATGTACGAATTTAGATTAGGGAGGCATTGGATATGATGACATCCTTTGTACCTTTCAATGGTCTTCTGTTTGATTGCCTTAGGCTTAAGGACTGGAGAACTTGTTTGATATCATTACATGCAATTCTTACATTTGGATTTTTGTAATATGAGTAATAGATCTAATTCATCATACGAATACTAGATTTCAGTTCGAGCGATTTGTGTGTAGCCCACTTTTCTGTTTTATTCCTTGTAATGCCTTGTGGGCTTTTGCTAGTATTTTTTTAAAAAATAAATAAACATCTTGTTTATGCTATTATTTAAAAAAACACTAGAACACCAAAAAAAAGTTGTTGTATCACTATATGATATTCTCTTATGAGGATGGAAGGTCTAATATTAGTGGATGCCATAAATCAATACATATGATGAGTTTTTATATTTTCGTCGTATATATTTTTTTCCTTTTTCTTTTACTTTTATTTATTCTATCTCAACAATATAATAAAAATTCATCATTTTTATTCATCCTAATACATTCATTTTATTTATTTTTCATTTTTTAAATTAAACTTGTACTAAAATAAAACTAAAGAATTATTAAAAACGAATTAAAAAAACATATTACAACAAAAGGTAAATTAAATCCTAAAACAACGATTAAAATGAAAAGACACACATCAAATACTACAAACTCTAAATAAAAAGACAAAATGACAAATTAAAGCCAAGTACATTGATTAAATTCTAAAAAACGAAGAGTGGTATTTTAAAATACTTCATGTCGCCTTGTAAATAAAATCTTTCATGTTATTGTGTTTACGATACTTTTTTTTGTGTGTGTTTAAAACTTCTTCGTCAGGAACTGTGGGCTCCCGGTTATTGGGCTCCCGGTTATTCATCTTGTGGTTGAAAATAGCATTAAACTCTTTAACCTTTGTCCGCATATCTTTCCATTTTGAAGTGGCTTGATGTGTTGTGCGATCCGGACCCCAAATTGGTGCTTAAAACGTTCTAGAACTGTTTCCCAAAAATATGATAATATTTGTGGATTTACCTTGTTATTTTTGAAAGTGCTAATGAAAGATTTCATCAATGCCACTTCTTCCTCTTCACACCATCTTATGCATCTTTTGAGTGGCTTAAGAGTAGCATCCATTTCAAATGAAATTTGATTGAAATCGGAGAAAATGTGAATGAAATTTAAAAGAATTGGAATGGAATTGAAAAAAAAATGTGGTTTTGAAATGATATAAAGATGTATTTATAATGAGTAAATGGAATTAAAAACGATTTTTTTTAATAATTATGAGAGAGAGAGAGAGAGAGAGTAAAGTCCAAAGGCTAAATAACTTGCAATATATATATATATATATATATATATATATATATATATATATATATATATACACACACACACACACACTATGCGTAACCTCGCACGTTGCGCAATAATGCTTTTAATTGATTAAAAATAGAAATATGTTGAAATTTACGTTTTTAGTCGTGTTTTGGGCATTAACCGAATTATCAAATAACATAAAAATCTATCAATTTATATTTTGATACTATCTAATGTAGTTCATACCTTATAAACTTTACTTTTACTTTTATAATATCCAATATATATTATAAGTTTTTGTATAACATTAATATAATCTACTTTTTCTATGTCCGATAATATTTTTTGGATAAAATAAGAAATAAGTTGTTTTGAATGTGCTATTAATAAACAATATTGAACTAATAAACTTTGTATTATACTATTTGTATTACACCAAAACATCCAATGTTTCATATATGAACTTTCAAATATTATTAAACATTAAAATTAAGAATGAAATCATACAAAATATATCGTTATATATAAATGTCATCAAGAGTTTTAAAATAAATTGATTAGTAAATATGATATTTAATTTTAATTACATATTTTGCAAAGCGTACATTTGACTTTATGTTGATGTGCATGTGCCGATAATTATCTTCCTTAAATTGTACCTAAACAATTAAGGTGAATAGAAATATAAAATAGATATTACTAAGCATTAATATAAATAATTAAAAAGGATATGTAGATCTCCTACCACCGGTTAAAAACAACATACATCTCAAGTAGTATCAATTCATATGTGAAATTGAAGTAGTCATTCTATGTACACTCTGTTTTCTAATTAAATAAACAAATATGAGTAACCAAATATAAAAATGTTATCTTTTTGTAGGAAAGTATTTTAGTTAACTAACAAATTAAATAATATAAGTTTAAGAGTTAAGAGTTTCAAAACATGAATACTTTTATTATTCAATCAATTGAGTAATATATGTTGAAATTTTTACAATCATTATTAAAAAGCATTTGAAATATTAGATTTTAAATGAATTTTGGTTGAAGTGTTTTGACATATATATATATATATATATATATATATATATATATATATATATATATATAGAGAGAGAGAGAGAGAGAGAGAGAAAAAAAAGATGAAAAGTATAACATATGTATGAGTTTTAATTAATTATCTTTTTGAAACAGTACAATTACAAAAAAAAAAAACACATTTAAAATATTTAATTAAATATTTTCGACATCACCCTATATAACATATAATCAATATATTAACGATTAAATTAAACCACAATATACAACGATTGTATTACAATAATCCAAAAATAAATAAAATATAAAAACGAATTATTATAACAAACTTACAAATTAAAAGCTCTAATATAATAACATATCTCCAAAAGCGGTTATAACACCTCAACTCAACACAAAAACCTTTAAGTTTGTTTTCTTTTTGAAATTTGTATATGATTTATATGTATGTCTTCCCAAAAGATTGTTTTTTATAGTAAACTTTTCACTAAATACTAATTAAACATAATATAAGTTATAAAACTTTTGAATGTTAAATCACAATTAAGAAAATTTTTGAGTTGCATTAGTTAAAAAAAAAAGGTTTCAAATGAATTTGGTTTGAGGAAGTTAAAAAAGGGGGTTTCAAATGCATGAGATTCAAGAAAAAATGTTGGTTTTATAAGTATGTATGATATATATATATATATATATATATATATATATATATATATATATATATATATATATATATATATAGGTTAGGTTATTTTGTGAATGATATATATTGTGTGGATATATGTATTAATTTAGACCACTAGATTAAAAGAATAAATGGATATGATTGAAGGTATAAGATATTAAAATATGGTACCATGTATAATATATTAAACTCAAAATGGTTGTAAGGGTAATTAAGTCGATTTGGTTAACAATAAAATAAGGGATGTGAGATATTTTTGCTACTAACCAAATAAATACGCTTGCTTTCTATAAATTCACGATTTAAAATTGATTATCAAGATAATGGAGTTAAAAGTTGATAAAGAACCATACATAACTCTTTTTATTATGTATTCTAGCAAGAATGAACGTATATAACATAAAGAATGAACATACAATAAAAAAATCTCTATTCTAACAAAATGAAAATACAATAACATAAGTTTACTCATGAATGAACATACAAAACTTTTTTTGATTATGCATTCTTACAGGAATAAATATACATAACTTCAAGAACCAACATTAATCATACATAACTTCAAGAACCAACAATAATAATGAACATACAAGTATCAACATACAATAAAAAAAAATATATCTATTCTAATAGAATTAACATACAAGAACAAGACTTTACTAATGGCCATTAGTGTCATGCATGCCCCTACTCCACTAAATCCAGCACCAACAAGAGCATCAAAGGTGGCACCCATGTAACTTCTTTTTATCTAAAATTCGAGTTCATTCTTAAAGAACAAGCATTATAAAATAATAGATATTCTTAAAGAATAAAACTAAAGTTTCCTTCATTTTCTAGTCATTTGGGTATGATCTATTTGCAGGTCTACATGTGAAGAACATCACCCTTCCTAATTCTAAAAGAATATTTGCCTTCATCCTTTTGAAAGAATATTTGTCATCCTCTTTCTGAAGTCTTCCTCATTCTGAAAGAATATTTTTTGACCAAAATTCTGAAAGAATTTGCAGGTTTAAAATAACATGTATTAGGTAAATCAAATAAATTACATTACTCAATGTGAAAATAAAAAATTATAATGTCTGAAACCATTAACTATACATATAGACTTATGAACTAACTTTGTAGTTATGAAATTTAACTAAGAAACCTGCCTTCTCAATTGCTACTATTCAAGTCGATGGTCAATTAGATGAAAATATTTAACAAGAAACATAAAAAGTCGGGTTTTGAACTTAAATGGAATAAGACGTCGCCTTCATATCACTGGAACTGTTCCAGATGTAAATTCTTATACCTAAATCCCATATATCAATCCCTTAAACTAATTGGAAAGAAAACATACCTGGAGAAAATTAAATTTGAAGGAACAGCATACGTTGAAGGAGTAGAAGACATAGATATAAGGGAAACAAGATTTCAATAACGAATCAGATTAACAATTTGACATCCTCAATTTGTGACTTTGCTTGATTTAGTGATGAATTTATGCTTGATTGGAGTAAATGTATATTTAAACATAAATGGAAGACGCTCTTCCATAAACAAAATCAAAATGGTCAGGATAATTGATCTGGAAATCAGGAAGATGAAGGTTAATCACAATAGTAGGAACGATAGAAGCAGGGCCAGCTAAGAGTGTCTGATCGCACATACAACAAATAGGTAGAGGTCTCCTTTGGCCAACACCATCATCGTCGGTGCAAGGGGCAACTTCGACCCCCATCTATTCTTCAATCGCACGGGGCACAAAAGAATAAGTCGGTTGAATGTGGATCTTAAACCCTAGTAACATACATACCAGATTAACTGTCTAAATGATATGGGTTTGTGATTTTGTTGGTTAGAGGTGAAGATGCAATGTAGCGATCGTGATGAAGTGAAGCAATAATTGTATGACTGAGTAGTGAATGGTGGGTTTTAATAGGGTAATTTAGAAACCGATTGCTGAAATAAAGGGATTTCATTCTTAAATTTAGATATTAATTAACATATATATGTAATATTACAAATATAACCTTTTTGATTTAATTAATGATTTATTGTTTGCTAAATTTGATTGGTCCCTACAACCATAAAATAGTTATCAATCCACATTTGAACCTAGCTCATATATATATATATATATATATATATATATATATATATATATATATATATACACACACACACACACACACACACACTCTCTAACCGTTTAGCCGCGCCAAAAGCGCCAGGTGCGGCTATTTTTTTTTTTCAGAAATTAGTTTCAAAAAATGACTAATTTCCTTTTGGTGGCGTTTGGGGTTTATATTGTTTTATTGTCTATGTATTAATGATTTATCGTTTTCCAGAAGGAGGTTAGTTCCTTTTGAACCGGAAAGATGTAAGTCATTTTTTGATCAGAAACCACCAAACCGAATAACATGTTTCTACCAGTTCCTTCAAAATAAGCATGATTGAAAGATTTTCTTTTTAAGCTTAAATAATGAATACCACATTTATTGCTCCAAAATTCAAAGTAATAAGCAACAAAAGACATTCAAAAAGGCCAATATTCACAAAGTTTATAATACTTTCACCATAAACCATAACTAATTTAACTTTTTGACATTACTAAAACCAATGTCAATTTTATCTAGCTCTAATTAAAAAACATAACTCATACCTCACGTGTAAGAAAAAACCTTTATGATTTTTTTTTATCCAATTTTCCTTGATTTTGACCAACATACTCTTATCAATCCAACTCCAAAACCTTCTCAGCCTCATTTAACCTTTCAAAAAATTGACTTTTAACATCAGTAAGGAAACTCCAACAATTCAACATACTCCTGAATTCATACAAACCAAAATTCATGTATTTCCAATAATGACTAAACTATCCTTTATAAATTAAAAAATTATTTGAACAATCTCAAACTCATGAAAAATCCTAAGTAAAAATATTTTATCAAGTCAAATCTCAAATTAAGAAAAATCCTAACAAACTTCCAAGACGTGATATGCTTTCCTTTCCTTTCTGGTGTATTCTTTCTATCCAGAGTTAGTTTTGTCCCCAATCTACAAAATAAATAAATAAATAAATAAACAAATAAAAAAATCATTCATTAGTTTTTTTTCATTCCTATACTAGTGGAAGGAACCATTCCATCCCAGCTCTGATTCGATCATACACAAAACATTAGCTAAAGATCGATGAATAAATTAAGGTTGTAAGAAAGTAAACACCACATTACAACTATGAAAATACAGATCTTGGGTACACACCCCAAACTGAATCCACCTGATATCAAATATGGGAATCAAAAACAAAATATTAGTAGTTGGCTAATAAACAAATGTTTGAAAGTATATTAGACCCATTTAGTCTTTGTTGAGGTTGTTAGTAGGATTGTTGAAATGTAGACCAAGCAAATACCAAAAGTCGTTTCCACCTTCATACCAAAATCCATTTCCACTTTCATACATTGTTTCATTTTGATTAATAGAATAAACTGCAGATTATATTAATCGTCAAATAAAATCAAATAACAACGTACAAAACAAAACTATTGACATTTTTAATGAGAAAATATTACCTTTCCAACATCAACCTTGCATCAGAATCAAAAGGCACATGTAAATCAAAATCAAGAATTAGGAAAAAAAACTAAATCGAAATAAAATCTAAATGAGTGGGAAGGGGATTTCTACATATGAGAAGGTAGAAACCCAAAATAATAGGAAATCAAAACCAGGAAATGAATTAAAGATTCCTATTGTTTTGAAAGTGTTCGTCTTCATATTCAACACCTTAAAGATGATGACTTTCTCATAGGGTCCGAAAATTACAAAAACCCAAGAGGATGTAAAAATCGAGACCTTGTAACAATAAACATTGGGAATAAAAAAAAGTGATTTATGTGAAAAAGGATAATACAAATTGAAAATCAAACAATAAATTGAAAAAAAGAAGAGAGAAACAAAGCATTCATGTGATACCTTAGAGCAAGAGTCTTGCGATCTGAAAGTGAACTAACCAACGAAGGTAGTGCAGGTTACAAAGGGTTGACATGTGTGATGACGGCAAGATTGAATGGTGATGGCCGCGATATGGCACCAAAAAGGAGTTTGCTGATAACCTGCAAAAAAAACACTCATTTTTTTACTCGATAACCTACAACAAAAAAGAAAAATAAATCATAAGTCGTGAATCTACATTGCTTTAAAATGCATACCAGATTCAGGTGGTGTTGGTGTGCCTGAATCGTATGGATTAGGATCACATGGGTTATTTAACCCTATTAAACAAAATAGAAACCCAAAACAATAACATAAGTAGTATTATGAAGTATTTACCTTCAACCATCGTATGGATAAGGATCACAAGGGCATCGAAGAAAGATATATCTGACAGACAGAAAGAACCAAGAACGACTTTGGAGTGGGTGTGTTTGTGTTTATATATGTGGTGTGGTAGAGGCCAGTAATAATCGGAGACAACAGACGGCGGTAGGGGAAGAATTAGGTCGACAATTCGATGGAAGTAATAAATGAGGGAGGTGATAAATAGTACTTGACCGCTTAGGGAATCAGTAAGAGAGTAAGGCGGAGAAAGGGAACCACTTTTGGAGAGAGTGTGATAGGGTTTCAAGAAGATTTCAAAAACATAGAATTCAGATTTTGAAATACGATTAAATGGTGGGTGGTGATCATTGTTAGGTTAGATTTGGGGAGTTTTGTTGAAGGGTCCTTCTGGTAGTGTTCTTCTGAATATGCATCTTGAAACTCAAAGTTGTAGAGGCTTTGACTATGTTGGATGTTATTGGATGAAGGTATAAAGATGCAGAGAGCATGAAGCATATCAAATAAGAAGATTGAAATTGTGAGGCGTGGTAAATGATAGTGGTGACAACGACACATTTAAGAGTTTTAACTTTTAAAGAGTGAGATGATTCTGATTCAATCAGCTTCCTTCAAGGGATGACTGATTCAACTTTAAAGCTAAGGGATGACCGATTCAACTTTTATTGTTTCAGTTGGGCGAATTGAGTTCGTTTGGTAATAAGAGAGTGAGATATAATAAGAGCTAGTATGTTGGATAAGATTTATTATTCTCATATGCATAAATTTGTTGTATATGATACTTTAAGAGTTGTACCTTTTAAAATTCGGCATTTGAGAGAGTGTGTGGGTGTGTGTGTGTGTGTGTGTATATATATATATATATATATATATATATATATATATATATATATATATATAAAGAGAGTCATGATTGTTTGTGAACTCGTATTTTCCTGCGAACTCCATGAACTTTTTCATGTTAACTTTTAGGTTGGCTAAAAAAACATCTCATTTTATCATAATAGACACCCTAATTAAATTTTGAAATATTTTCATTGGTTAAAATTTCATTTGTTTTCTCAAAAAAGTTAATTATAGGTTAATTTTTTATAAAGTAGTCAATAGTGTCTAAAGAGTGTCTTATTAGCATTACCTTAACTTTTTTTAAAGTGATTTAAGACACTAAATAAGTCATTTAAAGTGTATTCGTAAAAAAAAAAAAATTTAAAAATATGCACATGAGAAAGTTAATTTCTACAAACATAAGCACTTACGAGGTTAGTGTATATATGCAGTTTTCATGTGTATATTTGTTTAGAGATTTTTCTTACAAATATATTTTTATACGACCGACTTAAGGAACATATGAAAAAAAAAAAAAAAAAAAAAAAAAAAAAAAAAAAAAAAACTTTTATGGTGAAACTATACAAAATAAATAATTATTGTATAATAATTTATCAACAATTGCACCTTCTAAGTTAACATAGAAATGGAATCAATCTTGGTTCTGTTGCCTCAACTGTATGTCAGCAGTCAGCACCCACGCATTTGAGTTGCATGTAATCATTCACATGTTTTATAAATGGATATAATATAGAGTATATCATAAAGTATAATTTTGGTTAATAACAAAAGAATCTTTAAAAGTAAGTTGTTTATTTTTATATTTGGTGATATTGAAGGTTTATTTTACATACGATTAATCATAATATATGATTATATTTGTTTAAGTGTAAAATTAAATTAAAGAAAAAAGTTTAAAAAGTAATTTGATATTTTTTTAAACGATAAATATATTAAATTATTCCATATATGTTCACGATTAAATTTGGACCCTCGATCTCAAAAAAAAAAAAAAAAAAAAAAAGGAAACACAGGATACCGCCGGGTTAAAAGCCCTTTGGTAATTAAAAAAATAATTCGATAACAATATAAATATGTTGTGATTTCTTGTATTCAAATTTTAAAAGTAATCATATATATATATATATATATATATATATATATATATATATATATATATATATATATATATATATATATATATATATATATATATATATATATATATATATATATATATACATGTAAAAAGAGTTAAATTTAAAATATAATACTGTATATCCTAAATATTCCCTTTATATTTTAAGAAAGAAGGAATGTATTTGAAATAGACATTAATGGTCTTGCTTTGAACATACTTTTAGTTTGAATGAAACCGAGATTGTGGTCAACGGTAGATTTCTTCCGTTTCTTCAATCTACACATTTAATGTCAGTTGTCAGACCTAAGACACTTTAATCTTTTAAATTATACTACCAAAAAGTAAACAATATTCAATTTCAAATATAATTTTATCAACATATTATATGTTTTTTCAATTAATATGTGTTAGCTTTTCTTTCTACTATTTTATATATATATATATATATATATATATATATATATATATATATATATATATATATATATATATATATATATATGCATATATATATATATATATATATGCATATATATATATATATATATATATATATATATATATATATATATATATATATATATATATATATATATGCAAAAACAAATACACCTCTTTTAGTTGGTCTTGGACATATTTTTTGTTTAATTTGAGTATCTATGAAAACGACTTTACTAACCATATCATAATTCACTAATTATGGTAAGGGTGGTAGGTGTGTGCCATACCGACGTTTTAGAGAAAAAAAAAACAACGTTAAATGAAGGTTGTGGTGGTAACGAGAAGCAACACGAAGGCGTATAAACGCCCAAAAAGGGTGAAGGAAGGTGGTGTTTGTGCATTATAATGCGTAAAAACACCCCAAAACGTCCTGATACGCTTTGCCAATACTTCTAAGAGTGTCATTAAAGTATTCATACCCCTACATTTTTATGCATATAAATATTTCTATTTATTAAAATAATGACAAGTGTCATCATTCCACCATTCAATTTAATTTTATTTAAACACACTTACATACACATTCTCTCTTATCTCTCTCATTGGTAATTTGATACTAAGATATCATTTTGTCATGCCATGTTTGAGAGGTGGTGTTTGAATGACATGTCAAACAAATTTCGAGCTTTTTTGCCACCAATTCCTTCATGCCTAATTAGATAATTTAAAAAAATGGTGAAATGACAATGCTTGTCATAATTTTGGTGGTAAGAATATTTGTAGTATAAAATACATGAGACAATTTAATTTTTCATTATTTATTAGTCTCGACTACCAACTAATTTGTTTTATTTTCGGAGAATAAAAATTATGAATTTTTGTTTAGAATAATTAAAAGTCATAGTTATTGATTTTTTATTTATTTATAAGATATATAAATTACGTGAGATGTTACATGATTTTAATCATTATATCAATGTTGAAAATTTGAATATCATAGTATAACAGTTAAATTATTACATTTGATTCTTTCATAAAAAATGATTTAGTTTTTTTTTTTTTTGACAAAAAGTTGCATTTAATTCTAATAAGAATTTTATAAGATAATTTAGAAATAAATCATGAAAGTTCTACGGGATAAACGGACAACAAAAATAATCGGTATGAGAACATGTTGTGTGTTATAGTTACGAATGTTGTAGACATTGAGAATCCGACTAATATCATAAAGGAAGGGCGTGTAACTCGTCGAAGAAATATCATAACCAAAAAAAGGTATTAGTAATTGAAGTTGCGAAGAGGAAGATAAATTGTAGGATATGCACTCAATTGGTTCCTCGTGATGATAGAAATTGGTCATTGAAAAAAAAAAATAAGCCTAAAAGTTCGATTTTGTTTTCATATAAAGAAATATTTTGTTAGATGTTTGTCTAATATCATAAAGGAAGGGCGTGGAACTCGTCGAAGAAATATCATAACTAAAAAAATGTATTAGTAATTGAAGTTGCGAAGAGGAAGATAAATTGTAGGATATGCACTAAATTGGTTTCTCATGATGATAGAAATTGGTTATTGAAAAAAAAATAAGCCTAAAAGTTCGATTTTGTTTTCATATAAAGAAATATTTTGTTAGATGTTTGTCTAATATCATAAAGGAAGGGCGTGGAACTCGTCGAAGAAATATCATAACTAAAAAATGTATTAGTAATGGAAGTTGCGAAGAGGAAGATAAATTGTAGGATATGCACTCAATTGGTTCCTCGTGATGATAGAAATTGGTTATTGAAAAAAAAAATAAGCCTAAAAGTTCGATTTTGTTTTCATATAAAGAAATATTTTGTTAGATGTTTGTCTAATATCATAAAGGAAGGGCGTGGAACTCGTTGAAGATAAATTGTAGGATATTCACCTAATTTTTCACTAAGATGTTTCCAATCTTTAATTCCACGGTTTGCCAAATTACTTCTAAACCGAGCAGTTTAAAACAACTTACAAAAAAAACCTTATTAAGTTCTTTTGAATACACCAACCATTTTCTGTCACGAGTATCACCATTTCTTAATTTACGAACATAAAATTCACAAGAAAAATGTTTACCGAGTGCATCTTTTGGAAAATTTTTGTTAGTTCAATTTCTCTAATAGGACATTTTTCTATAAACAAATCTTCAATTTCAAATCTAACTCATCCCATACTGTTCGATCAAAAATATTAAAATTACTTGGTTTTTGAACAAAATCATTTTCAAAATTATTAGAATTATCAACCGGCTCATTGGAATTATCAACGGGGTCATTAGAATTATCAACGGAGTCATCATTAGAATTGTTTTCGTTATCATTTTCCACAACATTTTCATTTCAAGGAAAATAATTATATAAAGACCAATGCATTTGTTTAACAATTTCTTATTCTTTTTTTTTTAGTTTTCTATTTTGAGCATCCAATGGTTATTTACATGGAAACATAATTAAACAAATAAATTTAACAAATAAAAATGTAACAATGAAAGATACAACGTGATGTAGTAGATTGTGAGGCTGTTGAGATAGTACTAGTAAGGATGCATTTTGAAAACTGAAATCAACAAAAAATTACTCTAGCAGAAATTAGAAATTAAAATAGGAAAAGTTCAATTATATAGAAATTACCTCAATTTGGAGACTAGGGCATCAAATTTGCTTCAAAATACTTTCCGGTCTTCAAAAACAAATTCACTAGTTTATGCTTGTATACTTCACAATCATAATATCAAAGTAATTACTTATAAAAATCAGAAAATTAAATAGCTAATATACATCAGATTTCAGAAATCAAAACCTGAGAAGTGATAAATCATAGCCAAGAGGGAAAGAGGCCAGAAAATCTGTGAATAAATCAATAAATGGATTACAATAAATATTAAAAAGTCTTCAAGAAATATCAATATCTTAAAGAAACGCAGCAAGCCAGAAACTCAAATAAAACTAACCTCATTCAAAAAATTGTTTTCGATTGTATGATTTCACAAAAACATTTCTTTATCTTAGGTCTCAATCGGTGATTGGTGTAGATGTTCAAATTAGTGACGACTTTGTATCAGAATCTTCCAAAAAATATCAATATGCCAAAATCGATTTAAGGGTTGGCAGATTAGGTGGACCTATCGATAATTGAGAGAAGAGAAGTATAAAGGGAGAAAGGAGAATCGCTAATGCCTAACGAATTGTAGTTTGCAAGTCGATTGGAGGACTGGTTATGATGACGTGATCGATGACAGATTAATAGCAATTATCCTCATTCCAATCAACGCCTTTGATAACTATTACTAAAAAAACTTACTGGTTCGGTGATTCCTGATATTGAAACATGAAAATGTGAATATGGATATCTTTCTCCCGCGTTCAGCTCTTGTCTGGTAATAGACTAAGAATCATATTTTTGGCCTAATTAAATTGTATATACCCATTAGACCTCTTCAAAGATTGATGCCCCCTAGCCTAATGATGCACTAGGTCATTACCTTGCAGCTCCCCCCCCCCCCCCCAATTGGTTCGGCTCTGACTTAATCGACAGTGATTTGTTCTTAATTGATGACATTGATGATATGATGGGTCGGCTCGAATGGATTGACACAACCATAATTGAACCCCCTTGTTTCTAAACCAAGCATGCAAACCCTAGTGATGTTAATGTTGCTCCAGTTTCAATTCCTAAAAAGGAACCTAACATGGAATCCCCTAATGATGGGTTATGAGCAAAACAAACAATCTTATGTGTGCATGCAACTCTAATTGTCCTTATCTATGTTTTCTCTAATTGAACATACAAGTATTTGAACATCAATCGGTAAACCCTAGGAATTCTATATAATATAATAGAAAATGACATGATAAGGGTAATGATAAATACCTTTAAGATTGTTATAGTAAACAATCTTGAATCCTTGGTTGAAAGACCTTTGGTAGAAAGCGTCACAAGTGTCGCGCCTCTAATGGTTCACAAACAAACCCTAGCAACCAAGGAAAGCTATAAAGAGAGAGAGGAGGAGGATGAGAGAGAGAAAGAGAAAGAGAGAGAGAGAGAGAGAGAGAGAGAGAAGGAGCCAAGATTTCGTCCAAGGCACTTAGAAATATGGCATAGACGAAATTCAACCCTAAGGCGGGTTTATATAGGTGTTAGGAATGTATTGGATAAGGCAGGTATCTCACAGATAACTCTAATCCCTTAATTTCCTCCCTAAGGCATCCAAGGCACCCTTAGAGCCCAAGGAAACCCTAGAGACACTCTAGATTTCGTTCCCCTCTTTAGGGAGGTTCTAGAATTGCCTAATGATCAACTATTGAACATTGTCACCACAAGTCCCTGCACATTTAATTAATTCCTTTAACCCCAAAATTAATTCCAAATTAACTTTTGATTAAATATTAATTAAACAATATGATTTCTAATTAATATATTAGTTACGTAATACATTAATAAATCATTTAGTTTGATTTCTAATTAATTTATTAACCAAGTAATAAATTAGTAAATAATTATTCTCTCTCTAAAAGTCATCCTATTCAATTTTTAGATTTGAAGACAACCAAAAAGAACGGTGTTGCTATCAATTCAAGTATATACCAATTATAATTATAAGATTAGACACCTAATTCAATAGTCTCCCACTTGGATAAGTCTAATAAATATAACTGCTAGTATAACTATTGAATTGAATAGCAAATTGTAGCTACCAAAAGCCGTTGTCGAACTCTGAGCGAGTCAGTTACGTGTCCTAAGATAAGTGATCAAATGTTCTTGCGTTCTACAAGGTATTTATAATCAATCTCCATGTCTAAGATTTGTTTCCTGATTTCTGATTTATGACGACTGAAATAAGACTACCAATTGAACACATCAATTCACTCCAGGCTTGGCCTAGCACTTTAGATGTCATCATCAAATCGTCGAGGGTCATACGGATATTGCTTTTACCGTTAGGTCAAAAGGAATGGATAAAATTTGACTTATATGCTTGCACTATTCACTCATCAAATCATGCACAACAATACATTTTATAACATCAAGTTACCGATGCGTTTACGTATTATCAATGCACAACTGACTTGTAAACAACAACTCATATATCTCCATTTCAAGAATATAATATATTATCGTCTCAAAATTACTCGTGATAAAATCCATGAAGTAATTCTCTGAGCATGAGTTTATCCAATACTTAAAATCCCTATTTCCAAGTACTCATGAACATTATAGCAAAACTATTGCTATGTCTAAACCCTGACAATCTACAATTTAATTCATGATAGTCTTGATTCGATACTTACTTCCAAAAGTATGAGCGATTGTGGAGCTTTGAATAATCCAATTATTCGGGAAGTAAAACATACGAAGTGAAACACAATAATAACCTAATTAACTATGGTCTCAAAACTATTGAATATAAATAAAACTCTTATTATTTAATCACCATATCAATTAGACTTTATTTATTGTATAATGTTTCGAGTAATAACCTGAACACTTGAATTAAACAATAGTCATGCCATGTAATAAACATGCATACTATGTTTATCGACGGTCCTTCCTTTGTAAACAAATCGAATGGACATTATTCCAACGATGCTTATTTCACAATTCCAAATTCTTACGTGTAAAAATTCTAAGTTCTTGTCACTTCTAAATATGTTAGATTCCAACCTTACATGCAATATCCTTTTGTGACAACGTGGCATCAAAGTCACCGAGACTTAGCCAACGATGCCACAAAAAGGATCCATTGAAACTTTATAACTTAAAATAATTTCATGGTAACGAAGTCTCAGATTCAAGATACACCCCTTGAACACCTTCCTTGCATTAAAGTTCCTAAGTCACATATAGATTTTTATCATCAACTTCCACCATGGAAACATTTCATTATTCCCATATGACCATCAATTCTGAACAAGACTTACCTCCACTCAGAATTATGTCAACATGGTCCATCCAAATTAATACTATACTTCCAACTATCCACAAGCAACTAATCTTCAGTAAACCTTAGAGTGTTCTTGACAGTTGTTTAACAACTTTAGTCACATCAAGTTCTAGTCCTTTTTCCGTCTCAATTCCCTAGGCATTTGTAAAATTAGAACAAGTGAATATTATAGCATATGTAATAAATCCTATATCCGAAGCATATGTGATTCGATACACAATGTCTTACATAAAGGCATGATATCTGATCGGTCTCTTGCTATAATATTTCCATATATCAAATTTCCTATGTTGAATCATTTTAACATGATATTCATATATGTCAAAGACTAAGTTTTATTAAATCCTTCAATCTAAACTTTTAGATTTGAAATAAAGTATGAATGTCCTCTCCCCCAAACTTTGCAATTTGCAAATTAGAAATCTTTTTGTAGTGAAACAATTCCCAAAATTTGAATTTGCAAATTTGTAAACTTTATTTCCTAAAAATATTATTGCCAACTTGCAACACTTACCATAACAATTATGATCCCACTAGCTTTGTCATACACCCAAAAATCAAATGGACTTCTAGAAATCAATACTTTTTGACTTTTTACTAAAGTGTAGATTTATGATACGTAATGCTTTGATAAGTCTTCAACTAGACTTCTCAAGCTCATGCACTTTCATTAGATAGCATATGTGTACGTTTAAACCATTTCATAACTTATAGCTATAAGTCATGAACGTTCAAACTATTTCTTTCCATTTCTTACAATTCAAACCATGAAAAGGGATGCCGTAATCATATTGCGAATTTGAGAACGCAATTATCACAATCACTAACCTTAATGATATTAATCAGATTTAAAATCTACTAGCGAAAGTGTTTCCTCATAATCATTTTCATGAATTAGAACGAAACCTTTTGCCACCTAGATTTCATGGTGTATGTGTTCCTGTCCATGTGAATTTATCAATTACAACCTACAATCATAAGATAAGGTTAAGGATAAAACCAAAATCAATTTTAGGTTTTTCCTTTCATTGACTGAACTTGCTTGTTCTTAATTTCTTTCCCTCTGGTAACACGGGGGCCTACCAGTGCTTCTGTGTTGTTAAGCAGCTCACCCATATTGACCAATGTACTATCAATGACCAACGTGCTCTACCTTTTGCAGTCGAATGAGAATCATAGAACTCATAAGCATTGCCAACACAATATAAAGGTGCATAGAAACTAGAATGTCAACTGAACACGATAGATTATCAACCTCAGGTCGTGTGCTAGTGATAACTAAACTGTTTATTCTTGACTGACTCTTGAAAGTCTTCAAGATTAATAAGACTCCCACTGAATTCTTGATATATAGGTTTCTCTCACAAGGAGCATTCCTTGACGAGAAAAACAAATATTCAAAAGTTAGTGTGGACCTTGTCAAGAAAACACTTTATTAAATTGGTCTTAGTTCATCCTTTGTTTTTAAATCCAAAAACATCACAACTACCAATTCAAAATGTATCAAAGTAAGAAAACATTATTACTCCACATTTTTTTGAGGTGTTATAAACTTGTTTATTACGAAACAAGCTTCAAGATACGATTTATAGTTACTAGAGTATGACTCTAAAATTTGATTGGAAACGAATTATGACCCATCTCTTGACCAAACCATTTCACCAATATCAATTTCCTCTTCTTAGTCAAACAATTGCACTAAGATATTCTTCAAGGATCCATTTGTGACATGGTTCCATAACCATTAAGATGATCATAAAACATGATATTAAAGTACTATCCTTTCCTTTCAGATTGGAGAATCCTGTATCTTTCTGCCTAACAAATTATTATTATTCGTTCTATTACACTTTGAAAACTTTTTGAAGTGTTAGAATTATGCTTAATCTTATAAACACAACGTGTTTGGACCATTGGATTAAAGTTATGACTTATGCCTGATCACACTATATGATTGACCTAGTAGAGTGATGGACTTAATGGATTAAGTCCTTAATGGGTTATGTGCTCTCACTTAACCCTAATCATCATTTTATGTGAAAACCTTAATTATGTTAGGCTTCAAGTTGGGCCTTCTTTTGAGCTTAGGTGTTTGAGTTCATACGGTAGTCGTCACCTTTTTCTAGCTCCTCCCGAAACTGTTCTAAAATGCGAAACCAAAAATGCTCTCCCGGTTGTGTATATCCATGAATCGAATCCTCAAAAATATCAACTCAAGTTTTTACCAAAACTAGCTCTTCTTGTGGAAGTCATGCTGTCAGCTTTTGTCTTCCCGGTTGTGCGACACCCTCGCGTGCTTGTTTTTTCCCTTTACGTCGTTTGTGGGGTGGTGTGGGTTAAGTTTCGGGAACGATCTCTTCTTCTCCTGAATCATCCAACTCATCGACAAATTGGCGTTGTTGTTGGGTTTGGGTTTGAGTTTGGGGTTGGGTTTGGGTTTGAGGTTGATTTGGAGAATGTTGATCTTGAAAAACAACAAAGTTTGAAAATATTTGCGGAGTAACATTTGGAACTTGAACCGGTTAATATTGTCTAACATTTTGGTATTGAAATTGTAGTGGAGATTGAATGTGAGCATCGAGTTGGGGACGATAAACTGCTTGTGATGATGAATCGATAGCAAAATATTTCGACTGGGGGTGCTTAAACTCGAAAATGAGTTTTTTTTCCTTCGATCGGAGGTTGGAGTTCGATTGTCGGGATTTATTTTTTTTTTGAAGAAAATCAAGGGAGTAGAGGGTTTGTTTGAATGTTGATTGAAGGTAAATAGTTGAGTATTTATAGATGTTCTAAAGGGTAAAAAATCAAAAAAAATGAATATTAATGTGTATAGCCGTTTGTAAAAATAATTACCGTTTTTTAACGGATACTTCAGAAAAAAAAGGTAAAAAAACATTTCACCCAATAATCGTTGGAGAGAGATCGCGGGAAATGATTTCCTCTCCCGTACCCACACCACCTTTCCCTGTACCGACGGTCCGATGTTTCGTCGTGCGGGAAGAGCCCCGCTTCCGATTCCCGCTATGATACCGTCCGACCTTATATAAAAATATGGATACTTATTTTATATTACTATCCCAATAATTTAAATAGAATATTTCTGAAAGTATAATAATTAAATTTATAAAAAATAATAACTTAAATAAAACAAATCCAAAAAGTATATAATTATCTTTGAGCTTTATGCTTTTCAAATACATCAACTTTATTCTTTTTGAATTATCCAAATTGTTGATTGTTGAAAAAGACCAGCCTCACCAGTTTCTCTTTCTTTCACTCTCCCTCTTAATTATTAGAAAAATATGAGTTCCTTTTTTTCTTTACTAAAACAATACGTTCACTAAAATAAACATAAATGGATGACATGCATAACAATAAGATGATATTTTTTTTATCTTTATTTCAAATCCTTCTTAATAAGTAAACATCTTTTTGCCACATGTCACATTCTTATTTATTTTGTCACATGTAATTTTGTAGTTATTTTAAATTAATGTTTATTCCACATGTCATTTTATGGTTTTTTTCATTTTATTAAATTCTAGATAGTATTTAAATATGATAATAAATATATATCAATTTCATTAATGAATTTTTTCAAATTTCAAAATTACTAAATTAAAGATTCATTATTTTTTTTTATTTATTTGTTTAAATTTAAAAGAGAAAAAAAACACTTTAATTTTTATAATTCAATATTTTCTCTTTTTTTTCTTATAAATTCATACTTCTCAAATGTATAGAGTTTTGTATTTAGTTTTTCTTTAAAATAAACTTATATAATACATCAGTCTCACACCTAGCTTTCAATAAACAATAATGATAACCAAACGCAAAAATACTATAAAAATGGGTGTAAGATCTTTATTTCAAATATGTCATGAAATCTATGAAAAAACATCAAGAATTAGCGATGATGCATTGCTCTATAAAAATAGTCTTACTTAGACAAAATTTCATAATTGGTTAATATGGTTTGTAAAATATGGTTTGCCAATTTTCATGAATGGTTTGATGACCTTTTAAAAGTTAAGTGTACTAAGTGAGCATAAATCCAAAAGTTTGATGACCTTTTAAAACTTAAAAAGAGTTAAGTGACCAAATGAGCAAAAAACCAAAAATTAAGTGACCAATGAGCAAAAAACCAAAAATTAAGTGACTAAAAATGACCTAAACCCTAAATAAAAAAGTTATATTTATATTTGTAGTTTTTGTCCAACTTTGTTTTCTTTATATTATTTTCTTCTTTAGTGATTATTTTATATACACTACAAAAAATTAAAATTAAAAAATCAAATGGTTTGTCTATTGAGAATTAATGTTTCAATGTATGATATTTGCGATTTATAATTATTAAAATAGGAAAACTAGCTAATATTTTTAAAATATAACTTTCAAATTAAATCTTATTTCTATATAGGATATCCAATAGTTTAAATTCAATGTAGTATTTTTTAAGTTGATGATAGACTAAATAAAGAATAAAAAAATAATAAGAGTCAGATTCTACAAAAAAAAATGTTGTTACAAAATTTTAAATTGAAGTTTTTTTCATTTATTTGAATAAAAAAATATTATAAAAACTATAAATAACTAAAATTATATATATATATATATATATATATATATATATATATATATATATATATATATATATATATATATGTTCATGTGATTCACACATCTATTGTATGCTAGAATGGATCAATAAGAATGTAGTAAAAAATAAATTATTATTTAATCAAATAATGATAGAAATTAAATGATATCTATAATTGTATGTATATTAAATGATATCCGTAATCATATTATTTCCCAAACTTTTTCTTTTAGGCTCAGTTAGTTTTATAACTGTCTGACATCCCCGAACCCGAAAATAACTTAAATTCAGCTTTTTCTTGAACCAAAGTTCATATGGGACATATTTGTTCTTTTTATTTGGAACCCTATTTAATAAATAGTAGGTCCTTAACATGGCCTCTCCCCAGAATCCATTGCTCAATCCCGAGTATGACAACATCGAGTTTACCATTTTCCTCTAAAACTTGACTTTTGCCTTCAACAATTCCATTATGTTGGGGTGAGTAAGGTAATGTAGTTTTATTAATTATACCCGTTGATTGGAAGTATATGGGATCCATATATTCATCTCCCCTATCAGTCTTAAGACACTTAACCAGATTGTCCAATCGCAACTCTACCTCGATTTTGTATATTTTGAATTTATCTAAGGCTTCCTCCTTATAATGTAACAAATACACATAGCAAAACCGAGTGCAATCATCAATGAAGGTGACTACATACTTTTTATTTCCCAAGGAAGGAGTGGAGTGAAAATCACACAGGTTACTGTGTACAACTTCCAAAATATCCGAATTTTTAGTGACACAAGGAAAGGGATGTTTTGTCACTTTTGTAAGCATGCATGTTTTACAGGACTTGGAATGGACTTGGGAGCCGGAGGACGAGATGAGGGAGCACTACCCCGAGCTTTTTCCGGATTCAGCAGTAGACTTCGAGGACGAAGTCTAAAATAAGTGTGGGAGATTTGTAATACCCGATTCCTAGTACGTATTTAAATTCAAGAAATGTTGCAATTTACTCTGGGACTCGACGAGTTGGAGGTCCGACTCGTCGAGTAGACTCGTCATTTATCGGGGGTTTAAGTGACCTACTCGACGAGTCGGGAGGCCGACTCGGCGAGTAAGAGTTGTCTGAGTGAAACCCTAAATTTGAGGGTTTGCACCATATTTAAACACTTTATGAGGACTCCATCCCAGCCTCCATCACCTCCATACCCTGTTCACGAAACCCTAAGCCTTATTTGAGTGTTCTTGAGCTTTGTGGTGCCATTTTTGTGTGATTAAAGTTTGAGAAGGAGAAGGAAGCTTGTGAGATCAAGATGAAGCAAGAAGATCCAGAGTTTTGGGCACATTTCCAGCTTATTTGATGTATAAAGCTGAAACCTTGGCTACTCATTGCTTAGATCTTGATTTGGGGCTATTTTCTATATTTTTCTAAGTATTAGTGAAGTTATATTCGGGATTGGGTGTAGAAGTGGGTTTGTGCTTAAGATTTGGAACCATGGAGGGTTCCTATAGCATAAAGGTGCCAACTTTATGGCAATGGGAGACCCATGCATCTTGCATACCTCTTTTCATGGCTTTTTGAGCCAAAGGCCCCATGCATGTACATCAGGTTTGAAGCTTTACGTATGAAATGGACCTTAGGAGGCCAAATCTATGGTTTTGACGCGTTAAGACCAATTATAATCGACTGTAAAGTTTTGGACATAGAGGGACTTGGCGAGTCAGTGTGTATTCTCCACCAAATCCTTTTTGTTTATGTACCAGTTGGTAAGATCGAAGGTTCCCCCAGTTGTTTAGGTTCACTAGGGACCTAGAAATCATAGGACTCGACGAGTAGATGAACGGACTCGGCAAGTTCAAGGCAATGTCCCAACCACATGAAGACGGACAAGACGAGTTCAAGGGGAAATCGACGAGTCATAGACTGCACATCTTCTTAGGGATGAAGATGAACTCGGCGAGTTCAAGGACGAACTCGGCGAGTCGGTTGAAGATTGTCCGATGTGTTGTTGAAGGCGAACTCGTCAAGATCTGGCTAGACTCGACAAGTAGGGACGAGATTATGGCACTTTTGTGGATATGGGGACTCAACGAGTTGACGGGCCAACTCGACGAGTCGAGTAAACCAGATGTTGACTTTAACCATGGATTTGAATTTGACTTTGACTTGGACTAAGTGACCCTTGTAAGGGTTATGAGTATGAGTTGATAACTTAGAAGAGTTGTCGTGTAGGGATTGAGAAATCGGGGAGAGTCGATTTCCATACCGAGATCAGTGCAGACACTACACGACTTCGAGGTGAGTTTCCTTCTAGTAGGGGTGGGTCTATGACCACAATGCCGACCCACAAGTGAGAGTGTTGGATAGATGATTGTCTTTGTGATAATTATCTAGGATTGACATGTGATATGCTTACTGTGCTTGATATGATTAATGTGCTTGATATGATTAGTATGCTTAATATATGTTAGTAGTAGTAGGGGTGAAATAGTCCCCGGTTATCGGTTGAAAGATACCAAAGGGGAGGTTAGCTCCCAGTTACCAGTTGAAAGATACCGAAGGGGAGGTTAGTTCCCAGTTACTGGTTGAAAGATACCGAGGGGAAGTCCAGCTCCCGGCTATGCCTGACAGTTACCGGTTGAAAGATACCGATGATTATGCATTATTTGGCATGGTTATGATGGGGGAACTCACTAAGCTTTGTGCTTACGGTTTTTAGTTTTGGTTTCATGTACCTCTTCATCTAAGGGGAAGAAATCGGCAGTGTAGTAGCGCACCACACATTTGTACATGATTTTCACATTTGAGAAGCCTGAGATTTGTACTCTGATATTATACTATTCGTTGGAATCTTTTTGAAACTTATGACTTATGATTTTTTGGTAAAAGGAATTGTAATGCTGTTTTCGATGAATATTTTTATAAGTAATATATATTTTCAAACAAAATTTTTTGGGTCCCGATTTTGGGATGTTACATGACAGTTCCTCCTTTTGATGTTTTAGGTTATTTTTGAAATCCTTCCAAGATGGTGGAAGTTTGTTAATTACACTTGATACAACAATGGATTTGACTTTGACTTGGACTAAGTGACCCTTGTAAGGGTTATGAGTATGAGTTGATAACTTAGAAGAGTTGTCGTGTAGGGATTGAGAAATCGGGGAGAGTCGATTTCCATACCGAGATCAGTGCAGACACTACACGACTTCGAGGTGAGTTTCCTTCTAGTAGGGGTGGGTCTATGACCACAATGCCGACCCACAAGTGAGAGTGTTGGATAGATGATTGTCTTTGTGATAATTATCTAGGATTGACATGTGATATGCTTACTGTGCTTGATATGATTAATGTGCTTGATATGATTAGTATGCTTAATATATGTTAGTAGTAGTAGGGGTGAAATAGTCCCCGGTTATCGGTTGAAAGATACCAAAGGGGAGGTTAGCTCCCAGTTACCAGTTGAAAGATACCGAAGGGGAGGTTAGTTCCCAGTTACTGGTTGAAAGATACCGAGGGGAAGTCCAGCTCCCGGCTATGCCTGACAGTTACCGGTTGAAAGATACCGATGATTATGCATTATTTGGCATGGTTATGATGGGGGAACTCACTAAGCTTTGTGCTTACGGTTTTTAGTTTTGGTTTCATGTACCTCTTCATCTAAGGGGAAGAAATCGGCAGTGTAGTAGCGCACCACACATTTGTACATGATTTTCACATTTGAGAAGCCTGAGATTTGTACTCTGATATTATACTATTCGTTGGAATCTTTTTGAAACTTATGACTTATGATTTTTTGGTAAAAGGAATTGTAATGCTGTTTTCGATGAATATTTTTATAAGTAATATATATTTTCAAACAAAATTTTTTGGGTCCCGATTTTGGGATGTTACATGACAGTTCCTCCTTTTGATGTTTTAGGTTATTTTTGAAATCCTTCCAAAATGGTGGAAGTTTGTTAATTACACTTGATACAACAATGGATTCATCCATATTCATGTTGTGCAGTTTAAATTGATCATAAATACCATGGAGTTCGTTGTATTGTTTAGTGACATGCCTTAAATCGACCATCTTAAAGTTATTAAAATCACTAACCATAAACTTCTTGCTAGAAGCACCCTCATTGATGTATTTCAATTTAAGGGTGTCCCATAAATCCGTAGCAGTTAAAAAATCTCCATGGATATCAAATAGAGCATCAAATATACCATTCGAGATGTGACTTTGCAGATGTAGTCGTTGTTGTCCCACTTTTTCCTCTTCCTGGTTTCTTTAAGTGTCTCCTCAACACCTTCCTCCGCTTCAGGTGGTCTTGGAGTAGTTAACACGTATGTTGCCTTCAGAGTGGTCAACATGAAGTGCATTTTCTTCTTCCAATGCCTGAAATCAACACCTTCAAACTTATCCAGTTATGCGAACTTCGTGGTCATCTCATGGATTGATTTACCCATTTTTAGAAACATGAAATATCAGTTCGATTGTCAGAAATTAGGTAGGTTTTATATTAGAGATTTTAGATACCCATGAATCGTGTAAACACTTTCTGAATTGATATTTCTACCTTATGTCCGGGTTACAAGAAACTCAGCCTAGTATAATCCTAAGGGAGCACTTACGAATCTAGACACAGAAAATGTAAGCCAAATTGCTAGAATATTCTGAGTTCGTATGAAGAAAAACGAGAGCTAAAAGGTGATCTTTCTCCTCAAGATGAAAGTTGTTTATATAGAAAACGAGATGTAGGGTTTTCTTCTACGGTTGGCCGTCATGGGTGTTCCTTAAGGAACAAGTCAAGGGAATTCCGAATTAATGAGGAAATCAAGGGTTCCAAAACTGATGATCTGAGTCAATTTTACCATATTTCCCCTAAAGAATTCAATTTTTCCATTATGTATCCACTTGTAAAATACGAAGAGTTTTTGCGGCGTTGCCCCAAACCCCGTAGGACCCCAACTAGGGGCTCTGCCCCTTGGACCCCGCTAGGGGCGCTGCCCCTAGACCCCGCCAAACGGGCACTACCCCTCTGGAAACCTGAACCCAGGACCGTTGCCCCCGAACATGTGACTTGTCGTCGAACCGACTTCTAATTCGATCTTATACATGCGAGCACTCCGTACATATTCAACACATATATTAGTGTACAAATTATGAAACCCTAAGCTCACATGTAAGTTCTAATTACACAAAATGACTTGGTGATACAAAAATCACCAATAACCATTATTTTGTAGGAGCTAATTTGTACATTTTTTTTTTCTCCATACACAATAGGTTACGTTTAAAATGTGTATTATAATTTTTAACTTTATAAAATATAAATTGTTATATACAGCTAAAACATGTTATATACAAATCATTTCTATTATCGTCTGAAACGTATATACAAAATCAGCAAAGGTGAACGATACCGAGTAGGTGAAATATTCACATTTATGTTATGTAATTTAATTTTCCTTAATCAATGAAATATTTTTAATTTTAATTTTATAAAATAAATATTATTTGAAAAGGTGAAAGCCATGTTTCAAAAGCTTGATACTTGTTTAAATTGTGATGTGGGATTTGCTTTTTGATTGTTGGCTTTAAAACTTTTAGGTCCATGTGTTTGGACCTTTTCATGATACCGACAAGGCCATTCCCTTCTTTTTATGAACAGACACCACTCTCTCTGTGTGGCACTTCTGTAATTTTTCCCAAAACACAATGGCATTATCTTACCCCTGACATTTATTGTCTCTCCTCGAGCGGGAATCACGATCGCACTCTCCCCTTCTTGCCCGTTGTGCTTCTTTTTGAATTTCAAATACTACAAGACAAAAAAACCACCCTCTTGGCCTCTTCTACTACTCCTCCCAAGACACCCACCACCACTTCAATTCCCGAATCCCATTTCTCTGGTTCTTCGCGATTGCAATTCAGCACAACCCACTTCAGATTCTCTCTTGTATCAAGAATCTGATCTGATAACTATCGTCTCCTTACCATCTAACCCTTTTCGCAATTGAAGGTTTAATCTACTCGATTTTCAGAAATGGGTGCTTCAGGAAAATGGATGAAAGCCCTAATACTCAAAAAATCAGAAAAAGCTGATCAGGTAACACGTCATTACCTTCATCTCCTCAGATCTGTTGCTTTCTGACGCTTTTCGTTTATAGTAACGGAATCGATTTTGATCCTATCGTTTTCATGTAGGATAAGTCAGGTAAGAGCAGCAAGAAATGGAAGCTATTTAGGAGTTCATCGGGGGAGATGAGTGTTGGTTGGAAGGGTTTCAAAGGAAGCTACAGGGGGACAGCATCTGATGGATCAGATTCATCCTCTGTTATCAGCTCCGATCCTTTCTCCGCTGCTGTTGCTACAGTTGTTCGAGCTCAACCCAAAGATTTCAAAGCTGTCAGGCAAGAATGGGCCGCCATTCGCATCCAAACCGCCTTTCGTGGGTTTTTGGTAATTTTTTTCTACGATTTCATCTTCTACTTGTTGGATTCTTTACACGATCTCTAAAGGTTCGATTTTTGTAGGCAAGAAGAGCATTGAGAGCCTTAAAAGCAGTGGTAAGGATTCAAGCTTTAGTCCGAGGGCGGCAGGTCAGAAAACAGGCCGCGGTGACCCTGAGATGCATGCAGGCTCTTGTTCGTGTTCAAGCTAGAGTCAGGGCTCGTCGTGTTCGCATGTCCATTGAAGGTCAAGCTGTTCAAAACATGCTCAATGAGCGTCGCACTCAAGCTGAGCTCTTGAAAGAAGCTGAAGAAGGATGGTGTGATCATCGAGGAACTTTACAAGAGGTTAAAGCCAAGATTCAAATGAGGCAGGAGGGAGCGTTTAAACGTGAAAGAGCACTAGCATATGGTCTTGCTCAAAAGGTAACGTCTTTCCATTTCGTTGCGTCGTTCTTATCAGATTTCAAATTGAAATGCTAAAGTTTTTGTCTTTTTGAATTTTTAGCAATGGAAATCGAACCAAGGACTGGATCCAAAAACGAGAGTTTCTTTAACTTCTCTTAAAACACAACAATTTGACAAAAGTAGCTGGGGATGGAGCTGGTTAGAACGATGGATGTCAGCAAAGCCATGGGAGAATCGTCTAATGGAGCAAGGCCAGAACGACCCATCGGAAACAACTCCGCCACCATCCAAGATTTCTGCCGACCACCACAAAGTAACCACCGGAAAATCTTCAGAACCGGATCTGGTTAAGATCAGAAGGAACAATGTAACGACAAGAATCTCAGCAAAACCACCCCAGATTGTTGGTCAACGAACTCGTTCAACTTCTAGTCCAAGTTCTGAGTATCGATATGATGGGAGCTCTGGTTCATCATCTTTATGCACATCGACCACAACTCCAGTTTCCATGGAAAGAGCAGAAGAGAGTAAGCCAAGCTATATGAGCTTGACTGAGTCAACGAAGGCTAAACAGAGAAACCCATCTCCCAGAATCTACAGGCAGTCCATGGATGACTTTCAGTTTCTTAAAAACTCAGGGGTGTTGTGTAATGTCGACTCGAATAGCAGCAATTTATCTGAACCTTCATCGGTTAATTTATCTGTGTCTAGACCACAGCCCATGCGAATGGAGAAAAACCTGACGAAGCTGAGGAACAGAAGCTGCTATGCTTGAGATGACGACGGTATTGATTGATTGTATTGTTTCTGAGTTTGTTGCTAAGTTCAACAGCTTGTTGTTCTATAATCGTTTTCAACAAGGTTTGTGTAAAGTAGTAAGGTATGTAATTGGAGTTGATGATTTCCAGTTTTTAATTCGTTTGTCTAAATTAAAATTTGAAGAGTTTTGAAATGAGGATTTTGTAATCTTACAATATCTTGTGTGTTTGAAGCCCATAACATAAGTTTTCATTTTAATTTCTATTATTTTACAATATCTTGAGTGTTTGAAGACCACAGCCCATAGGCGGGTACCTGCAACATTAGGCGAGAATCGGAACCGGAACTGCTCTAGTAAGTTTTTAAATTTTTGGAACCAGTCTCGGAGTTCTGGTTCTGGGAGCGGATATCTCGATTATATTTAACTTTTATCGATAAAACTGCAATTTAGTCCGACCAAAATCGAATCAATTTGGGCCAAAGATGGATAAAATCGAACCAATATATTCTAAACCGGTCTAAATAACACACACATATATATATATATATATATATATATATATATATATATATATATATATATATATATATATATATATATATATATATATATAATGGTTCAAATGAAGACAATAAATAAAGTAAGGACGTGAAAACACTACTTTTATGTTATTATTCTGCTAACATTTTACATATATGTTCTATTGTTGTAATTCTAATGTGAATATTTGTCCTATGATTATTCATATATTCATTACCGAATAAAGACATAAGACGGTATATATAAGATTCATGGCAAAATAATATATATATATATATATATATATATATATATATATATATATATATATATATATATATATATATATATATATATATATATATATATATATATGGAGTGGTTCAAATGAGAACAAAAAAAGGTTAAGAACCATAAGAACCTCCAACTTTAGATGTTTATAAAGTGTTTAGGGTAACCATAAACCCTAAACCCTAAACGCTAAACTCTTTATAAACACCCTAAACCCTAAACCCTTTATAAACACCCTAAACCCTAAACCCTTTATAAACATATAAAATTAGAGGTTGTTACGGTTCTTAACATTTTTTGGTTCTTATTTGAACCTTTACCTATATATATATATATATATATATATATATATATATATATATATATATATATATATATATATATATATATATATGTATGTATGTATGTATGTATGTATGTATGTATGTATGTATATTAAGGGGGTTCCAATTTCAGAACCAACAGTTCCGAGACAGTTTCGGTTCCTAAAGTGGGTACCCGGTTCTGATGCTCATCCATACTTCTATCTGCAAGTTAGTAATGAATAAAATTAAATATAATATATGGTTTAATGATATTTATAGTTGTTATATTAGTTAAGAGATAATGACTTAAAATGGTAATATATTTTTCGATTTGTACACATTTGGGTACTGAGTTTTTATTTTATCCGCATTACACCTTCAACTTGTTAAACTGTACACATTTAGTCCTTATGACCAGTTACTCTAGGTTAGCCGGAAAAAATGACTTAATAGGGTAATATATTTTTCATTTTGTACACATTTAGTCCTTAATACTTTTTGTTTCAAAATAAGTCATTTTTGTTTTTGTACTTATTCAATACTTATGAATGATTTCATTAGTTTTTTCTCACGACATCTTATGTGTGACAATTATTGATGATGTGTTTGAGATTGTTGATGCTTATGTCAATCACGATCTCGACTGTTTGGTTGTGTAGGTCTTATTGTTTGTCTTAAGTCTTGTGTTCTGAACAACGCAACTTTTTCATACGATATCATATTTTAACGATATTTATATCCATGTTTTTTTTGAGTCTACTATAACTTTCGTTAAGATTACTCCCGTTAAAATATAATATATTTTTACTTACGATATTATTTAACGGAAATAATCTAAACGAAAGTTGTAGCAGACTAAAATACGAATGCATGGTTATAAAGATCGTTAAAATCTGAAATCGTGTGTAAAAATTATGACGTTCAGAACACATGACCTAATCAACCAAGTAGTCGAGATCACGATAGACACTAGCATCAAAGCCCCAAACATAATGATTGTTCCACATAAAATATTGTCAGAAAAACCTAAAGAAATCATTCATACTGAATGAGTACAAAAACAAAAATGAATAATTTTACAAAAAAAAAATATATGAAGGACTAAATATGTACAAAAATATTAAGGATTAAATGTGTGCAAATTGAGAAATATATTACCCTATTAATTCATTTTTACTGGTTAACATGGAGTAGCCGGTCATAAAGACTGAATGTGTACATTTTAACAAGTTGAAGAGGTAAATGTAGACGAAAAAAAAACTCAGTGACTAAATGTGTAAAAATCGAAAAATATATTACCCTTTTAAGTCATTATCCCATTAATTAATTTTAAAAAATTTATTTGCTTAAGATTTTAATTAGTATCATTGTAATTATTTAAAGAATCAAATATTGTTTTTGTTTTTAAAGGTAATAATATAGTTTTTGTATATAATTTTACTTTTAACTATTATTGTTGTAAGTTATTTAAAATAACGTATTTGGAAACTCTTAAATATTTTAATTTGGTTTCAAAAATTTAATTTTTTATTTAAAATTTATTTGATGAATATTGTTAGTTTCTTTGATTGTAATTATTTAAAACTAAAAATATTGTTTTTATTTTTAAAGATAACATTATAATTTTATAAATAATATTATTTTTAAATATTCTTATTTTAAGTTTTTTTAAGCTATTTAATTGAAAATTCTCAATGATTATAAAAAAATGGTTTCATGGTTTTTTTTATTAATTTAGGATTACAGTTTAGGTTTAACACTATTTTATAACTTTTAAATATTTATAAAATAGTCTCTATTTTTTTTCAAGGTTAACTGAAATTTTGATTTAAGTTAACCGTTTAACATTATCTTGAAATTAATAATTTAACTATTTTGTATAAAATTATAAATTATACAAAAGTTATGACTTAAAAATGAATATTGCTCACATACATCAACATATTTAAACTAATAAGTTAACTATAATATCTTAAAAAGTTAAAGTTATACTTTTATAAACAGAAGTAAAATATGATATTTTAATATTGTACTTTAGTTAATTTATGATTATAATTTAGTTTTTATATTAATTTAACATCACTAAACAATTTATAGTAATTATTAAATAAAATTGAAAAGTCAAGAAGGTTTCAAATACATGTGGTGCAAGTAAAAATATATTTTTTATAAGTATATATATATATATATATATATATATATATATATATATATATATATATCTATATATATATATACACACACACACACACTAACGCAAATATAAGTTATTGGGTGTGGTTGCTTGTTACATTTTTTCATCGAGCCATTCACACATCACTCACAACACTTCTCCCATTACTTCTCATTTCACCTAGGAATAGTTTACAGTTAATCCATTAAAGACAAAATTTGCAAAATTGGTCTAAATGACATTCAAAAAACTAGACAAAACTACAAATTTGGTCCTTGTGGTATTCAAAAATCTTTGGATAGGGTCCAAAAAGTTTTCAACTTGCATGAAAGGTCCAAAATCAAGGTTTTTATAGGTTTTTGGTCCAAAAAAAACTTAAAAAGACGGTTATGCCCTTTTGATTTCGTTTTCATTTTTCGAAAAGTATTTTAATGCTATTTTGATTTTTTAAAAAAACAAAAAAATAAGAATTTATCACACCCACCTCCACCTCTCTCTCTCTCTCATACATACACACGACCTTTTCTATTCAGATATTGTTCCCCATCCTTCATCTTCAACCCATCTTGCTTATCTTCCATAAATCAGAGACAACATGACATCACAAATACTTCACTTCGTGTAGAATTTTCAATCTGTTCACTTCACGCTTCTTCCCCATCGTGTTTCTTCACCTCGAATTTCTTCTCTAAGATCGACTAAGATCAAATTGGTGATTCCAGCTCCAATGGTGTGCATCAGGGACAACTCTGATTAGGGTTCCTCTGTCCATGTTTAGAGGAGAACAATAGTAGGAATTTCATTGTTCGATTTTAGTGGAGATGAATTTAAAAGCATGTTTGGTGGAATAACCTCTTGCAAATCCCTCTTTGATAGCTGCTAACCCACATTTGTACTTCAATGTTTTGATCTCAACTCCCTGTCTGCTGTATTATCCAGTTCTCCCTTATCTTACCAAAAACTGATCTGCAGGTATGATTTGTAGGTTTCATCATCTCTTCGTAATTCAATTTCAATAGCAATCTCGACCCAATTTCAGAACTTGAATTTTCCTCTCCTTGATTCGAATTCCCCTACTCTAATTCCGATTCCAACCTCTTCATTAATTCCTCCATTTTCTTCTACTTCTTTTCCACCGTAGTTTTATTTACCTTTCCCGAAGCCAGTATTGTTGCCGTGACTGGTGGTGAAATGTTCACAACATTCACCATCGGAAAATTCCACCAATTCCCATCATCACCATACTTCAATGCCCTTACTATGTTCCTCATTCCGAAACCAAAATTAAACTCCAAATTACCACCAAATTCGAGCCCCATTAGGTACCCATAACAAGTTTTCAAATTTAGAGAAAATTTATTAGATGATTTGTAGTTTTGGATTTTGGAGTTCGAGCTCCCCATGATGTCGAAGGTGGGTTACAAGGGGAGAGAGAGAGAGAGAGAGTGAGTGAGTGAGTGAGTGAGTGAAAGAGAGAGAAGGAGTGGTAGGTGGGTGGGTGGGAGTGGGGGATAAAATTTTCTTTTCTTATTAATTTTAAAGTAAAAAATAGAAAAAAGAAAGTATTATAATAGTATTAGAATAATTATAGAAAATACAAAAAGAAAACAAAAGGGCATAACCGTCTTTTCAAGTTTTTTTGGACCTAAAACACAGGAAGTTTTTGATTTTGGACCTTCCATGGAAGTTGAAAACTTTTTTGACCTTATCCAAAGTTTTTCGCAAACCACAAGGACCAATTTTACAGTTTTGTCAGAAAACTATTGATGTGGTCCAAAAAGTTTGCAAGTCCAAAACTAGGATTTTTTTTGGCAATTTTGGTCCCTGATATACTTGAAATGCCAATATTACCCTTTTCATTTCCTTTTATTTATTTTAATACTTTATTAATTAAAAATTAAAAAAAGAAAAAAATTGGCTCAATACCCCAGCCCAACCATGCCCTACCTTATTTTTTCTCTTCATCTTCAAAAATCTTCCCCCATGTTCATCAAAACACACAAACACAAACATGTGATATTTCCCACCGCTGCTTGTGATCTTCTTTTCACCACACTTGTGATCTTCTTTTACCATATAAACAAAAAATCTACCAAACTCCCTCTCAACCTCACTAAGTTGCGGGCTCATAAACATGACAACACCCAGCTTTTATGTTCAAAATCAGGTATCTCACATGCAAATTCATTATCCTACATTTACAAATCAACAAGAATGCTCATATGTGTAAGCGATTTAAGAATCCGACCACTAAGTTTGTTACTATGAACTTTAATTTTCCTTATCAAACTCATACCAACAAGCAAATCATTCCCAATCTCCCCCAATTGTCCTTGTTTTTTTGTAACAAGTAGTATTCACGAGACGTGAATTATATGAGACGAGTAGATTAAATAAAGCATAGAGTTTCTTTAAAATGAGAAAGGCTATTCAATAAAAGATAGTTAAGGAGATTTGTAGATCTTGTTGAGATGACTCCATGGAAGTAATGATCATCGAAAACGGAGTCCGTATTAAAAAGATATGATCATTTGAAGATTGAGATGAAAGTACGTTGTTATTTTAAGAAATTCAATAGAAGTCAAGTCAACAGTCAACTCTTAATCACCATGACGTGGTGGTATGCTTACTACGATGTGACAATGAGTGAGTCACGGAGACACGTGTCAACCGGAGAGCAACACATGACAATCTAATCCCCATGACGTAGTAGAAGATACACCACGATGTGGCATGATGCAAGTCACCGAGACACATGGTGGGAGAGTGCGACACGTGGCGAAACCGGGGTTCAACTGGTCAACACGGCTTGGTGCACATATGGCCACAACATGTCGCAGCCCATGCAATATATATACATACATACATACATACATATATATATATATATATATATATATATATATATATATATATATATATATATATATATATATGAAAATTCTTATGTATTAGGAGATTTTGGCGCATTAGATCAGAGATGCTGCTCGGGAATCATTCTCGGGATATTATAATGGTTGAGATATACCACTATACAAGAGATACGAGGCTGAGTACGAGATGCACTGAGGTATCTTTTACCCCGTTAATTTTTGATTTCAATATATGATTATTATTGAGATTTGATTAGGCCTGAGTATATTACGGGAATTCGTGATATGGAGCTGTTACGAACCCATAAGTAAGATTTGTGAGAAAATCTTACGATTAGATATTGAGATTGATTGTTAAGGAATATAAACCCTAATATTCGAGAATTACCCGTTATGAGAGATTTAGCCATCGACTTACGAATTAAGCCTACTATGATTCTATTACGAGATTTGATTATTATTATGATAAGAGGTCATAAAGGGTAGCTAGTAATGAGTTGTGACAGGTCCCGAGGAACTTGTTATTTGATGATTAGGTTCTACCATGTAATGAGTTGATAGGCAACAATGATCAAAACCAAGACAAGAATTAGTCTGCCGACTAACTAGGTGAGTAACACCACCCTTACATCCGATGTTGTGATAACCGTGATATTTCATCTACTTGAATGACTAATTGTTGATGAAATTGATATTTATGAAATAGATCATTGAGAAACCAGTTATCTAGAGAGATTGATATTATATGAGATAGATCCTGATCGAGAGATTAACTACTGATGAGATAGATCATTATTTTTAAATTGATAATTACCAAGAAATTGATCATTCATTGATTTATTGATTATGATTGAGAGTTTGATCACGATTAATGAAAGATTGATGTTTGGTGAGGTAGACCATTAATGAGATAGATCCTGATTGAGAGAGACCATAACCAAGAGATTAATTACAATATATATATATATATATATATATATATATATATAGAGAGAGAGAGAGAGAGAGAAATCATCACTAAGAGAGATTTACTAAGAGATATATCTTACTTTTTAGAATAGATTATATTAGATACATGATATGTATGAGATATACATAATTTATGTGAAGTATATGATCTATGTGATTATCTTAATTTATGTGATGTATATGATCTATGTGATTATGTTACAATGGTTTTTATCAGTGAGGCTTCCATTTTATGATGATCTATTTTGCAGGTAGATTATTATGACGTCCGACTCAATCTTGTTCTTGAGGCCAATACGATCATTATGATAACTTCGTGTAATCTAGAGTGCTAGTGTACATCAAGAATATTTGTAAATTTTAAATGAAAAAAGAGAATTTTTGGGTGTACCTGGTAAGAAAACCTGGGTGTTACAAGTTTGTATCAGAGTCGTGGCTTAAGTGAATTAGGTTCTTATAGTAGATTACTAAACTTAAACCATAGAGTAGAGATGATAACTGATGTGATGTGATGATTACGAGTTAGATAATTTTTTTGATATTTACGGAATTTGATATATATATATATATATATACATACGTATACATATAATTTCCCTACAAATAATACCGTGGAGCATTGCGGAGATAGTTGCGATGTATGATTGCGATATTACAACATAATATTAAACGTGATGACTAGAATATGTGACAGAATGATTCAAGATACGCCCTGTAGTTAGATCGATAAATAACAATGTACTTTGCTAACCACTACGTGGAAGGAGAGTGACCACGACGTGATCATTAAGTAGAGTGCTATAACTGATTTGTAGATATCCCACTTCCACATGAAAATGGGTAACGACTACATTTTTCCATGCGGTCTCTGATGTTTGGCCTTGACTTTCAGGCAAGTCAAACACCACTCCACAAACCATGCTGTATCCCGCTTCATACAAGACCCCCAGTAGCTCAATTTCAAGTCTCTATAGAATGAGACCACGACTTGGTGGAGATAATACCATGAAGTAGTTACAAAGAGCAAGTAAATAAGGTAATATGTTTTGAGGAATTGTGACGCGACGAGAGGTTTCCACCACGCGGATTGAAAGCAGATTGTTTTATATTAATCACGATGATTTACTAAATAACGAGAAAAGAAATGAGATTAAAAGGAGATGAGAGAGTACGAGATGCGACCGAGTATACGAGTATGAGTAGGAGTGATGACACCACTCCTAAGTCGAATTATTGTGATCAAGATTGATCTAAAGAAAAGATTGAATGAGTTATGATAGTGAAAGAGATCGAAAGATATAGATAGACTAAACTGCACAAATGGTCCCTGTGGTATGTCGAAAATTAGCACTTTGGTCCAAAAAGGTTTGGACTAGCACCTGTTGGATTAGTGTCTAAGTCCATAACCATTTTGGTATGTACTTGACCCGATGGTGCATGGTCCTTTTGGGTTCACTTCACCAAAGCAACTTAATAGGATGAATTATGGAGAGAGAGGATTAATTATGATTTATTAATATATTATGAGAATAATATATTAAAGGAGAAATCATATTGTTTAATTAATATTAGTCAAGAATTAATAAGAATTAAGTTTGTGGCTAAGAGACATTAATTAAACTTAAGGGACTAGAACTGTCAATTGTATGATAGTTGAATATTGAGCTAATGGACTCCATAATTAAAGGGGTGGACGAATTCTATGGGGAAACCCATTAGAAATCGTCATAGGCCTTTAAGGAAGGAGCCCATGGGTTGCTTAGGGCTTAAGCATCCAAATTAGGGTTTCCTAGTTAGATAACCCTAATAGCCTCACTATTTAAAGAACCCTTAAGCCCCAAAAACGTGGTGAACTGGTTCTCTAGGGTTTCCACACGTTTTGGGCAGCCTCCTTCTCTTCTCCTCTTCAACCTCTTGATCTTGGTGTTTGTGAACCATTAGAGGAGTGACATTTGTGACTCTAAGCTTTCTAAAGTCAATACAAGAAGGATTTGAGATTGTTATTGCTACATAACAATCAAGGTATGATCTAAACCCTAATTTATATGTTATATTGATTATCATATGCTAGATCTAGGGTTTATAGTCTTGGATGAATTGCATGTACAATAGAGAAACCTAGATCCAAGCATTAGGGTTTGTATGAGCACATAGGATGTTCTTATGGCTAAAACCCATCAGTGGTATCAGAGCCTTGATTGGTTTCTATTGTATTGATTCCTTGTATGTTTGTTCAAGTTGCAAAATCCAGTTTTGAGCTCCCTGCCTGATGAACTCGACGAGTACCACAGTGTACTCGGCGAGTAGGCCTCAACTCGGCGAGTACAGTGTGGTACTCGGCGAGTTCGAGTGTCAGATGGAGCTATTTTCGGGATTTCTTGCTGTTTTACTCATGGATACTTGCCTTATCTGTTTTAGGTCATTAAAATCCGATTTTATACATATTTATGAGTATATCCTTGATTAAACAAAAGATAATTACCAATTGATTAGATAATAACTTCCTTATATGATTATAGTTGATTATTTGTATTAATTGGGTAACTTATTTTGCAAGAAATTGAAATTAGGTCAAATATAGATAATGATAAAATTAATTGTTTAATTTATGTTATTTGTTATTTGATCCTTGTGTTATGAAAAGTTTCAATTTTCCCCTTTAGGTTTTATAGTTTAAATTTGAACACAAAAGTTTTGTTTTGAAATTTAAATAGTTGAAACCCTAATGCTTTGAAAAGGTTTCAAAACTTGCCCTCAAGTTTTGGAATTTAAATTTTGATTAAAAGTTTAATTTTGATGTACATTTAAATTCTAAACCCTAATGTTTTGAAAAGGTTTCAAAACTTGCCCTCAAGTTTTGGAATTTAAAAGTTGATTAAAGGTTTAATTTAGTAATGTTAAATTCTAAAACCCTAGTATTGTTTTGAAAAGTTCAAATCACACCCTTATGGTTTTATTAATTAATTAAGGTGTATAATTAAAAGAGGTTTAATAAATCCATAAAGTTTTGGTTTACAATTTAATTGAATTAAAAGTATAATTATTAAATTTGACCACCAAATATTTTAAAAGTGTAAAATACACCTATACTATATATAACATTAAAAGTCTAACATTATATATATGTATGAGTAAAAGTCAGTCTTACCGTTAGTAGGCCTCATTCACGAAGCTAGTCTATAAGGGGTGTTTAAGGAAATTGCCTATAAAATGACGATTGAATGGGTATCCACTCTTTCCCCCCACACTCTTGACTAGTGGAGGGTCGTTAGCCGAATGGGTAGGATAGGACAAAACCTTCCATTATAAGTATAATGAAGTACAAAAGTAACTAAATGTTTTACAAATTCCCAATCTTAGTTACTTTAGGCAAAAGTGAATTGATGCAATTCCATGAAATTACACTTTGTACCCTTGCGAGGACGTTAGTGGAGTGTGTGTGGTTTACCGGCACACTAAATGGTTCTAAGCAAAGGTAGCAAAGGGTGACTCAATGTTTGTCATAGTTCGGTGGAGCGTGTGTGGTTTACGGGCACATCGAATAGGTGACTGTAACATGTGAGGGCACCAAGTAAGTTTGCATGGTTATTCACACCCGCTTTGTGATCCTCGGTATCCCAATCACAAAATAGAGGGGCATATCGAGATTTAAACATGCCATTGAAAAGTTCAATGAATCTCAAAGGATCTAGGAGTTTTTCAAAGTATTTAAAACTTAATCGTTTTTCGTTTTTCTGGTGGAAAATTAGTGAATCGTTATTCACTTACCTTCAAATGTTCTGCAATTTGGGTTACGACATCCCTCTCCCGAGTTGTGGAATATTGTGTTGGGTCCTAGCCTTAATATCTCATTTGGGTGATTTATTAAGGACTCAATCTATCAACTAACTTGAATTTATTTTTTCTCCCGGTTTGTAGATGTCAAAGTACGACAACTATAGTCTTCCCAAATCCCGTGGAACAAGCTTTCCACACGAAGATGATATTCCACGATTCGATCGAGGAACAAGATATCATGCATCACTTCCTACACCTCCTCCAATTATTCTCCCTAACCCACAAGATCGAAGAATTGAAAGGTTCAATGGCACTAAAGCCCTATTGGAAATGAAACATGAAGATGGTAAACCCGTGTGTGCCCACATTCTAGGAATGAAATCACACATCGATAGGTTGATAATGTTGGGTGCGTCATTCCCTGATAAGTTGGCTGTGAACTGGGTTTTGCAGTCACTCCCTGAATCATATAATGAGTTCAAAAGAAAGTATTATATGATGGATCATGACGAAAACTTCATTGACCTAACTTACATGCTCATTGCTGCAAAGAAATGGAGCATATTTGTTGGGAAAGTCAACCAACCATGCCTCCGAGGACGTTCTAGGAGAACCGACCTGCGTTTGCTGCCAAGTGAAAGGGCATTGGATACAAGTCTGCCCTAAGAGCCTGAAGAGTCCAGAAGATGGGAGAGTCAAAGAGTATGGCTGTGCTTCAGGTAAAATCCACTATCTAACTCCATTAAGTTCCTATTCGTTGATTCTTAATACATAATGTGATGAGATTACATTTGAATGTTTTTGCAGGATCAGTGAAAAGAGAAGAATCTTGATGGAAAGAGCAAGATAAGTCTAATCACGAAGAAATGGATCTCGATCGCATTGATTTGAATATTAGATTTTGAGCTTAGAAAGTTATGATAGAATTGTTAGGAATATTTGACTACATAGTTTTTCAGTTGATTTTGCATTGTAAGGACAAATGTTTTCTGCTGCTTTTATGAATAAAATAAATTATGGGTTGACTTATTTATTTATTTCCTTGCAATGAAATCGTTATGAAAAATTGATGTTTGCATAATTCTACAACGAATGGATGTGATACTTAATTGTGTTAATAGTGGAAATGTCAAGAATTTACCAAATAGGGAAAGTTTCTCATCACCCAAGTTTCAATTGGACAGAAACTTGGAATCATGCAACTTGGTTGCACGATGAGTGAGAAATTTCATATTTGGAAATTAGACTAATTCGTTGACAAAGTGTCAAGTGAAGGACTAGGAGATCGAGTACACAAAGTTGTGTGTTGATCAAGTCCACCACAAGGGCAACAAAGATATTCGTCATGATTTACTAAAGGATTAGTAAATATGATTATACTTATAAGATTAAGTGTAACTCTGAATTGATTGAAAAAAAGGTTTAAATCAATAGCAGAACGAATAAAAGAATCAAGTAGGCAGAAAGATAAAAGTTTCTCTATTCTAAGAAGAAGGGAGAGTACCTTTTATACTTTATGATATGTCTTAAAGATTAAGAACCATATTTCAGTTGATCCTCTAAAATAAGTCTTAGTACAAGTGTATGTATAAGAAGAGGAATTAAGAATTGATGAAATTGTTAAATCAAGAAGTCAATCATACTTCATTCCAAAACAAGTCTTAGAGTTAAGATTGTAATATTGAGTGACAAGTCTTAAGAAGGTTTATAACATTCATCAGATGTAGAATTTGGAAAAAGGCTTTCCTATTCTCGCACATTTGAAATTGGAAAGTTGTGATGTCTTGGATAAGACAAAGACCAACTAGGACCAATTTTATGAAATGTTTTGTCTTGATAAAGGCTACACTAACTCTTGAATATTTGTTTATCAAGAAATGTTTATTGACAAGAGAATCTTATATGACATTACCCTGTTTCTGTGCCGTTCCAATCGAGTTAATTATGCATGTGAGTCCTATGAGTTCTCATTTGAACGCATAAAAGGCAAACACCTTTATCAATGAAAAGTACATTGATAGGAAAGGGTGAGCTGCTTAACTACTTAGAAGACATGGTGGGCAGCCGTGTTACCATAAGGCAAGAAATCAAGATTGAGAAGGTTCGGTCCATATGAGTGTGAATTTGTCATAAACTTTGGTTTTAACAAATTCACATGGATAGGAACACACACACCATTAAAATCGAAGTGTCATAAGATTTCCTCCTTCATGAAAATGACTGTGAGGAAATGCTTTCACTAAGGAAGATTTTAAAAAGATAGTGATTGTGAAAATTGTATTCTCGAATTCGATTATGGTTACGGTATCCCTTTCCATGATTCGAATTATGAGATTTGGCAATTAGTCTAAATTGTTTAAGACACACATATAAACTATCTAAGGTAAAGGTGTATAAGTCTAAGAAGTCTTGATAAAAGATTATCAAAGTATTGGGTATTAGAAATATGAACTTAAAGAAATTCAATAGGCATTGTTTTTCTGAAAGTTAAGCTGTTTCTGAATACATGTCAAAGCTAGTGGGAGCATAAGTGTTATGTTTGTAATAATCATCGTGATAGTGGGAGCATAAATGTTATGATTGCATGATTATTAAGGCAAGTATTGCAAGTTAGCAATATTAATTATAGAAAAACAAGAGTCATACTTTGCAAAGTTGTAAGGGTTGAATAGTTGTTTTGCTATAATTAAGGGAGAGAGTATTATGCTTCATTTCAAATCTAAATGCTTAGGTTGTGGAATGTTAATAAACTTAGTCAAGGATACATAGTGTGTTCTTAAATTTCGATTATGATTACGACATTCCTCTTCATAATTCGAATTGTGAGAACGTAGCACATAAAATGTTATGTCAGAAGATTGATAAAGTATCAAATCTTTATGTAAGACATTATGCATCGTGTCCCATATGCTTCTGGTAAAGGATCGATTGCAAATGCTATAATATTTGACCATTCTAAAACTTTCCAAATGTCTATCGCATTTAGAGGGAAAAGGACAAGAATCGGTTTGACTAAGATAATTAAACAACTATCAAAGGACAATCCAAAGTTCGCCGATGATTGGTCGCTTGTGAGTAGTTAGATGTATAGTATTGGATGGACCATATCGACATTATTATGAATAGAAAAGATTCTATTGAGAATGAGTTGTCATATGGTAAGTATGGAAATGTTTCCATATTGGGAATTGGATATTGATAATCAATGTCTAGATTAGAAACTTTTATGCAAAAGGATGTTAAAAGGAATATACTTTGAGTGAGAGACATCATATCTAAGGAATTGTCTTGTAACAATCTCCAATAAGAGAACTTTGTAATTTCATTGGCAATAGTCATTGTGACTTTAATGCAATGACATTACGAAAGGATCATTGCATAAAATGTTAGAATCTAGCATATTCTATAAGTGGCAAGAATTTGATATTCTTTCACTTATGGAAAGGATTAGGAGTTGTGAAATGAGTATGATTGGAAATGTGTTCATTTGATCTATTTCACAAAGTAAGAACCATAGGTAAACATTGTGTGCATGCTAAGAGCATGGGACAAGTGTAGTAATAATTCAAGTAAGAAGTTGATTACCCGAAACGACAAATAATGAGTAATTGATATGGTGATAAATAAAAGGTGTTTTATTTATACTCAAAGGTTTGAGGCCATATGGGATTAGTATTATTCTTGTGTTTCAATTTGCATGTTTTGATTTCCTGAATAATTTAATTGGTTTAGAACAGTCAAATTATTCAAATGGGCCACAGTCGTTCATATGTTGGAAGTAGATATGAATGAAGATTGTCGTGAATTGGTGTGTGGATTGTCTAGAGAGCATTAGACATAAGCAAATGTTTGCTGCAACGTTCATGAGTGCTTATGAATATGTTTTGAACATTGGATTAAACCTACGCTCACTTGGATCACTTCATGGATTTGTATCACGAGTGATTGGTGAGATGATAACATCTTATATTCTTGAAACCGAGATGTGTGAGTTGTATCTTGCGATTCGGTTGCACATTGATAATATGTAAACGCACCAGTAACTTGGTGTTATTTGGTGAGTGAGTGCAAGCGAGCATTGAGTCAAATTTTATCCGTTCCTTTTATTCAAAGTAGGATAAAAGCGATGTCTGTGGGCCCCTCGATGATTTAGTGATGACACCCTAAGCGTTTGGCCAAGCCAGGACTAAATTGATGTGTTCAAATTGTAGTCTGTTGTCAGTCGTCATAAATCTAAATTCGGGAAACAACACATAGACAGAGAGAATGATTTAGATCCATGTCTCAATCTATACGATATCTAGAATGGAGGAATATATGATCCCTTATCTAAAGGACACACGTATCTGATAAGATCAGAGTTGACGACGACTTTAGAAAGCTACGATTGCAGATTAGGATATGAAGTCATACGCATAATAGTTATTAGACTTATCCAAGTGGGAGACTGTTGGATTAGTGTCTAAGTCCATAACCATTTTGGTATGTACTTGACCCGATGGTGCATGGTCCTTTTGGGTTGCCTTCACCAAAGCAACTTGATAGGATGAATTATGGAGAGAGAGAATTAATTATGATTTATTAATATATTATGAGAAAAATATATTAAAGGAGAAATCATATTGTTTAATTAATATTAGTCAAGAATTAATAAGAATTAAGTTTGTGGCTAAGAGACATTAATTAAACTTAAGGGACTAGAACTGTCAATTGTATGATAGTTGAATATTGAGCTAATGGACTCCATAATTAAAGGGGTGGACGAATTCTATGCGGAAACCCATTAGAAATCGTCCTATGCCTTTAAGGAAGGAGCCCATGTGTTGCTTAGGGATTAAGCATCCAAATTAGGGTTTCCTAGTTAGATAACCCTAATAGCCTCACTATTTAAAGAACCCTTAAGCCCCAAAAACGTGGTGAACTGGTTCTCTAGGGTTTCCACACGTTTTGGGCAGCCTCCTTCTCTTATCCTCTTCATCCTCTTGCTCTTGGTGTTTGTGAACCATTAGAGGAGTGACATTTGTGACTCTAAGCTTTCTAAAGTCAATACAAGAAGGATTTGAGATTGTTATTGCTACATAACAATCAAGGTATGATCTAAACCCTAATTTATATGTTATATTGATTATCATATGCTAGATCTAGGGTTTATAGTCTTGGATGAATTGCATGTACAATAGAGAAACCTAGATCTAAGCATTAGGGTTTGTATGAGCACATAGGATGTTCTTATGGCTAAAACCCATCAGTGGTATCAGAGCCTCGATTGATTTCTATTGTATTGATGCCTTGTATGTTTGTTAAAGTTGCAAAATCCAGTTTTGAGCTCCCTGCCTGATGAACTCGGCGAGTACCACAGTGTACTCGGCGAGTAGGCCTCAACTTGGCGAGTACAGTGTGGTACTCGGCGAGTTCGAGCGTCAGATGGAGCTATTTTCGGGATTTCTTGCTGTTTTACTTATGGATACTTACCTTATCTGTTTTAGGTCATTAAAATCTGATTTTATACATATTTATGAGTATATCCTTAATTAAACAAAAGATAATTACCAATTGATTAGATAATAACTTCCTTATATGATTATAGTTGATTATTTGTATTAATTGGGTAACTTATTTTGCAAGAAATTGAAATTAGGTCAAATATAGATAATGATAAAATTAATTGTTTAATTTATGTTATTTTTTATTTGATCCTTGTGTTATGAAAAGTTTCAATTTTCCCCTTTAGGTTTTATAGTTTAAATTTGAACTCAAAAGTTTTGTTTTGAAATTTAAATAGTTGAAACTCTAATGTTTTGAAAAGGTTTCAAAACTTGCCCTCAAGTTTTGGAATTTAAATTTTGATTAAAAGTTTAATTTTGATGTACATTTAAATTCTAAACCCTAATGTTTTGAAAAGGTTTCAAAACTTGCCCTTAAGTTTTTGAATTTAAAAGTTGATTAAAGGTTTAATTTAGGAATGTTAAATTATAAAACCCTAGTATTGTTTTGAAAAGTTCAAATCACACCCTTATGGTTTTATTAATTAATTAAGGTGTATAATTTAAAGAGGTTTAATAAATCCATAAAGTTTTGGTTTACAATTTAATTGAATTAAAAGTATAATTATTAAATTTGACCACCAAATATTTTAAAAGTGTAAAATACACCTATACTATATATAACATTAAAAGTCTAACATTATATATATGTATGAGTAAAAGTCAGTCTTACCGTTAGTAGGCCTCAAGCTAGTCTATAAGGGGTGTTTAAGGAAATTGCCTATAAATTGGCGATTGAATGAGTATCCAGTCTTACCCACCGCACTCTTGACTAGTGGAGGGTCGTTAGCCGAACGGGTAGGATAGGACAAAACCTTCCATTATAAGTATAATGAAGTACAAAAGTAACTAAATGTTTTACAAATGGGTATCCACTCTTACCCACCGCACTCTTGACTAGTGGATGGTCGTTAGTGGTGATTGAGACTGATTTGATTTATTCGTGAACTCATGAAACTATTGAGAAATGAGTGATAGTAATTGATTTATGATTTATAATGGATAGACCTAATGAGTGTCTAGTCGAGATCCATATATGAGGGATTTACTAAGTTTTTGTCCATATTCGATGATATATAATGATAATGAGGATGTTGATGATTGTTATGAGTACCTATTTAACACCCACGTTTCTGGCTAAGCATGATTATGATGATGTAATAGTTAGAGTCAACAATTGTAACCTATTTTGAAGTAATGAAGAAGAATTATTTGAGTATTATGTAATTTATGTGACAAGGATTTCAATGATATAAGGAACGCTGAAATCCGACTTATAACGAAGAAGTTACGACCCGTCGAAGTTTTGCGACAAAACCGACACGATGCTGTGTATCCTAGAAAGTGAATTTTTGTAAGCTACCTTTTAGCCTTACCGATCTAAATGAAAGCCGTAGTATATGTTAAACTGAGAGCGTGCATATAGAGAACGTCAAAATCTGACTTTGTTTGAGAAAGTTATGATTTTTCCAAGATTTTGCATAACAATATACAACTCGGAAATCAAATTTTAGATCGATTAATTTTTAGCCAACACAACCTAAACGAGAATTGAAGATCTCGTCAATAGGAGCTCAACGATATAAAGACAGTCGAAAATGGACGTTGAATGAAAAAGTTATAAATTTTTAACGGAATTTAACTGTCTAAGCCTGTTAAAATATAACTTTAAAAATAAAAATTCAAAATTATCCGACGGAGTCTAAACGAAAGTTGTAGATCATGTCTCTACCTACGTGTGGATATAAAGAACGTCAAAACGGAGCTCGTATGCGAAAGTTACGGATTTTAGAAGATAATTTGTTTTCGGAGTAACCAGCGAGTGACACGTGGCGCAATCTGGGCAACACCTTCCTCCCCACGGCTTGCCACCACATGGTGACACGTGTCCACGAACACCCAACGTAATGCTTGGGAACGCCCCGCGTTCGGCCTTTTTACATCCTATAAATAGAAGGCGCAAATCACTTGTTTTCTCACACCTTTCTCAACCCTTTTCTCTTAAACACCCCAAACCCTCTATTCTTTCCCCTAGCACCTCCTAGGTGTTATAAGTGAGTCCCGGAGCGCCAAAAAGCCCTGAGAAGAAGAGCTTTTGGCACAGAAGTTCTGTCCGCGCAAAGCTTGGTTCCTCGCTAAACCCCCTTATAAGTGAGTTATGCTTACCCTCCTTTAAGTATAAATTATGTTTAAATTAATTATCGTTATTATGAACCTATAAACAAGATTTGTCAGTGATTCAAAGTCGTTATACCGATTGATCTACTTACGGGGATGATGTCTAGGCTGTGATTTAGTGAGGTATTTAAAGTGAGATTTCCAAACAGTATAATTCATATACCAAACGGACCCTACCTCCGATATGATCCTACCTAGTTGTTCCTTACTTGATAGACCATGAAAGTAGACATTGAGTTAATGATGAATCTAGACTAATAATTAGTCGCAATAAATATTAGACTAAAATTTAGCGATAATAATATTAGGTTTTGTCAATGGAAAAGACAATTGTTAAAAGCGAAACGCTGCTCGAATTTCGAGTCATCACTTTAACAAGTGAGTGCATAGTTACTTTCATCTTACACATAGATATGAAATATTTAATATAAATTACATGCTATATGTGCCTATTATCTGTGTTCCTGATATTTATGTTGGATGAACGATTTATACATGTTTTACTTGATTTAAATTGTATATGTAGTTTATACCTATAATTATGTTAGGTAAAGATGGGTAGATGATATAGATGATGAAAGATGTAGCACCTGGTTCCTGGTATGTATTCTTGGTTATTAAATCTCCTTATATTGCATGATTAACCTTGGACTCGACGAGTTGAAGGACTAACTCGCCGAGTAGAAGCGGGACTAGACGCGGGATTTTCTCGGTCTACTCGGCGAGTAGACCCTGTCTGGACTTAAACCCTAACCCGGGTGTTTGCACCCTATTTAAACGATCTAACCCAGCTTCCATTTCCCCTAGCACTCCCAGAGATCTATAGAATGAAACCCTAGCCCCTTTTGTGTCCTTGTGGGTGATTTTTAGCATTTTGAAGGTGGTTTGGAGCTTGGGAGAAGAAGGAGAAGGTTGGAGAGTGCAAGAAGGGAATAAGATCCGGAATCTACTCTGTGAAGGGCTTCTATTCAGGTAGAAAAGTTCCTACCTTGATCTTTAGTTCATTGAGTCCCCTTTTTATCCCTAAAAAGAGGTTTTAATACCTAAGAACCTAATTCTCTATGTGTCTATGGTTAATGTTCTGCAAGGACTTCGGATTTGGACCTTTTGGACATCCTAGTAGCATAAAGTCTCTGTGGTTGAGGTGATTGAGGTCCCCATTGAGTTTTGGACCTCTTAAAGAGCTTGGAATTGCATGTTTGAGCTTATAGGGCCATGCATGCACGTAAAGTTTGCAACTTTACGTGGTAAATGAGCCCTAGGACCTTGGATTTGTGGTTTTGAAGTGTTGCATGTCCCAGATTTGGCCTACTCTGGGAATGGGTCGAAGGACTCGGTGAGTTCTATGAAGATGGTCGTCGACTCGGCGAGTTTGAAGAACAACTCGGCGAGTCCTATGAAGATTGCCTGGAGCTCGCCGAGTAGTTCCTCAAACTCGGCGAGTCATATGAACATCCACAGATCACGAGGGGTTTAAGCATCAAAGGCTCAACCCTTCGTACCTGTGCGCGGAATTAACTGTGTAACGTAGTCCCGAAACCCCAAACCCTTGTATGGGGTGTTCTGGTGTGGATTAAAAGCGAGCAGGGGATCTGCTCGAGGAACTCGGCGAGTTGCTCGAGGAAATCGGCGAGTTGGGACTCGAGTCGGTCCCATAGTCCCGGGTAGCGAGTCAAGGGTGACTCAGTGAGTGGGGAGAGGGACCGGATCAGTAAGGGATGGACTCGGCGAGTTGCTCGCGGACTCGGCGAGTCCAGTCAACTGGAAGTTGACCTTGACCTGGACTTGACTTGGTAAGGGGTAAAAAGGGTCATTTTACCCTAAGAACATCTAGCGGTGTTTGACTGATCGTTTTGTGGGAATTATAGCCGGGGGACGTTCGGAGCAGCAACAGCAGTAGACAGACAAGTCCCACACAGACCAGCAACCTTTTCGAGGTGAGTTGCCTTCTAGTAGCGGTGGGTCTACGGCCACAATGCCGGCCCACCAGTAGGAGTTGTATGTAGATGTTTGTCTCTGTGATATTCATCTAGGGGTTACTACTACCTGTGCTATGTTTATGTGCTAATATGATATGATGCTATGTGTTAGTAGTGGCAGGGGAAATAGTCCCCAAGATATCCGGTCGATAGGGCCGAAGGGGTAGTTATACCCAATCATGCTAGTTGGATTCTGATATTGTGATATGTGCTATGTGGTAGTAGTAGACGGGGAGAGATAGTCTCCAGTATCCGGTCGAGAGGACCGAAGGGGAGGCTAACACCCAGATATGCTAGGCAGTATCCGGTCGAGAGGACCGAAAGGGAGGCTAACACCCAGATATGCTTGGCAGTATCCGGTTGAGAGGACCGAAGGGGAGGCCAGCACCCAGATATGCTTGGCAATAACCGGTCGAGAGGACCGAAGGGGTAGGTCAGACACCCAGATATGCCTGACAATATATGTGTGTTATGTTATTATTGTGGTATGTGGTACGGTGGGGGAACTCACTAAGCTTCGTGCTTACGTTTTTCAGTTGTTGTTTCAGGTACCTCTTCAGCCAAGGGGAAGGAGCAGGCGCGGTAGCGGCTCATCACACACACTCTTGTTTCCGCAGTTATGAGTTTATTCTGGGATTGACACTCTGATATTCTGGTTGTTTAAATGATGGTGGATTTCAAATTGGTTTTCGATGTGAATTGGTTTAAATCAAACAATGTTTTAATTATTAATGCTTTTTATGTAATGTGTTATAACGAAATTTTTGGACGTGAAATTCGGGTCATTACAAGTTGGTATCAGAGCCCTGGTTTGAGGGATTCGGACACACCTTCGGGGGTGTCTGAACTCAAATCGAGGGATTAAAAGTTTTTCTAAAAGAAAATGTTTTCTAAAAATTGAGAAAAGAGTTTCGAGAAAGAACAAAGTGTGTGATGTGCGCGACCGGCCGAGCTCAAGTAAGTATTCCCCAAAGTACCCATACGAGTTTATGTTATGTTTATCAGCTTTTGTAGAACAACATGCTAGAATAGGACTAAGGATCTAGGAGTGATGCCTTATGTGCCTACTTTATGTGTTTCAGTTGTATGAGAATTGCATGCTAGTTATTGAGTAGACAGCAAGTAGGATAGCCTGATTAGGTTATGCCTGATAGTATGAGCTTAACACTTTATGCTAGTACAGTTCCTGTAAGCAGATAGAGTTGATTGAGATTGTTACCCTTGTCTGAATGCTGCTTGCTTCGTGCTATGTGGGACTCTGAATAATGGGAGTTAGCCATTAGGCGAATACGTAACGTCACATGTGATCAGGGTTGAATAATCTTAGAGTGCCGGATTTGATCCTACTGCACAGCTCTTGTTTGAGTCCAACCGTTGTAGGGACGAGTCGGGTACTCGAAGGATTATCTGAGCCTCGTCACATGTGATGGTGTTCGGGTAATGGCTAATTGGCATTACAAGGAGGCCTGCAGCAGCTGAGGACTGGATAGATTAGAACCAGAGATTTCCCTAGGGCAAGCCTAGGATGAGTATAACAGTGATCAGCGGTAGTGAAGGGGATCTGGTGGAATCGAGGCATTCCTTGAAGAAGGTACGGATAGATGTGGAAGGTAGTATGGGCCCGTACTACTGAAAGCAGAGGATCCGTACCCGAACCAAGGAAGGCCAAGATAAGACCAGGGAACTTGTAAGTAGCAGTGATCCCTCAGGAAGTATCAGTATCACTAATGATTGTATTATGTATTGCAGAATGGTGGTACTTCGATCGAGGCCGATAGATGGCGGTTCAGGAGAGGGGTCAGGTTCCGGATCAGGTTCCGAGCCGGTAAATGAGGGACTACGCGAGTTCATCGCGTCAGAGATTACCAGAGGCATCCTTGAGTCGACCCCCATCATCTTCGGGTCGATCAAGGAAGGGATCATCGAGTTTATGGAGGATCGCCTTCGGGCATTCAGGAGTGATATGACATCTAGCCAGTCGGGATCTCGCACACTGTCCTTCAAGGACTTCAGGGGCAGTGGTGCGCCAGATTTCCACGGGGTGAAAGACCCCATTACTGCCAGGCGATGGATTGCAGACATCGAGTCTGCACAGTTGACTAGCTTCTGCCCCGAGGGGTCGAAGGTGAGGTATGCAGTCGGGTGTTTACAGGACCGAGCCCAAGATTGGTGGTAGTCAGTGGGTGACTCGTTGGGAGCCTCAGCTATCGAGGCTATGACCTGGTCGGACTAGGTTCAGGGCAGAGTTTGCGCCGGCTGTCGAGCTTCAGCAGTTGGCCAGGGAGTTTTTGGACATGAGACAGACGACAGAGACTGTGGCGGAGATCACCGCCAAGTTCCGGGAGAGGGCCTTGTTGGTGCCCCAGTATGCTGATGACGAGGATATGAGGAGGACCCGATATCATGATATGCTACGAGCTGACATTCGGGAGCATGTTAGCTTTTCGGCTTGCCCTACCCTGGACTCCATGATTGCCAGGGCGAGGGAGAGGGAGATAGATTTGGAAAACATCCAGAAATGGAAGACAGAAGAGGGTCAGTCAGGAGGGGCTTCGGGGAAGAAGCCCAAGGGATCAGATGCAGGGCCGAAAGGCCAACAGGGACGGGGACGCTGTAGGAAATGCGGCAAGGCGCACAAGGGGGCGTTCAGGTTGGGATCATCAGGCTGCTACAAGTGCGGCAAGTCTGGGCACTTTAGCAGGGATTGCACTGCTCCGGCAGCAGTTATTCAGACGTCTGAGTTGCTGTTTTTCCACTGCAACCAGAGGGGCCACAAGAAGGCCAACTGCCCCCAGTTGACAGTTTCAGTGCCGGTGAAGGCGCCAGCTCCAGCGACCCTGCGGATCACGGATGGCCGACAGGGCAAGGCAGAGACTCCAGTGGTGAGGATCCGAGCGTTTCAGCTGACTACCGAGGAGGCACGCGCCGCACCCGATGTGGTGACGGGTATGATTCTTTCCCTCTCTTTTATTTTTATAACGTTATGATATTGATATGTGCTCCGTATGTATATGTATGCACTAGGATCGTTCCATGTGAACGGCATCCCAGTTCAGGTGTTGTTTGACTCGGGTGCGTCCCGATCATTTGTTTCCCTTGCGCTTAGCAAGAAGTTTTAGGAGTCTTCGGGCGAGTTAGATTGCCCTTTAGAGGTAGAGATTGCTGATGATCGATCGGTGCGGGCATCGATGGTATTTCAAGATTGCGTACTGCGTTTGTTTGAGGAGCGTTACTTGGTAGACTTGGTTCCCATTCCGCTGCGTGGGAACAAGGTGATTATAGGCATGGATTGGTTGAGCCCTAATGGGGCAGTGATAGATTGCGTGCAACAGCTAGTGCGAGTCAGGACCCTAGGAGGGGGAGAGTTAGTGATTCATGGCGAGAGGCCACATGGCGGACCCACTGTATGTTCAGCAGCGAGGGCTAGGCGCTATCTTCAGTAGGGATGCACAGGATATGTCGCGTATGTGATGGATACCCGGGAGGCGGGTAAGACGACAGTGAGCGAGGTTCTGGTGGTTCGAGATTTTGCAGATGTTTTCCCGGAGGAGCTTCCTGGGATACCTCTGGAGCGACAGGTGGAGTTCAAGATTGACCTCGTTCCTGGTGCGGCTCCGACAGCCAAGGCACCGTATCGGTTGGCTCCTCCCGAGATGCAGGAGTTGTCTACGCAGCTGCAGGAGCTGCTAGACAAGGGATTTATTCGTCCGAGTAGTTCACCCTGGGGAGCCCCGATCCTGTTTGTGAAGAAGAAGGACGGGTCGCACCGGATGTGCGTAGACTATCAGGAGCTGAATAAGGTAACGGTGAAGAACCGTTACCCATTCCCGAGGATTGATGATCTCTTTGACCAGCTTCAGGGAGCGTCTTGGTTTTCCAAGATCGATTTGCGTTCGGGATACCATCAGATGAGGGCCAGGGAGGAGGATGCGCCGAAGACCGCGTTTCGGACGCGCTATGGCCACTATGAGTTCGTGGTGATGCCGTTTGGGCTCACCAATGCTCCTGCCGCGTTCATGGACCTCATGAATCGCGTATGCAGACCGATGCTGGATCGGTCTGTGATAGTCTTTATCGATGACATCTTGGTTTATTCCAAGACCCAGGAGGAGCATGAGGAGCATCTGAGAGAGGTGTTGGAGACCCTGAGGAGGGAGAGCTTGTATGCCAAGTTCTCTAAGTGTGAGTTTTGGTTGCGCGAGGTGCAATTTCTCGGACACCTCGTTAACTAGAACGGGATTCTGGTCGATCCGGCCAAGGTCGAGGCCGTGATGAGATGGGAGGTTCCGAAGTCTCCATCTGAGATTCGGAGTATTCTGGGACTAGCAGGCTACTATCAGAGGTTTATTCAGGATTTCTCCAAGATAGCCGTACCCCTGACGCGGCTGACGAAGAAAGTCGTGGTCTTTCGGTGGGGACCCAAGCAGCAGGCCGCATTTGAGACGCTGAGACAGAAACTGTGCAAGGCGCCGATCTTAGCCCTGCCAGAGGGCGTAGAGGATTTTGTGGTATACTGCGACGCGTCCATTTCTGGGTTGGGCGCGGTACTGATGCAGAGGGGGCATGTCATTGCCTACGCTTCGAGGCAGCTTAAGCCTCACGAGGCGAACTACCCAACACATGATTTGGAGTTGGGGGCGGTGGTTTTTGCCCTCAAGATTTGGCGGCATTACCTCTAAGGGGTTCGATGTACCATCTACACGGACCACAAGAGTTTGAGGTACCTCATGGATCAGCCGAATCTGAATATGAGGCAGCGTCGGTGGTGGGACGTGGTAAAGGATTATAATTGCGAGATCCTCTACCACCCGGGGAAGGCCAATGTGGTGGCCGATGCGCTTAGCCGCAAGGCGGCGCCGATCAGGGACGTATGCATGAGGATGACCGTGGTGACCCCCTTGTTGGAGCGAATTCGGGAGGCTCAACAGGAGGCTACCAAGGAGGAGCATCGGAAGAGCGAGCGTGTGGTGGGTCAGGTTTCCTCCTTCGATTATGATAGCCGAGGGCTATTGACACTACACTGTAGGGTGTGGGTGCCGTATCACGGAGGCGTGCGCCAGATTTTGATGGAGGAGGCGCACAAGTCCCGATTCTCTATTCATCCCGGGGCGACGAAGATGTATAGGGATCTTCGTCTAGATTATTGGTGGCCTTGCATGAAGCGGGATGTGGCATGGTACGTTGAGCTATGCTTGACCTGCAGGAAGGTCAAGGACGAACATCAGAGACCGCATGGCAAGATGCAACTGTTGGATATTCCACTGTGGAAATGGGAAGATATCACAATGGATTTTATCACGAAACTTCCCAGGACCGCGCGTGGAGTGGATTCGATTTGGGTCATCGTGGATCGATTGACCAAGAGTGCTCACTTTATCCCGATTCAGGAGAGCATATCGGCCGAGAAATTGGCTGACATCTATATCAGGGAGATCGTGGCGCGGCACGGGGTGCCAGTATCGGTTATCTCGGACAGGGATGTGCGTTTTACTTCCAGATTTTGGAAGAAATTTCATGACGAGTTGGGCACTCGTTTGCATTTTAGCACCGCCTTTCACCCGCAGACGGATGCTCAGAGCGAGCGGACTAGCTAGACCTTGGAGGATATGTTGCGGGCGTGCGTGTTAGACTTCGGTGGTAGCTGGGATACCTATCTGCCCTTGGCTGAGTTCTCCTACAACAACAGCTACCACGCGAGTATCGACCGCCCTCCATTCGAGATGTTGTATGGACGGAGGTGCAGGACCCCGATATGCTGGGGTGAAGTTGGCCAGAGAGTCATGGGGAGCACCGAAGTGGTGCTCAAGACGACCGAGAGGATCCAACAGGTTCAGAGCAGGCTTCAGACTGCTCAGAGTCGACAGAAGAGTTACGCCAACAAGCGTCGATCCGACTTGGAGTTCCAAGTCGGGGATATGGTTCTCCTGAAGGTGTCGCCTTGGAAAGGCGTCATTCGATTCAGGAAGCGGGGCAAGTTGGGCCCGAGATTCATCGGACCGTTTAGGGTTATAGCCCGGGTGGGCAAGGTGGCGTATAGGCTGGATCTGCCAGTCCAGCTCAGCCAGATCCACAACACTTTCCATGTTTCTCAGCTGCGGAAGTGCCTAGTGGACGATTCAGCAGTAGTGCCTTTAGAGGATATTCAGGTTGATGACAGCCTGAACTACATTGAGCACCCAGTCGCAATCCTCGACAGGAAGTCGAAGGATTTGAGGAACAAGAGGGTGGAGCTAGTGAAGGTGCAATGGCAGCACCGCAAGGGTTCGGAATGGACTTGGGAGCTAGTGGACGAGATGATGGAGCATTATCCCGAGCTGTTTCAGGATCGAGTAGCAGACTTCGAGGACGAAGTCTAAAATAAGTGGGGGAGATTTGTAGCACCTGGTTCCTGGTATGTATTCTTGGTTATTAAATCTCCTTATATTGCATGATTAACCTTGGACTCGGCGAGTTGAAGGACTAACTCGCCGAGTAGAAGCGAGACTAGACGCGAGATCTACTCGGTCTACTCGACGAGTAGGTCAGAGGGACTCGGCGAGTAGACCCTGTCTGGACTTAAACCCTAACCCGGGTGCTTGCACCCTATTTAAACGATCTAACCCAGCCTCCATTCCCCCTAGCACTCCCAGATATCTATAGAATGAAACCCTAGCCCCTTTTGTGTCCTTGTGGGTGATTTTTAGCATTTTGAAGGTGGTTTGGAGCTTGGGAGAAGAAGGAGAAGGTTGGAGAGTGCAAGAAGGGAAGAAGATCCGGAATCTACTCTGTGAAGGGCTTCTATTCAGGTAGAAAAGTTCCTACCTTGATCTTTAGTTCATTGAGTCCCCTTTTTATCCCTAAAAAGAGGTTTTAATCCCTAAGAACCTAATTCTCTATGTGTCTATGGTTAATGTTCTGCAAGGACTTCGGATTTGGACCTTTTGGACATCCTAGTAGCATAAAGTCTCTGTGGTTGAGGTGATTGAGGTCCCCATTGAGTTTTGGACCTCTTAAAGAGCTTGGAATTGCATGTTTGAGCTCATAGGGCCATGCATGCACGTAAAGTTTGCAACTTTACGTGGTAAATGAGCCCTAGGACCTTGGATTTGTGGTTTTGAAGTGTTGCATGTCCCAGATTTGGCCTACTCTGGGAATGGGTCGAAGGACTCGGCGAGTCCCAAAGTGGAACTCGGCGAGTTCTATGAAGATGGTCGTCGACTCGGCGAGTTTGAAGAACAACTCGGCGAGTCCTATGAAGATTTCCTGGAGCTCGCCGAGTAGTTCCTCAAACTCGGCGAGTCATATGAACATCCACAGATCACGAGGGGTTTAAGCATCGAAGGCTCAACCCTTCGTACCTGTGCGCGGAATTAACTGTGTAACGTAGTCCCGAAACCCCAAACCCTTGTATGGGGTGTTCTGGTGTGGATTGAAAGCGAGCAGGGGATCTGCTCGAGGAACTCGGCGAGTTCCTCGAGGAACTCGGCGAGTTGGGACTCGAGTCGGCCCCATAGTCCCGGGTAGCGAGTCAAGGGTGACTCAGTGAGTGGGGAGAGGGACCTGGTGAGTGGGACCAGATCAGTAAGGGATGGACTCGGCGAGTTGCTCGCGGACTCGGCGAGTCCAGTCAACTGTAAGTTGACCTTGACCTGGACTTGACTTGGTAAGGGGTAAAAAGGGTCATTTTACCCTAAGAACATCTAGCGGTGTTTGACTGATCGTTTTGTGGGAATTATAGCCGGGGGACGTCCGGAGCAGCAGCAGCAGTAGTAGATAGTCGAGTCCCACACAGACCAACAATCTTTTCGAGGTGAGTTTCCTTCCAGTAGCGGTGGGTCTACGACCACAATGCCGACCCACCAGTAGGAGTTGTATGTAGATGTTTGTCTCTGTGATATTCATCTAGGGGTTACGACTACCTGTGCTATGTTTATGTGCTAATATGATATGATGCTATGTGTTAGTAGTGGCAGGGGAGATAGTCCCCAAGATATCCGGTCGATAGGGCCGAAGGGGTAGTTATACCCAGTCATGCTAGTTGGATTCTGATATTGTGATATGTGCTATGTGGTAGTAGTAGAGGGGAAGAGATAGTCTCCAGTATCCGGTCGAGAGGACCGAAGGGGAGGCCAGCACCCAAATATTCTAGGTAGTATCCGGTCGAGAGGACCGAAGGGGAGGCCAGCACCCAGATATGCTTGGCAGTATCCGGTCGAGAGGACCGAAGGGGAGGCCAGCACCCAGATATGCTTGGCAATAACCGGTCGAGAGGACCGAAGGGGTAGGTCAGGCACCCAGATATGCCTGACAATATATGTGTGTTATGTTATTATTGTGGTATGTGGTATGATGGGGGAACTCACTAAGCTTCATGCTTACGTTTTTCAGTTGTTGTTTCAGGTACCTCTTCAGCCAAGGGGAAGGAGCAGGCGTGATAGTGGCTAATCACACACACTCTTGTTTCCGCAGTTATGAGTTTATTCTGGGATTGACACTCTGATATTCTGGTTGTTTAAATGATGGTGGATTTCAAATTGGTTTTCGATGTGAATTGGTTTAAATCAAACAATGTTTTAATTATTAATGCTTTTTATGTAATGTGTTATAACGAAATTTTTGGACGTGAAATTCGGGTCGTTACAAAAGATGAAATAAATGCTGAGAGACCTCGATGTTTAATCTGATCCAGTCATCTAGCAGAGTATAGATGACGACCACAGACTATTCTAGACAGTCCAGTGGAACGCTAGCAGGCTCGCAACCTATAGGTGTTTTTGAACTACGCGTTCACCAGGTGTACTCCATCCCCCTCATGGTTTCCTTACTAACATATATTGTTGAGGAATCCCCTAAGGAGTATTGTCTTTCCGATGATAATCCTTAGGATAGGTCCCTTAAATTAGATGCTTTAGGTATAAAAAGTGAGGAGGATAACGGGAACAGGTAATCAGGTTGAATGATTTGATGTAATTAAAGAACTTAATTATCTTGGGTTGAAAACCCTATGTGCTCACCAGACTCCCAAGCCTGACCCACTCAGTTTCTTGTATTACAGGTAGTGGCAAAAGAGCATAGGTGTGATGATCAGATGAGAAATCTATGGATTATACGCTGTTAGAATAATATATGTTTGTAAGGCCTATATTATTTCTGTTTATGCTTATGCACTGTATTGACGATGACATCCCAACATTTTTAATATAATGATAATACATTTCTTCGGAAATGCTTTGATAATATACTTATCATATTTTTGGGAACAAATTCTGCAATATTATTCTTAAAAGGATACTCTAATTTTTAAATAAAGCATAAATAAATCGGTCTTTTATGGACGGGAAATTAGGGATGTCACAACCTACAGTCATGACTTAAGAATGATTCATAAGTCGAGTGCCATATGATAGATATGAAAGGCTAAGAGAAATGGACGAATTGAGTTATGATAATGAGTTGTGATGAAGCGTAAGAGTATATAGTTCTTAAACGAAAAATATGATAATAAGTTGAGATAAAGAGTAGAGATATGTGATGAGAAATTCTTAGATGAGATAAAAATAAGAGTATAGGACATGATGATAAATGAATAGATGAGATCAGAAAAGTTGAGAATAAAGTAAACGAGTATGATGAGATATGATATGCAAGAGTTATCATAACCTAGATATGTAATACGAGACTTCAAGAGATTCTAAGGACAAAATCTTTTGAACGAGGGAAGATTTGTAAAACCTATTTTTCGTAATAGGTAATATTTCACAAGATGTGGATTATATGAGATAAGTAGATGAAATAAAGCATAGAGTTGCTTTAAATTGAGAAATGCTATTAAACAAAAGATAGTCGAGGAGAGTTATAGATCTTGTTAAGATGATTCTGTGGATATAAAGATCCTCGAAAATGGAGTCCGTATGATTAAAGTTATGACCATTTGAAGATTAAGATGAAAGTACGTTGCTATTTTGAGAAAGTCAACATTAGTCAAGTCAACAGTCAACTCTTGATCAATACGACGTGGCAATAAGTGAATCACCAAGACACGTGTCAACCGAAGAGTGACACGTGGCAATCTCACCTCGGCTTACGACTATCCATCTTGCGTGCTCCTTGTTTGGTTGTGGGCTATAGAGTGAGATCACTTGTTCGACTGGATATATCACTTCTGACTATATATAACTATGTATTCATTGGTGATCGACGAGTTTTGGCGTAGTGTACTATGTGACCTGTACGCAACAATGAGATATTAGATATGTAGACTAGTGTAGATAGTTGCTTGTGTTGATGTTCTTGTTTAATTGTTTGTTTGATATATATGTCGAGATATCTTGTGGTGGGTTGAGGCGGTGCCGCTTTGTACGATATGCCAAGATACCGGGGTGGGCCAGCGGTGTGTTGTAGGCCAGGTGCGGACCAGTTGTATGTTGTAGGCGTGAGAGGCAGGCCAGTCATGGATTGAAGGCCGATGCATGTATGCTTGTACGTGTATTGCGGTATGTGGTATGTTGGAGGAAACGAACTAAGCTTTCGCTTACAGTTGTGGATTAAATGTTTTTCAGGTACTGTCGATGATCATGGGAAAGCAAAGACGTGACTGTATACACTCATCAGCTGCATTGGAGTTCTACATTTATTATATCATTCTGAATTTTCATATAATTGTACTTTGAACAAATGAATTTTCTTAAATTGATTTTATATGAAGATGGATTTTAATTCAATTGAAAATGAAAAGTTTGGTTGCGAAAAGGGGACGTTACAAAAAAACTCTCAAAGAAAGCATCCTGGTTTTGCTTAATCCGATTCTAATGCTTCTAACACCAATTCTAGTGATTTTTAATAATTATAATAGGTCCAAACTCTATTCAAAGATGTAATAAAATTCCTAAATCATCATTATCTTGATAAAATTTAAGATTAAATAGATCATCTAATAAACTTTAGTCTTAAGGTTTTAAATCTAAAACAATATCACTAGAATGAGTTTCCACCTATGATTTTCGTTAAGGATGATACTAGTTGAATCATAATAATACTAAAAGCTTATTAACATGCTAAATTTGTAAATCCAATGAGTCCAAGAGTTTTTTCTTCAAAATCAAGCTTAGAATTCAACAAAAACACCAAAATTTCACTTTCAATCATACAATCGATTCAACACCATAATTTGGAATTATAATTAGTATACTCACATCTAAAACACAATACTAAGCCTATTACACACTTAAACTTGAATTCCATTAGATCCATGTATGGAGTTATAAAACTAGGGTTTTAAAAAACCATTAAATGTCATATAACAAAATTTTGATCATATAGACGAATATATATAATTAATTAGTGTTATAAACTTACAATTTGACACTAAATTGATCTAATACAAAATTTTATCATAGAATTCATGTTTAAGGAACAACTAAAGCTCAAACTAAAGGGAAATGGAAGAATTGGCTACCTTACAAGCTTCTAATTCAAGAATTAATAATAAAACACCACTGTGAATTTATCTTCACTTCCAATCTTCTATAACATCCACATTTCGAGCTTAGGATTTTTGTCCATTTTTAGTAAAAATATATTTTTTGTATAATAAATAATATTAGTTAAATAACCTAATTTAGTAACATATATGTGGATTTAAGGATATTCGTAAGTTATTTGGACTTCAAATTAAAAATATGGAAATAAGGGCAAAAAGCGTCAATTATCCCAAACTATTGTAGACTAGATTCTACTTGATTTAAGGACTAAATTGTTAGGAATATTATAAGGATGGGTTTAAGCTGAAAAATTAAGGTGTTGACGAAGTAACTAGGATAATTAGTTATTTTAAAGAAAGGATATGTGATGGAGTGACTAAACTTATCAACTGGCCCAAAATTTTGAAATAACACCCCATTTAGAGGAAAAATAGGTTTTGGAGATATTGGGAAGGCTCTCATGGGGATTTGAAGCTTAGAAGGTATATTTAAGGTGTAAATTAAAGGATGACTGAAGAGTCAAGCTTGGATCATCACTTAGAAGCACTTGATGTATAATCCATAACTATCCATAAGCTTGATATTGACCTAGGTGTTGGTGAAATCACCAAATCCGAAGTCTCTTGTTGTTAGAACGATTTAACTATATTTATAGTTTCATCGATTCTAACTCTCAAACTCCAAGTAAATTTCGTTTTTTATGGAGTTTGGAGAGCTTTGAAGCTTTGAAGTTTCATCAATGGTGAATCTTAGGTGTTTTATGTTTGTAGGAAGTTGATGATGAATTTTACTCATTTGATGTTCTAAATCATATACAAGTAATGAAATTAATCTATCCTATTACTAGAACCTATAAAGTGTGGTGTAAGGCCATGCAAATGGAGTTGGATGAAATAAAGAAAAACAAGACGTGGCAACTTACCAATTTTCTGTTAGACTACAAAGAAATTGGCTTGAATGAGTCTTTAAAGTGAACAAAGAAAACTTGGAAAATATGGTGAAAGATAAAGCTCGACTTGATGAAAAAGTTTATGTACTAAAGTAAGGATTCAAGTTTGATGAAGTTATTGCATCGATACCACAAATTGACATCACATGACTCGTTTTTACTTTAGCGGCTCAACATGAGCAGGTTATCCACCATCTTGATGTTAAGTCAGCTTTTCTCAATAGAGATCTCAAGGAGGTGGTCTATGTCACCATACTGAAATGACATGTTGATAAAGTACATATTTATAACGTGTTTAAGCTCTCTAAAACTCTCGATGGTCTATGACAAGCTCCTCGATCTTGGAACATTCATTTGAATAAACGCTTAAAATGACTTAGTTTTTCAAAATGCTCACCAGACACGACATTTTACAAAAGGAACCGGAAGACATTATCGATTTCAAGGAATAAAAGAAAAAAAGAACTTAAAGTGGGTGACTTAGGTTTACTTTCTTACTACCTTGGAATTGAATTGTTAAGTGGGGAATATTTTTTACAACAAACGACTTATACAAAGAAGATTTTGGAGCAGTTCATATAACTAGATTACAACCTAACAACTTCACCAACGGAACCGAAGTTGAAGGTTAAAAAGGATGAAGACAGTGAAAAAATCGACAAACTAAATATAGGCGAGTGGTGAGTTGTTTGAAGTACTTAAAGCACACTCAATTGGATTTGTCATTTTGCGGTTGGAATTGCAATCTGTTTCATAAAGGAACAAACCATGTTGCATTTCCAAGTACTGAAGCATATCTTGTAGTATGTAAAATGAACCATTAACCATGGACTCAACTATGGAACGAGTGGTGAAAAATAAGACCTAATTTGTTTTACCGATAGTGATCTTGGAAGTGACATAGTTAGTATCAAGAGTACAAGCAGCATGATTTTTAATCTTGGAAGAAGGAATGCGGTTACATGGTAATTTCAAAAGCATAATTTGTTGCTTTGTTGACGTGTAAATTCAAGTTCATGGCAACCATAGTAGCGGTATGTCACACCATTTGGCTTAGGAACCTCATGAAGGAGCTTACGAGATGTCACATCATACCTATCGTTGTATATGTCGATAACAAGTAGGCAATTTCCTTGATGAAAAATCCCATGTTTCATGGTCGGAGCAAGCATAATGACATTCACTTTTACTTCATATGAGAGCATATTAAAATGCACAAGTTATGGTTGAACCGATACCGAGCATAGTCCGAGTTAAAGAGGAGAATGCGATATTTTAACTTGGGAAAGATCCTTTCTCTCTCGTGGAAAGAATTGAACATCATTCACTTCTCTTTTCTAACTACTTTTGGTTGGATGCATTTCTCTTTCCAAGGAAGGATGAGTCATCCATCATTCCTCTTGTATCACACATCTCTCCTAGATTTGTGGTTATGGGTCAACAACCCTCTCCGACTTATTTAATTTTGAACAAATCTTCATCGGTTGCATGCACCTCAAATAACTCTTTTAATACGAAAGTATTCAAGTACGTCCCTAAATATATTGGTCCCTAAACTATAATATAACATGAAAATCTGACATTAAACTATCAATGTCAACATATTGGTCCCTAATAGGGTATATGGCACTGAGAAGGACCTTCTAAATATTAACGAACCAATTAAGTCATCTACGATGACCGAACGAGTGATGGTCGCCCGTGTAGCCAATCTTCCTTTTGGGCGCAAGACAAATCTAAGTAAAGAACAAAGATGTTAAACATCAGAACTAACGAGAGAACAGACTATAATATGTTTGATTAATGACAATACCTAAGACTAGTAAGAAGTGACTAATGACGTTACTTATGTACACACGTTTGTACCTTCGGTATTACAAGAAATGAATGTGATAAGATTAAAACATGCTCGGTAGGAAGAAACAATGATTCCCGATGAGAACGATATAAATATCAGCTACAGGAAAATTAGGAGGTACGTTCACTCGAATCCATTAACATAACGAATTACTTCATATCTATGTGATTTTGACTTTATCATCGGAGCGTTGGTCCGGGAAAGTCTTCTAGATCTTCAGCTTATGAATTGTTTGTGTATTCAGGTTAAAGATCTCTCAGTGCCGAACCATCGAAGGAAGCGTTTGCTTTCGGTTACCTGGAGGAATACCTGAGGCGCATAATCCTAATTCGAAATTATCTATTTCAATTTTATCCCTTAGTATAAATTATAGCAGTCATGCCATGATGCCATTACAATGCTTTGGTGAAAATCATATGATATAGCAAATTAAAGATCAAGATTCGTGAGATATATGGAGTTCTTGATGATCTCTCCACAAGAATCGATGGGGGACACCATCGACAACACGAGTGAAACTCGATGAGATTATACATGTGCGCATCTTTCTAACAAAGACACGAAGAACAAGATCTTCCTTATAAACGTTGCATTATATTGCGCATGCATAGATCCCTTCTCCAGGTCCACCATTTTGGACCATCGTGCACTTTCATTCTCCATTCTTGAAGGAACTGCCACTAAAATCTACCTACTACCACAATGCTTTAGGCACTACACTTGTCAAAGTTGCCATCACCAAGGCTTCTGCCACCTCCCAAAACCACCACATTCATTATACCTATATGTCATATGGTCCAACAAACCACTTCCATTTTTTTCCTTTTTTATGACGATGACTTTCATCAATCAGGCAACAAATTGGTCTAGCTAAGCTGGTATGTCTTACTGGCCTGTAAATAGATGCTTTCTGAACATGTGATTTTGAATGCTGCCAAGAATATTAGCACTTAGAACTTAGAAGTGGAAGTTAGGCATATTATTTGATCATTCGGAAGAGGCCCCAGGTTCCACTAAATGGAAGAAGGTCATTTCTTATATATTCCGTGTTCTATGTTCATGAACACAAGTTCAAAACTTAACAAACGCAATCTCAGCTACATTGATTCGAAATAAATGTAGTTGGTCCCACACAATAAATGCTTTTTACCTCAAAAAAAAATTGTAATTTACAAAATGAAACCTTTGGTGCTTCGATCAAATTCGAATCAATTGAGCAATCCCTATCCACAATTGTTTTTGATGACAAGGGAAAATAAATGGGTCAAGATATCAAATCACATAATAAGTGCGTATGCTTTTATGTTATTGATTGTGGTGCATGATTGCGACTAACACGTTTCTCTTAGAATTGAATTCCTTTAAATACGGCTGAACTTCTGACTAAACTTCGCATTCTTGCAAGTGACCTCAAAATGAAGGCTTCTGTTTTTTGTGTCCTATACATGTGTTGTATTCTGCTTTGCAATGGGAAGGAGGTTTCTGATACTTCTCATATTATGCCTCTTTATCGGGATCCAAGTCCCAAAAACCAACCAGGGAGACCATATTTCCATCTCCGACCCCCAAAGAACTGGCTGAATGGTATTTTAACTTTGTGACATATATAACCATAATCGCGCATTCTCCCTGTTTTTGTTGTTATTATATGTTCATTTTTTTATTATTTTAAACAGTACTTACTCCATTTTTATTCTCTTTGCATGGTTTTGTATATTTTGGCGGGTATTTTAACATACAGATCCTAATGGTAATCCCTTAAGTTACTTTAATTAGCAAGATGTTTGTTTTGAGAGATTATAAGTTTTGTTTTCTGATCATTCATTTAATGCAATAGGTCCAATGTATTACAAGGGAGTTTATCATCTATTCTATCAATACAATCCTTATGGTGCAATCTTTAATAAAACAATCCTATGGGGTCATTCAGTTTCCCATGATTTGGTAAACTGGATTCACCTCAAGAACGCTATTGTCCCAACCAAGCCGTTTGACATCAACAGTTGTTGGTCAGGCTCCACAACAATCCTTCCAGGAAACAAACCAGTGGTTTTGTACACTGGACTCGATTCCAAGAATCAGCAAGTTCAGAATCTTGCAATGCCAAAGAATTTATCAGACCCCTTTCTAAAAGAATGGAAGAAATATTCTCGCAATCCCATCATGACTCCACCTCATGGAGTCAAACCAGACAATTTCCGTGATCCAAGTACAGCTTGGAGGGGGAAAGATGGGAATTGGAGGGTAGTTGTAGGTGGTTTGAGAAACAATCTAGGAGTGGCAATTCTTTATAGGAGTAAAGATTTTGTTCACTGGAGCTTGCATGATGAGCCACTTTATTTTGGGAAGAATACTAATATATGGGAGTGTCCAGACTTTTATCCTGTGTCTATTAACAGTAGAGATGGGATTGAGAACTCAGCGATCGGAATGAACCTCAAGTATGTGCTGAAAGCAAGCTTTAACTCACATGACTACTACACAATTGGAAGCTATGATGCCGATAAAGAAAAGTTCTTACCAGATGATCATAAAGGTCTTACTGGAAGTAGCTCAGACTTGAGATATGATTATGGAAAGTTCTATGCATCCAAGACATTTTTTGATAGTGTGAAGAATAGGAGGATACTATGGGGTTGGATAAACGAGTCAGATAGGTCAACTGATGATATAAAGAAACAATGGGCTGGACTCCAGGTATTTAGCTATACTCGAAAACTATTAACATCCAACTTTCTTGTAACAAAATCATAGTAGCTTTATTACTAATTTTTACTTTGTTAATAAACCATAATAATGACTAGTTTTGATGGGAGTTGCAGTCTATCCCTCGTCAAGTTTATCTGGACTCCACTCGACGCCAGCTGATACAATGGCCAGTTAAGGAAACTGAAAAATTGCGGGAGAAGCATGTTAGTTATTTTGGGAAGAAGCTAAAAAGAGAATCATTATTTGAAGTTTCAGGGATCACAGCCTCACAGGTTATCTCTGTTACAAGTTTGTTCTTTCAAAAATACGATTTTCTAACCCTTGATACATTTTATAATTTCTTTGCCTAGGTTGACATAGAAGTCTCCTTTATGCTGCCAAAACTAGAAGAGGTCGAGGCGTTGGACCCCAAATGGAATGATCCTCAACTTCTTTGTAGCACAAATACATCGAGCGTCATTGGTGGAGCAGGTCCATTTGGGTTATTGTTAATGGCTTCTCAAGACTTGACAGAACAAACTGCAGTCTTCTTCCGTGTGTTTAAAGACAACCATAACCATCAATTCGTTGTTCTAATGTGTAGTGATCAAAGCAGGTTCATTCTCATAATCTCATACATTTTGTTCATGCACTTTTTACTTCTTGTAGATGACCCATATCTCATATTCTTTCGATTTGAACTTTTCCAGGTCTTCCCTGAGACAAGGAATTGATAAAACTACATACGGAGCTTTTATCTACATAAACCACAAAGATAAAATGATTTCACTTAGGAGCTTGGTATGAAGTTGTTTAATGTTTGAACTCTTGCAGATTATAACTATTTTTAATTAAGTTCCATATTTTGTAATTGTTCTTTACTCTTTTTCAGGTAGACAATTCAGTGATCGAGAGTTTTGGAGCTGAAGGGAGAGCATGCATTACGGCTAGAGTTTATCCAAAATTTTCTGTTTATAACGAAGCCCATGTTTATGCTTTCAACAATGGGAGTCTTGATGTGGTTATCCCAAGGTTAGATGCTTGGAGTATGAAGAAGGCCAAAGGCAACTGATGAGAAACGAGAACATTTTCACCTCAATTATATAAATCAGTTTGTAGGCTTGAATAAAGTAGCAATATATTCCATGAATTGAAGAAGTATTAAGAAGACAAAACTGCCGTATTTAATTTTACATATTATGTGTATGTGATATGTGTTAAACGTAATTGTTTTTGTTAAATATTAACTATTTACGACCAAAACGCAACAAATTGACAAAATTTTCCTTCAGTTGCTATATCTTTATGACTAAACTTTCTTAAATTTTTTTTTCCAAGCACGAAATACCCAATTCACTCTAAAATGTTAAAAGCGCGGTTCATACTTCATATAATACAACTACAAAAAGGTTGTCGTAAAAGGCTATGATGACCGATAAATGTCATTAAAATTTGTGATTTAGAATACCGGATTGCCCGTGCTCGATTTAAAACATATAATTATAAACAAATATTTACAACATATATTACGACTGACCGTATATATATACGGCATAATGTTGAAGATTAAATTAGTATGTCTGTCTAATTTTGAAATGTGTTATTCAAATATTAGTGGTTTTGGGGTTTTGTACGTTGATGTAATTATGTAAATATTGTTTTGATATATTCTTTTTTATTCATGATTTCAAAGTAATTGAACCCAGATGTAACAAGGCTTCTTCGAAATCCACAAGTGTACGTTGTAGCATGCACGAATCTAACGTAATTTGAAATTATACCGACTGTATTCTGTTAGAATGATATTCTATAAGAACGTAAGGATATGTATTTATGATAGAATACATATTTGAATAAATAAACTTTTTTTTAAGAAGACTACATTCTTGATTAGTTGAAAAAGAACAAGATCATTATATATTTATGGACATCTGAATGTAGATTCATACATATATAATCTTATATACTTTAATACATTTATACATATTTTAACAAAATGTCATAAAAATGAAATAATTTCTTAAAAAACATAACATGCTTATATATACAATTCTTGAACAAATGCACTTGATATTCTTCAATGGTCCTGAGTCGACTTGATTCCAACCATTCTTACGAGCATGACATTCTGTGAGACTAACATTAAACGATAATTATATTATATAATAATATCATTATGTAAGAAGACATTTTTCTTCATCATCTAATATATGCAATGCTTATGTCTTTGCCAAAAAAACACACATTATCAAATCCTATGATAAAATATCCTTACAAACTTTAGTGATAATGACATAATGCATACCATATGGTCATAACCAAAAAATTTTGTATGTGAACCCAAAGAATATTATCCTTCCTTATTCTAAGAGAATATTGGTATTCCTCTCTCTAAAATCTTCACCATTCTGAAAGAATATTTGCAGGTAATTTGTCTGAAGCTGCAAAAGAATATTTGCAGGTATTTTGTTTGAAGCTGCAAAAAGAAACGATTTTAATCTGTGAATTTGTTCTTGAGATGTGTGATTAACTTTTAACAAGAATATGACAAACATGTTGTAAAGAAAATTACTACCTTCTTACCTATATTATGAAGGACATATGTTTTTTATTTATTTATTATTTTTTCTAATAACTTTTAACAAGAATATAACAAACCTATCGTGAAGAAGAAACATGGAAGACTTGTTGTGTTCATTAAACATTCATTCTCAATTCCCAGTGGGCTTCAAGACCAAAAAATAAGATATGCAACTCACATTCCAGATTACATATTCGAAAAAGACTTCCAATAAATTGATTGTATTCTTCATAGTAACATACCAAAATGAGTCTAATTTCTCAATTAATGGCAGAGATTTTGTGATGGAAGTGGAAACTATCCATGGGATTTGGAAAATAAAATTTTTGTACACTTGGCAAAGACATAAAATCTTTCATACATTTATATTACATGTTTAGGTTTTCAAAACAATAAAAAAGAAAATGATGGTTGTGAGAATGATAAATTTACCTTGGATGATGTTCTTATGTTGTCGATTGCTATTGAGTTTAGAAAAAAACCAAATGATAAAAATTAATAAACACGATGGTATGGTTATGAAGAACAGCTAGTGGTCGTTGCGATTGTTGGAATGGTGGTTGGGATTGTTGGAATGGTTCAATGAAGCTTATCATTCATCCCAAATTGGTTATAGAAATCATGAAGCATGATATGCCAAGATTCCTCATAACTTCTATGGAGGTTGGGGAAGCCACAACACACCTTCTTAATTAAAATCAAAGATCCAATTGAAGCAATTGAACCCAAGAAGTTGATTAACCTTAAGAAGAAGGAATCCCCAATTTCTAGAGGATGTTAATGCCTACAAATCCATAAAGGAGTTATGATGCATAAGCTAGAGATGATTTCTACCATCATAAAGCCCTTGTTCTAAGTAAATTCATTGATTCAATGCTAAACCAAAGAAATAAACCAACATTTGCTTATTAAAGCACCAAGCTCATGATCAAAGCATTAAACAAGCATATAAATATGAACTAGAATCATAGACATAAGATAAATGATAAATAAGCATAAATCCTTCAAAAACCCACAAACATTCAAAGGTTTTAGCCAAGGTCTACCAAAATAGATGATTTAGCCACTTATGGCAATAGAATAACAATCACAAAAGTCTAATTGCATAAAGAATCTACCAATAACTTAGAAAGATGAAAAGAAATGAGTTTCAAGCTCCAAAATCGCCTTCTTTTGGTCTCCAATGGTGTAAAATTGAAGTTAAGACTGATAGATCTGATCCCCCAAGGTAATGGCAAGCCAAATGACCAAAATACCCAAAATTAGGCAGTTGCGCGGGTACCCGCACGACGGAAATTCCACCCACGCAAGTGCTGCTGGAATGCAATTGGCTCATTTTTCCTCCACTAACCATCCCACTTTATGCAGTCAATAGCGGTGGGATAGCGATGAGATAGCGGTGGGATAACGGTTATAGGTAGTTGGTAAAATAGCGGTACTAAATAGGGGTCCAAAATAGCGGTACCACAAATAGCGGCGATAGTGACCGATATTGACCAATATTTGACTGATACTTGACAAATATCGGTGGGATAGCAGTGAAATAGCGTTTATAGCTAAAATTTTTTTATTAAGTCACTTAATTTATTATTAAAATGTAGATATATGGTGGGGGTTTTATGAGATTGATAAACATTTGCTTCAAACATTTTCTAATTTACTATATGTTTTACTTAATGACCATGTATTCATCCAATAAAACAGAAAGTTACAAAGGCCCTACATAACATAAAAATACTGATATCCCACCGATATCCCACCGCGATAATCTATATATCGAATATCGGTCCTTGACCGATATTTGATTTTAAACCGCTATCACTGCATAGATCCCACTACAAAAAATTCCCTTGGTCCCCTCCATATCCCAGATGATTCAAATTAATCAATCATCTTTTAGCTTCAAATATGGATGCTCCAAGCCCAAATTAACAATCCATGATCCATCTTCACAAGCCCACTTCATCCAAGTCTTTAGCCTTTTAAGCCCAAATTTCCCTTAATGGATCCGCAAAGCCCAATAATGCCTCGGAAGCCCACAAAGCCCATTTCCAAGCTAAACAATAACCACAACAAGCTCCAAAACCGTACAAAATACCTCATGCAACATAAAAAGTCCCCAGTACGATCCATGATAAAGAAAATAAATAAAATACAATGCAATATTGATAAAAAGATCTAAACAACTATACAATAAACTAATAAAAATAAGGAAATAAAATAAGCTATCAGTTCTTATGATATGGGATGACTCAATGGTGTTTTCAATAATTGTGTTATGAATGATTAAATTAAAAATAAAATTTTTTGTCTTGAAATTTGGGATGTTACAAGTTGGTATGAGAGCTTTGGTTTGAGGGATTCGGACACACCTTCTGGGGTGTCTAAACTCAAATCGAGGGTTTGAAAGATTTTTACAAGAAAATAATTTTTTTAAAATTTAAATTAAAGAGTTTTGAGAAAGAACAAGGTGAGTGATGTGTGAAATCGGCCGAGTTCAAGTAAGTTTTCCCTAAGATACCCATACATGTTTGTTATGATATATGATATGATTATGAGAACTGCATGCTTGATTAGGGCTGAGGATTAGGAAGGATGCCTTATATGCCTATTGTATGTGTATGAGAACTGCATGTTAGATTAGTGCTAAGGATCTAGGAAGATGCCTTGTGTGCCTGCTATATGTGCTTATTGAATTTCATGCTAGAAGTGATTAGTCAGTGATATGATGACTTGAATAGGATATGCTTGGGTTGGTTACTCAATGCCCGAATGCTATTTGCTTTGTGCTTTTAGGAGTTCTAGTTATCTTTAACTAATTAGTAAACGAATACGTTAAGTTACATATTACGAGGACTAAATGATTTCAGAAGGTTAGGTTTAGCTTGATTTCACAGCTCTTGTTTAAGTCCAATCGTTGTAGGCTAGGACGTCTCATTCGAAGAATTATTTAGTCTTAGTGATATATAAAGGTATTCGCGAGCTAGTTAGGTAAAAGTAGCAGGTATTTCTTATGTAGCTGATGGCGAAAAGTAGGTTGGAGAGTTACCATAGGGTAAGCCTAGGATGTGATTAGTGCAGCGAGCAGTAGTAATGAAAGGGACTTGGTGAAGTGAAGGCAATCCTTGAGGAAAGTAGGGATAGATGTGGAAGGTAGTATGGGCCCGTACTACTGAAAGAAGAGGATCCGTACTCGAGTCAAGGAGGGATGAGATGGAACCAGGGAACTTGTAGAGTGTGTGAAACCTCTTGAGGTTATGTATGACTGATGATTACGTGTTTTGTTTTCAGAACAGTGGTGACACGTCACAGAGCAGGAGGTTCAGGATCTGGGTTAGGTTCAGGTTCAGGTTCAGGTTCGGGTACAGGCTCCGAGCCAGTTGATGATGGATTACGCGAGTTCATCGCGTCTGAGATTACGAGAGGCATCCTTGAGGCGACCCGATGATTTTCGGGTTGATCAAGGAAGGGATCATCGAGCTGATGGAGGAGCGTCTCAGGGAGTTCAGGAGTGACATGGCATCTGGCCAGACAGGGACATGCACACTCTCTTTCAAGGACTTCAGGGGCTGTGGTGCGATAGACTTTCACGGGGTGAAGGACCCCATTGTGGCCAGGAGATGGATTGCAGACATCGAGTCTGCACAGTTGACGAGCTTCTGCCTTGAGGGGTCGAAGGTCTGGTATGCTGCGGGATGTTTGAGAGATAGAGCTAGAGACTAGTGGGAGGCAGTCAGTGATATGTTGGGAGCCCCAACCATTAAGGCTATGACTTGTTCGAGCTTTATGACCAGGTTTAGGGACGAGTTTGCGCCAGCTGTGGAGATTCAATAGCTGGCCAAGGAGTTTCTTGATATGAGATAGAGGACTGAGATAGTTGCGGAGATTACCGCCAAATTCAGGGAGAGGGCATTATTGGTGCCTCAATATGCGGGGGATGAGGAGATGAGGAAGAACCGATACTATGATATGTTGAGAGCTGACATCCGGAAACATGTCAACTACTTAGCATGCCCGACTTTGGAGGATATGATAGCCAGGGCGAGAGAGTGGGTGATTGATATCGAGCACATCCGGAAGAGGAAGGTGAAGGCTAGGAAGGTGACTAGGTTTCAGGGAAGAAACCCAAGGGATCTGACTCTAGGTCGAAGGTCCAGCTGAGCCGGAGCCACTGTGGGAAATGCGGCAAGAATCATGAGGGAGTTTGTAGACTGGGGTCATCGGGCTGCTATAAGTGCGACAAGCTTAGGCACTTTGGTAGGGATTGTACTACCCCTAGCCTTAATCTTCAGACATCAAACCTGATTTGCTTTCATTGCAATCAGAAGGGCCATAAAAAGGCCAATTGCCCGATATTGAAATCAGGAGCGCCAGTGGAGGCGCTAGCTCCAATGACCCTGCAGAGCGTGGATGGCCGACAGGGTGAGGAGCCGAGCCTTCCAGCTAACCGCCGAAGAGGCGCGTGCTGCACCAGATGTGGTGATGGGTACGATTTCTCCTCCCTAACTCTTATTACATTTCAATTATCTTATTTAGGTTCTATGTTTTATGTGTTCTGTTAGGACCGTTCCATGTGAACGGTATCCCAGTTCAGGTGTTATTCGATTTGGTGGCTACCCGATCATTTGTCTCTCTTGAACTTAGCAAGAGGTTTCCTAAGTCTTTAGGCATGTTGGATTGTTCTTTAGAGTTCGAGATTACCAACGACCGATCAGTCTGGGCATCAGAGGGTTTCAGAGATTTTTTATTGAGATTGTACGGCGAGCGGTATCTTGTGGGTTTGGTTCCCATTCCTTTGAGGGGGAACAAGGTTATCATAGGCATGGAATGGTTGAGCCCTAATGGGGTGGTGATCGACTGTGCGCAGTAGTTGATACACATTAGGACCCTAAGTGGGGGAGAGTTGGTGATTTAGGGCGAGAGGCTGCAGTGTGGACCAACTTTGTGTTCGGCGGCGAGGGCTAGGAGCTACCTCCACCAAGGTTGCGCAGGATATGTCACCTATGTTATGGATACTCGGGAGGCGGGTAAGGCGACCGTAAGTGATGTTCCTGTGGTGCGAAAGTACCCAAAAGTATTTCCAGAAGAGTTGCTTGGGATACCTCTGGAGAGGCGGTGGAGTTAGGATCGACCTAAACCCTGATGCAGCTCCGATAGACAAAGCACCATATCGGTTGGCTCCTCCCGAGATGTAGGAGTTGTCTACACAGCTGCAGGAGCTGTTAGACAAGGAATTCATTAGGTTGAGAAGTTCGCCGCAGGGAACCCCGATCCTGTTTGTGAAGAAGAAGGACGGGCACCATCGGATGTGTATACACTACTGGGAGTTGAATAAGGCAATGGTGAAGAACCGTTACTCACTCCCGATGATTCATGACCTATTCGACCAGCTACATGGTGCATATTGGTTTTCCAAGATTGACTTGCGTTCAGGCTACCATCAGATGAGGGTCAAAGACGAGGATGTGGAGAATACTGTTTTTCAGACTCGATATGGTCATTACGAGTTCGTGGTGATGCCCTTGGGCTCACCAATGCTCCTTCCGCGTTCATGGATCTCATGAACCACGTATACGGACCGATGCTGGATCGATATGTGATAGTTTTTATTGATGACATCTTGGTTTACTCCAAGACGCAAGAGCATCACAAGGAGCACTTACGAGAGGTGTTGGGTACCCTGAGGAGGGATAGCTTGTATATCAAGTTCTCTAAGTGTGAGTTTTGGTTGCACGAGGAGTAGTTCTTGGGGCACCTTGTCAACCAGAATGGTATTCTGGTCGACCCGGCCAAAGTGGAGGCCGTGATGAGATGGGAGATTCCGAAGTCCATCTGAAATTCAGAGTTTCCTCAGTCTAGCAGGCTATTATCGAAGATTCATACAGGATTTCTCCAAGATAGTGGTACCACTGACCCGAATGACGCAGAAAGTTGTTGTATATCGCTAGGGGCCTGAGCACTAGACAACATTTGAGACTTTGAGACAGTGATGTGCGAGGCACCGATCTTAGCCCTGCCAACGGGCATGGAGGATTTTGTAGTGTACTGTGATGCATCCATCTTAGGCTTGGGCGCAGTATTGATGCAGATGGGGCATGTCATTGCCTACGCCTCGAGGCAGCTGAAGCCTCACGAGGCGAACTACCCGACACACGATCTGGAGTTAGGGGCGGTTGTCTTCGCCCTCAAGATTTGGCGGCATTACCTCTATGGGGTTCTTTGTACCATTTACACGGATCACAAGAGCTTAAGGCACCTCATGGATCAGCCGAATCTGAACATGATGCAACACCGGTGGTTAGATGTGGTGAATGATTACGACTGTGAGATCCTCTACCACCATGGGAAATCCAATGTTTTAGCCGATGCGCTTAGCCGCAAGGCAACCCCAATCAGAGACATTTTCTTGAGGATGACGGTGGTGACTCCACTTTTGGAGAGGATCCGAGAGGTGCAGGTCGATGGTATGAAGGATGAGCGCTAGAAGTGTGAGCGGATCATAGGCTAGGTGGCCTCATTTGATTATGACAATCGTGGGTTGTTGACCCTGCATGGGAGGGTCTGGGTTCCTTACTGGGGTGGAGTACCACAGATTTTGATGGATAAGGCCCACAAGTCGAGATTTTCCATCCATCCCGGGGCAACGAAGATGTTCAGAGATCTTCATCCTGATTACTGGTGGCCCTGCATGAAGCGGGATGTAGCTTGGTACAATGAGATATGATTAACATGCAGGAAGGTCAAGGTAGAGCACCAGAGGCCTCATGGCAAGACGCGACCGTTGGATATCCCTATGTGGAAGTGGGAGGACATTACCATAGATTTCATCACAAAACATCCCAGGACCGCACGGGGAGTAGATTCGATTTGGGTCATCGTGGATCGGTTGACCAAGAGTGCCCATTTCATTCCGATCCAGGAGAGTATTTTGGCTGAGAAGCTGGCCGGCATCTACATCAGGGAGGTAGTAGCTCGGCACGGGGTGCCAGTTTCAGTGATTTCACATCGAGATGTACGGTTCATTTCCAGATTCTGGAAGAAATTTCATGACGAGTTGGGTACTCGTCTGCATATTAACATAAATTTTCACCAACATACGAACGATCAGAGTGAGTGGACCATCTAGACCTTGGAGGACATGCTGTGGGCGTACATTTTAGACTTTTGTGGTAGCTGGGATACCTACCTTCCCTTGGCAGAGTTTTCCTACAATAATAGCTACTACGCGAGTATTGAACGTCCTCCCTTCGAGATGTTATATGGGAGGAAGTGCAGAACCCCTATATGCTGGTGTGAGGTTGAGCAGAGGGTCATGGTGAGTACCGAAGTGGTACTCAAGACGACGGAGAGGATCCAACAGGTCTAGAGCAAGATTTAGACTGCTCAGAGTCTCCAGAAAAGTTATGGCGACAAGCGTCGTTCGGAACTGGAGTTTCAGGTAGGAGATAAGGCCCTCTTGAAGGTGTCACTTTGGAAAGGTGTCATCCGGTTCTGGAAGCGGGGCAAGCTGGGCCCCATGTACATTGGTCCTTTCAGGGTTATAGCCCAGGTGGGCAATGTGGCGTATAGGTTGGATCTGCCAGCCGAGCTTAGTCAAATCCATAGTACCTTTCATGTCTCCCAGCTATGGAAGTGCTTGTTAGATGATTCTACAGTGGTGCCTCTAAAGGATATTTAGGTGGATGACAACTTGAACTACATCGAGCGACCAATAGCCATCCTCGATAGGAAGACGAAGGATTTGAGGAACAAAAGGGTCGAGTTGGTGAAGGTGCAATGGCAGCACCGCAAGGGCTTGGAATGGACTTGGGAGCCGAAGAGATGAGGGAGAACTACCCCGAGTTGTTTCCAGGCGCAACAGACTTCGAGGGTGAAGTCTAAAATAAGTAGGGGAGATTTGTATCGTCTGGTTCCTGGTATGTATTTTAAATAGGAATTTTTCATTTTTGCAAAGGGGCTTGATGAGTTGGAGGCCCCAAACTCGTTGAGTAGGAATGGAAGTTTTGGACGCGAGACTTGAAGTCTACTTGACGAGTTGAAAGCCTCAACTCGACGAGTTGAGAGCCTCAACTCGACGAGTAGGGATGCCAGAGTGAAATCCTAATTTTTAGGGTTTTACACCCTATTTAAGGACATTAACACTTTACTGTGGCCTCCCTCATCGCCTCCCCCATTCCAACAAAAACCCTAATTCGTGATCTTGAGACTTTTGAGTGTGTGTGAGTGAAAAGAGAGTGATTCTTTCGTATTTCCTTGAAGGAGTGGAAGTTAGAAGTGCTTGGTTGAAGGAAGAAGCTTTGGATCCATAGATTTCTTTTTCAAAGCAGCCTCATTGAGGTATAAAGTCTATACCTTGGCTATTCATTTACTAGATCTATTCATGGAGTAGTTTAGGGCTTTAAGAAACCTATTTTGGAACCATTCATAGATGTAAGCATGTTTTGGAGTTATGACTTCAGATCTAGATGTCCATGGCCTTATGAGACTTAAATTTGCCAACTTTATTATGTCTTGGCCCTTCTCCATGCTTCAGATCTCTTTAGGAGTCTAGTTTTGGTGTTATTAGCTTCTTGACACGATCCATGAACGTAAAGTTAGCAACTTTACGTGGTAACTTAGTCCTAGGGGACCAGATTTATGGTTTGTAAGCAATGAACCCGACTAGAAACGACTGAATGGGTTTAGACTATGGGGACTCGACGAGTTGTTCATACAACTCGATGAGTTGGGTCGTGGTCCCCCAACCTGTTCTGTTACTGAGCAAACTTGTTGAGTCTAGGAGATAACTCAGCGAGTTGGCCATGGTTGTAGGTTATGAAGATTGAGGAACTCGACGAGTTCAAGGACGGACTCGGCGAGTTGTGAGTGAAAGGTCCCGACTATGTTACGAGGAGGAACTCGATGAGTTCATGAAAGAACTCGACGAGTAGGATCGAGATTCCACGGTTTTATGGATCATGGAACTCGACGAGTTGATGGACCAACTCGGCGAGTTGAGTCAACCAGGATGTTGACTTTGGCTAGGATGTTGACTTTGACCTTGACCATTGACCAGAGTTGACCCTTAAAACGGTTATGAGTATGAAAGGGTAATTAAAGGAGATTTTATGTGTAAGAGTTTGAGAGGAGTTGATCTAGAGCCGAGGACAGTTCAACTACTACACGACATTTGAGGTGAGTTACCTTCTAGTAGAAGTGGGTCGAAGGCACTAATGCCGACCCACTAATAAGAATTATAGTAGAGATGATTGTCTTTTTGATAATTATCTGGTATGTCACTATCTGTCATGCTTTATGTTCTAGTATGCTATGATATATGTGATTAGGTAAGAGGGGTATGATAGGCCCCAATACCGGTCGAAAGGACCGAAGGGATATGCCAACACCCTGATAAGCTAGGCAATATATGACTTATGTGTTTATGTAGTAATGTGTGATATGGTAGAAGTACGGGGGAAATAGTCCCTGGTATCGATTGACAGGACCGAAGGGGTAGGCTAGCACCCTGATATGCTATGCGAGGTACCGGTTGATAGGACCGAAGGGGTAGACTAGCACCTTGATATGCTAGGCAAGTTACCGGTCGAAAGGGCCGAAGGGGTAGGCCATCACCCTGATATGCTAAACAAATTACCGGTTGAAAGAGACCGAAGGGGTAGCTAGTATCCGAATATGTTAGACAGTATGTTTATTGCATGGTATGTGGTATGATGGGGGAACTCACTAAACTTTATGCTTACGGTTTTCAGTTTTGGTTTCAGGTATTTCTTCTTTGAAAGGAAAGGAGCCAGCATGACTGCAATGCATCACACCATTATTTTCTGCACTATAATGCTCTTGAGATTTGTACTTTGACATTAGTATGACTTGTTTTGAGACATATGACTTATGGTTCTTACGATATGGGATGACTCAATGGTGTTTTCAATAATTGTTTTATGAATGATTAAATTAAAAATGAAAATTTTGTTCTTGAAATTTGGGATGTTAGAGTATGTATGTATGTTGTCATTATTTCAAATGAAAGCATGAATTATATTTTTGCAAAAGTATAGATTCTAACACACACTTTATGTTGTATTTGTAATGTGTGATTAAATTTGTAGTTTTCATTAGATTCAACAACTGATGAACTCACAAATGTTATTATTATTATTATTATTTTATTTATTTTATATTATTATTATCATTGTTATTATTATATATTTTAAAACTCTACATTTGTAGTTAAACACCTGTGTATTTCTTGACCACATGCAGTAGCAGTTAAAATAATGGTAGGTATCATGAGCAATTAGGTTTAATACTTTCTAATGGGTAACGCTTTTACCATTGAAAAATGTGGCACTCCTCCTCATTTTGTAGTTAGTTAAACTTGTTGTTTTGTGGGAAGGGACTACATCCATGAATTCAGGGCAGAGTTAGTGTTTTGAGGGGGTGGGTGGGTATGTGAATTGAGAAAAGAGAAACTTCTTTTGTACATAAAAAGAGTATTGTTAACTTTATATAAAAATTAGTTCGAAGTCGAAAAGTTACAATTTTCTGCTAATGAAAACTTAAAAAACGCTTGCACATATGCAATGTTAGGGGAGTTTTTGGATTTTAGCTTTTAAAAAAATGTTCGTAAAAAAGAAAGAGTTATGTTCGACAACATGATCGGTTAACATTTAGACTAAACAAAATGCTTCAAATAAAAAACTACATGAAAAAACTTTCAATAAAACGCTCTAAAATGAAACACTATCAGCTAATTGCTAACTACTAGCAACTAGTTTTGCCGAAAACGTCCATAACCCTTTGGTCCCCGGTATAAATATGCAACACTTATATAGCATCAACTAGTCAAAGCTTAGATACAAGAAAATTGTAAAGGTACCAATAACACAAAATAGTGATTGTTTAACATTAAAATGGTGATTCAACTCCAACAAACCTCTAAAATTGTGTTTTTTAGAGGCCTTTATGTTTTGCCTTCATATTTGGTGTTAAAAGAAAACCAACACAAAAATTATGTTAAATTTGAAGGTTGGTTGGAGGATTCTTGACTTTCAAAACATGAAAATGATGATAAATGGAGGATGGTTGGAGTTGCTCTTACATGGGCTCTTAATTGGTTTGTTTAAAACGGGAGTTGGTTTCATTGTTAATCAAACTTACTTCTTAATCAACAATATGATAAACAAAATACAAGTTGAGTAAACTAACCAATATAAATGTTCGTTTTGACACAAATTTTTTTTTGATAAAATAATATCATATGTATTTTTAAAATGACCATATTTTTCGTAACATGACATTTCTTGGTATAATTTGAAATTCCGAACTATGCATCCTGAATCACATTTTTTTATTTTTGCTTTATTCTAATTTTTCAATTATGTTTTTCGTATTTGTAGAATGCCGTTTCGAACTTGACATATGCATGAATTTCATGTGTATGTGTTTAATTATGGTTTTCATGAATGGCAATGATATGCTCTAATACAATGTGATTTACAAATTTTCCATATCACTGTTGGGTAATCTTGATTGGTAAAATCAGAATATGGGTATTTGTTTGATTAGAGGGTGTTTGACTAGCTCATTGGAAGTGCACGTGGGTATACTTGGTCTCATCAATAGCAATATATATTAATACAAAGTACAACAATATGGGCTGCCGATTTTGGTTAGGCCAATACAAAGGCTTACTGAATACAACCTCTACATAATTACAAATACACAATAAACATATATCTATCCTAATAAATAAGAATGATTTTGCCATATGTCTTTCTCTCATTCAATTTGGCACATGTCATTTTCTCATAATTTAGAGATATATTTATTTTCCACTTGTTATTTATTTCATTTTCCATTTCTAATATATTATTAATTAGTTTCCATAAATTAAACCTACCATAATGATATTAATTTTAAATTTTAAATTTTAAATTTCAATTTCAATTTCAAATAAATTTACAGTTTAAACCTTTGTGTTTAACATTTTGTTATAATTAACATGTTTAGTATACGGGTCTGATAACTAAACAATAATTTTAATTTATTTATTTTTTGCATGTTTTTTTCTCATAATTTTTATTTATTTCAAATTTCAAATTCAAATAAACTTCTCATTTAATCGTTTCTATTTAATATTTTGTTTTAATCAACCCGTATAATATACGGGTTTCACAGCTAGTACGCTAACAAACAATATATAGATACAATAATAACAGAAGAGATATCCTACACTGTACAAAGTGTAATAAAAATAAAAAACTATACAATGCTATTCTAACGCTCTACATTATCAAACAAGCATTAGGATTCTCGTCACTAAATATCGTATACAATGAACTCTCTTCCAAATATTCATACATCACGGGATCTGGGGCTGGTTGCCCGAATTCTTCTTGTTCTGTATTCCCTTGATCTAGTGGAATGTCATCTTCAGAAGGCAAAATCATTTCCACTCTCTTTCCTGTCTTCTTCAATTTCTTCAACACTTTGTCCGGATCAATCTTGCCTATCACCATAACTTGATGTCTTGTCATATCTGTCATAAACTTCTCAACCCCTTCAAGGATTTTATAAAATTTTAATTTCATGATATCAAATGTGACGTTGAATATTAAAAATAGGAATCACATACACAAATGCTTAATAAAAATGGTGTTACCAATTATCAAAATGGGATATAAATCGCAATATTTGAATTCCAGTCTGAAATATAGTTAGGTGGACAAGGTATATATATGATTGAGGATTTGATCGAGTACACTATATCAATAAGTAAAGTCTATAATTTAACGAGCAAACAATATTTTAGATCGAAAAATATATATATACTGTATGTTTAGCTCTCCATTATATGGGGTTTGATCAGTAGCTTCAAGAAAAAAATATACCTTCGATTTTTGAAATTGTATCTGCTACCAACTTTTCACATCCGTCGCAATACAATGAAATTTTGAATTCTGCTACAACCACCTAAAAAACAATCACTGTCGGATTATATCAAACAATTTTTTATGGAAAATTAGTAGCAGAAAACTGAAATATAGTTACTCGTGTCTTACTTTTTCTTGATCATTCATTTTCTTCTTTCCCACCTTGACTAATTGCTACGAATAATGAGCAAGGAATGAGATTAGGTCTCACAACCCAATCGTGGTTTTGCTGTCTTATATATTCCTGTATATGATTTTATTAAGAAATTGATAAGATACATGCACATTACGTCTGTAACTCATGTAATGCATAAAGTACTTAATTAATGTATCACGAGCAATCCAGTAACTCATGTTAATTAGGATGTTAAACATGCAAGACTGGTCTCTAGATGTTTCTAACAATCTAAGTTATAGTCACATTCTTCATGTGCAACATTCGACCTGATGTTAAATATGTAATATAAAATGCCATCAAATAGTTCCTAGGAACGTGTAGAGCATCTATAATTAAGACCACAAAGATCAAGATTTTATTTCAAATATTTTGTAGTTTGCAATATCATGATCACAAGATCATACAACAATGACTAATTCTTTCATAAGATTTTGATTTATATCAAAGATTGACAGTGAGTCGAATTCACAAAAATATTTGAATTACTTTGCACTTGAATTTTAAAGGATTAGAGGTAGTTTCAAACATTAAGGAATAAATCAATTTCAAATGTTTCCATAGATTTCATAAAAACCAAAGATAAAAGCTAAATATCATTTTATTGATGATTTAATTTTTTTTAATATATTGATATAATTAATAGTTCTATGCACGATCTTACGATCCTACTAACGGTCTAAAGATCTTATTAATGATGGCAATCCTACTCTAATCTTACCCTTAAATTTCTCTTGTTAAGATTGATATCGTTTTAGACATTAGGATCGTAGATGCTATAATAAATATCACATTTTTAACATTATAATTATGTAAGACTGTTGTGAACTTGTGAATGTATAAGACAATGCACCTATTCTCCAATGATATATATTATCAAATATATAAAATCAACTAAAATTCTTATTTTTGGTGAATTATAATAGAAAACCACTCCCATATTCTACATGGATGTCAATACTTTCTCTTGTATCTAGTTATCTATATAAGGAAAAATTATTTGTCAAGCTAATTTAGTTTGCAATGGTTAGAAAGGATCAAAGGATTACACATTGACACACATTTTCCTTGCATTTCGAAAAGGAAATGTAGCTTTATATTTAGCCAAAAAAAGTAACCTGACTACCTAGTTTCTGAAGCTTAATTTGTCCTTTTGTTCTCTACGTGATATCTTCTTTGGCACTAAAATTTTCAAAGTTGCGTCAAGCAATGTAAAAAGACAATATCGACGTTGCAGAATGTAATAGGGGAAGAAAAAGGTCATAACTTACCTGCGCCGGCAAAGGAAAAAAAATAGATTGACGCATATGGTGGTATAAAACAATGTCATTGTTTATTCTTCTTTGTCGTACCCATGGGGGTGATGGAGATTATGGATGGACAAGAAAATAACTGAATGTAAATTAACGTGAGATTAAGCAAAATGTTTGGGAATTACTATGTTTAGAAACAAAGTTCGTCGTAGATTCTCTTCCTTCTTCATTGAGCATGTATATAAAAAGAAAAACATAGAAATAGTGGTTGTCATTTTACTCAAGCCTACGTATTATAACAATCTTTCAAGTATCATTGTTGAAAAATGAAAGAATCAATGCACAATTTTTTAAATGTATCATTTAAAAGTTTTTAAAACCAATCTAATGCCTGCAATTTAGGGGTGAACAAAACTGAATCCGAAAACCGAAAAACTGATAAAAACCGAAACCAAAGCATAAACAAGCGGCTTTTGGGTTTAGTTTTTTCAAAAACCGAAAATTTTGATTTGGGTTCGGTTTTTGGATTTGATAAAACCGAAAGAAACCAAACCGAACCGATTTTAAAAATGTTTAATATATATATATATATATATATATATATATATATATATATATATATATATATATATATATATATATATATATAGTTTACGAAGTACTAAGAGAAACAGTAGTAGATTTAGTCGGTATGCACACTTGCTCTTTGACCCCAAGCTATGAGGTTCGAAACACGTCACACCCACTTTTCTTGATTTAATTTTCCAAACAAATTCAACATATGTATAGATATATGTATATTGTGACTTTTAAACACACACATAATCCTTGTTCAGTAGTTGAGGCGCTTTGTTTATTGTTGAGGTTTTAGGTTCAAATCTAACTCCTTATATTAATCGGATGCTGCGTAAAAATACATTTAAGTGGTTAAAATAATTATGGGAAAGATAGAAATATGTTGAAATTTATGTTTTGACATTTAACCGAATTATCAAATAACATAAAAATCCATCAATTTATATTTTGATACTATCTATTATATTTCATACCTTATAAATTTTAATTTTACCTTTTTAATATTCAATATATATTATAAGTTTTTTTGTATAACATTAATATAATCTACTTGTTATGTCCGATAATATTTATTGGATAAAATAAAAAATAAGTTGTTTTGAATGAGCTATTAATAAACAATACTGAACTAATAAACTTTGTCTTACACTATTTATATTACACCAAAATATCAAAGATTTCATATATGAACTTTTAAATATTAAACATTGAAATTAAGAATGAAGTCATACAAAATATATCATTATATATAAATATAATCAACAATTTTAAAATAAGTCGATTAGTAATGTGATATTTAATTTTAATTACATATTTTGCAAGGTGTATTCTTTCTAGACGAATGCTCTCGCGTTGCGCAGAAACACCTACATAGTTGAAATCTTTAGAAATATATGTTTTTTTTTAAATATAACAATAACGTTGTTAAATTTGATATAATAATTCGTATACTAAATTGATATAATATATTGATTATTTTGAATTATATGATAATATATACATCTATTATAATTGTATAATCCCAACCGTTTGAATAACTTCTACCCGCGAGTTACTTATGAATAAAAATAAATATAATATATGGCTTAATGTTATTTATAATTTTTGTTATTGTTAATTAATTTTTTAAAATTTATTTTTTTAACGTTTTAATTTCTATCATTATAATTATTTAAAATATCAGACATTGTTTTTTGATTTTAAAGGTAACAAGATAATCATTTATATAGAGTTATTTTTAACTATTGTTATTATAAATTATTTTAAGCTACTTATTTGAAAACTTTTAACGATTATACAAATAACTTTAGGAAATATTTTAGTTAAGTTGATATTATAATTTAGTTTTTGCATTTGGAACTACAATTTATCACTTTTAACTATTCACAAAAGATTCATTGGGTTTTTTAAGTGGAATTGAAAATTATATTTAACTTGACACTCTAATGTTATATTTAAATTAACAGTTTAAGTATTTTGTCCAAACTATTCCAAAGTTGTAGCTTTAAATCGATAATGGTTTATATACAACAACATATTGAATCTAATAAATTAAGTATAATATGTTAAAAGTTAAATAAATAACTTTATAAGTAGAAGTAAATATATTATTTTAATATTGAAATTTAGTTTATTTATGATTACATTTTAGGTTTGATATTTATTTAACCTTATTAACCAAATTAGAATCATTAATAGAAAACCACTATAATTTATCACTTTTAACTATTTACAAAATATTATATGAGTTGTTTAAGTTAAACTAAAATTTATATATAAGTTGGTCATTTAATGTTATATTTAAGTTTATAATTTATATTTTATACAAATTATTCAAAACTTGTAGCTTTAAAATGATAATGATTTACATCCAACAATATATTAAAACTAATAAATTAATGATAATATGTAAAAAGTTAAAAAAAAAACATAACTTTATAAGTAGAAGTAAAGGTATTCTTTTAATACTGAAATTTAGTTTATATATGATTATACTTTAGATTTGATATTTATTGAATCTTATTAACCAACTTATAATCATTATTAGAAAGAAAAAATGCTTCATTTATAATATAATATGATATATATATATATATATATATATATATATATATATATATATATCTTTGTTTTATTTTACAATAATTGAAGTCCACCCCACATCGCTGCATACATTGAAACTTAACCATTCTCACATGCTATATAAATCAGCTACATTCATGCTTTATTTGGTAAACTCTTTGAGTCCCACATCGATTCAGGTATTAAAACATATATCAACTTTAGTTAAAAATTAACTTGAAGTTTAGGTTTGAAACCGAAGCTGAACCAGGGGAATCCAAGTAGAAACCAAAAATCGATAAACCGAACCGATGGTTTTGGGTTGGGGGTTTGGTTTTAAGAGTTTGGAAACCGAAGTGCCGATTTTGGGTCAAAATCGACCCAAACCGACCCATGCTCATCCTTACTGCACGTTGCACATGAAACAAACTATATAGTAAAATAACATTAACATATGTATGATTTTGAAAATAAATTAGTTTGTGACATTAATTATAAAATAAAATTTGTTATACAAAATTGAAAAATGTTGTATCACGAACTAGCTCAAATCAACAATTTAACTCAAATGATTCATACTAACATTCTCATTGCTCATATATATATATATATATATATATATATATATATATATATATATATATATATATATATATATATATATATGTGTGTGTGTGTGTGTGTGTGTGTGTTTACATATGTTTTCTCTTTATTTTCTCTAGTGTTTCAAGCATGTTGACAAGTACACAAGAACACACTATATATAAGGAAAATGTTGGGTAAGCCAAAAGTTGTAGGAGTTATGTACATAAATCATACTTATGAAAGAGTTAAATGTAAGAAACCTATCATTATCCTACTAGTTATAGCACCCCCTTGGGTGATTAGATTTAACACTAAATCATACTTGGACTTCTTTGTCTTGTATCTGTAGATAATACATCAAACATTCGTCTGGTTAAACACCTTACTGGAGAAAATCCTTTGGGACAAAAAAAACTCTGGTTAGTGGATAAAATAGTACGATTTGGATGTCTTGAGAAAAGGAAATAACCATACATGAAGTGCATTATTAAAGTATTGTTAAAATAAAACCCACTGAGAAAAAACTCTAAATGATGGACAAAAGAGTACACAATGGTTAAAGAAGTATTCAACTTGATACCACCATGATTTCATCCATCCTTAGTGAGAATGGGTTACATTTTGTGTCTTGTTAAAAATAAATTTGTCAAGGTATCCCCAATGGGACAAAACCATTAAACTAAAGATAAAAAGATTACACAAGCATTTGTTGGGATGCTCCCCCTCATATGCACTCAACAAGGTGTTAAGCATATATCATGTTGCAATCTTTACTTGTACACAATTAGGTGCATGATACATGCCATTTAGATAGTTCAGAGATCTTCCTAAGTCCAATGGATCTGACATGTTTTTGGAACAAATACTTTGGAACTTGGAAGTGACATGTGTTGGAGAATGGTGCCCATAACCACAACAAGTTAGTAATATAACTATAAATAGAGTTTCCTTTTGGGTTACACGTAAGAAAAAATATGAGTAGAACTGAAAAAATAATTAGTTATAGGGTCTAAAATTTAATTAATTAAATGAATCTAGAGATCCTGGAATATTCCAGATAAAAGGTTTAAATATCAGGATAATTACTAAACATAAAGATAATGATTTTGAGCTATGATATTTATCTGTTAGGATTTGAATCCTTCCACTATAAATTTAAATGCCTAAAACCGGAATTAAGAGTTAGAAAATCAGCGAATTCCCTAAGAAATCTGGATGTGCCCTTAAATATCTAAAACCCTAGAAGCCATTTACCACGTCGTGGTCTATCGATTCCAGATTTAGATATGTTCTATTTCATGGTGTGCTCTCTGTAACTCCGTAAATTTCAAAACAATTTTTCGTATTTCATAAAAACACAAATTGTTTAACATTCATAAAACATTAATGTTTGAAACTCAATCCATGCTATATAAAAATTCCCAAGATCTGATAACATAAAAATCCTGTGTGTGTGTATTGATCAAGCCGGCGCCTTCCCACGGTCATCACTAGTACCTGAAACAAATAACACCAACACTATAAGCATAAAGCTTAGTGAGTTACCCAAAATACCACACATAATACATATTAGCCACTCGAGGCTATAACTCTGTGGGTCCGTGGACCCTACTCTGTGAACCCTCTGGTTCTAACTCTGTAAACCTTCCGGTTCTAACTCTATAAACATGCACATCATAAATCACATAGAAATAATGCAGTACAACACATAACATACATATAGCATACAAATACTCTGTCACATAACTCTGATTACCTACTCAAGGTAAAGTATAGTGAGAAGACTCACCTCACGTATCTCGATAACTCGCAAATCCTGGAAATCACTCGTGCTCGATCCCCTGAGCTATAACCCTCCTATAACACAATATATCTCTAATTAACACTTTCACAACTAAGGTTGACTACACTTATCAAGTCAAGACTGGTCAACTCTGGTCAACGGTCAACGATCAACTTTGACCGGACTCAGCGAGTGCACTAGAGCGACTCGGCGAGTCTACACGTGTTCACTGACTCCCTAGGATCCTCTCTTGACACGTCGAGTACTTCCCAGACTCGACGAGTTCCACCTGGCATGAATCGCGGGGCCACCACGACTCAACTCGCCGAGTCTCAAGAACAACTCGGCGAGTTCCAGCTTGACTCAATCCACCTGTCAACCCTCTCTGACTCTCCCTGACTCACTGAGTTAACCCCTTAAATCGGCAAGACCACTCGCTGAGTGGTTATGGACAATCTTTATGCTACTCGCCGAGTCTGTTCTTCGGACTCGGCGAGTCTATGCCATGCATGAACTCAAACTCACTCCTGAGGTCAGATCCGTTCCAGTAACTCATAGATCCAGTCCTTCCAAGCACATATATCACGTAAAGTTACAATCTTGGTGCTCATGCAAGGGTCCAAAGGCCTTATTTGATGATATGGTCTCTAGAATGCTATTCTAAGCTCATGGCCTCCATTAACACTCATAAAGCTTGAGGGAAAAGAGTCTCTGGACCTCTTTGGGTCCAGATCTAAAGCATCAACACAAGAAGAGGCCAATTACTCCATGAATCATTCCTCAAAGAAGCCCTAACTCTAAGATTTATACCAAGGACTAAGAAAGGAACGAATGGTTACCTCAAATGAAGTCTCTGAACTCAGGAATCACTGGATTAGCACCTCCTTTGGTCCCTTCTTGCCTTGATCCTCTTCTATATGCAAAATCACCCACAAATAATCAAGGATCTTCCTCTTCTCTCTCACAAAACGCTCAAGGACTTTTTTAGGGTTCTCTCTAGGGTTGGCGGCCGCAAATGACGGCCATAAGCCCCTTTAAATAGGTCTCATACCCTGAAATTTAGGGTTTCATTAAATAGCATGGACTCGCCGAGTCCACATTTTGGACTCGCCGAGTCCAGACGCGAACCCTTGCCCAAACCGCGATCATACTCTGCGAGTTTGAGCTCCAACTCGCCGAGTCTCCTCACAAAACACCAAAAACTAGAAGAATAAATAATACCTAGGAATCCGGGCGGTTACACTCTCAGTTAGGTGTTTTCAGTCTCGCTGTTTGTTGATAGGTTTTATAGGTTACAAAGTTTTAATCAACATGATTTGTACAATAGAATTTACATAAAACTATTTATGGACACATGCAGCCTAGAGATCTATGGATTTTCTCATAATAGCAACAAACATTGAAAAAGCTAAAATAATCTTTGTAAAATCGAAAACTATAGTGTTGGAGACTTACATTTGCCTTATTTGAAAATAGCAATCTACTTTTCTTCAAGATCTTCCTTGGAAAGGAAGCACCAAAAGTATGATGCCTTTGAAGGCTCACACTCAAAACCCTAGACGTCTAAGGAATGGTTTGGAGAGAGGATAGGGGACAAAAATTTTAGCTATGGATTTTCTAGGGAACAAATTCCGAAAATCATAGCCTTACAAGCCCTATTTATAACTTCTAGGGTACCAGGATAAACCCTAATTTGAAAAATAAAATAATCCATTTTAATCCTTATTCAAATTAGTTTCCTTTTATGCATTAGGAGGATTCTAGAACTCCTTGGAGGAGCCTACAAAATTATCCCATGCAAGGTGGTTCTAAAATCTCTCATTTGTCTAACTTTTGAACAATTACATCTTAACCCTTGTACCTCTAAATAATTCCAATTAATCAAAATTTAATTTTCAATTAATTTGATTAATTCTAAATTAATTCTAATCAATTTATAATGAATAAAAGGAAATATTACAAAATCAAAATTAAAGTTCAATATATATCGATGGAAGGCAAATAGGCAACAAGCTGTGCCGCTAGCCCTTTCTGGATGGCAAAACTAATTCTTTTGAAAACAACATCTTTGGATCTAGGAGATATGACATTAGAATGCATGACATGTTGGACTCTGTTAAGAAGCTCCACAGCCTCGGCTGCGAGAAAACCAAATGTATCAAATGTAAAAGGTACAAACACATGTTGATTTTCTATACATGCATCCTCACACTTTACCACTTTGCACGCAACGACTTTCAAATAGGTGTGCCCTGTTGTGAAACTGCCACACCTCAAACCGACAAGAGGAGAGACCCCATAAGATCCACACACGCGTGCTTCCCTCTTACTCTTTCAAAGACCAAAATGTCAGCCGACCTGAGGGTAGATCTTCTATCCTGCGGGTCCGTCAAAAAGTTTATGGGCGCTTCTTTCTTCGCAGAGATACCAACATGCCGAAAAACATCAAAGAGAACATCCCTAACCACATCATGTCGGTACTTGAAACCAGGGAGCTCTCTATAGTGAACCGCATGTTCCCCAAAAGTGTCCAAACATGCATTACGACAAACTAGGCATATCTCGTCAGTTGGGAATAGAGGAATCATGAGGCGGTAATGGAGGATAGTTTGATACTCTATAGGAGACATATGCTGGCCGAGGCCCTCAATAGGGATAGTTAGCAGAAAATCTTGAGCATGAAGTGCCCGAAGACACGAAAAAACTGCTTTCTGTCTAACAGTCATGTTGAAGTCGACTTCCATATCTTTGACGATTTTGCTAAAAAGGGCACACGCCAATGCTTTTTTGGATTTAGGGGGGGTGTCCTTATTAGTGAAACCACTACAGCCAAATCCCGAAATCGTGTCACGAATATGAGTTATAGCACATGGTAATCAGAGTCCATACCACATATGCCACTGTCACGTAAGATATGGTCTTGTAATGCCCACGATTGGGTCCTCGAGGCTACAAATGTGTAGGAGGAAACCTCGTATGCCGAGTACAAACCCAAACCACTGAAATGAATATGTAAGGAAGCCAGGCACCACTGGATGTCTTCGAAGAAGGGGCCTCCACATACCACCATATCCTTAATAGACCTACGCAATCCTTTGTCAAAGAACAAAGCTGCCTCTTCTATGTGCACCGGCTGGCATGTCCTTAAACCAAAGAAAAGTTTTGCAATACCCATAAATGATCGAAGCAAAAGGAGCTCACTCTGCGGGTCACATAGTTGTGGAAGAATACCCATCAAATCAACAACATTGATGTTCAACATTGATGCTCGTCATGAAGCTTTGTTCCATAACAGGAGGGCCAAAAAATCTCCGTTTTCTTGATGTTCAACTCAAGACAAAAGCCTGGACCATTCACCCGGATAATGTCCAACACTCTAGCCACCTCCTCGGAATCCCCAATGACAATCCCATCATGTAGATACTAAGCATGGAGAAGGAGCTTACAACTATCTCTAATCTTGTGCATAAGTGGGTGCAAAACGAGAGCAAAAAGAAGAGGGCCCAAGGGTCCACCTTGCTGCACCCCAGTGACAGACCATATATGTTGGTCTCCTATATAAAGTCTCGCTGCTTTCCCGTTCAATAAATTCACCCACAAAGAAATAGAAGGGCACATCCTCTTAACCTCGTGGAGCAAGGCTAATCTATCCACCAGGTTAAACACATTTGAGAAATCCACTATCAGCATTGCAAGAGACCCATCAGCGTGGTCTTCACTCAACACCCTATTGGCAATGTGTAACACAACCTCAACACCCCCGGACACACCAACCCTGAACTGAAAATATTAAGGTTCTTGGCCATTTCTTTACCCACACCTTTCATGGCAACCTTGGATACTAGACATCTCCATATAGTGCCTTTTGCAATTGACCGAATTTCGTTGTCAGGTTTAATCAGAGGCGTGAGAGGAGTGGAAGAAACAAACTCTGCCAAAATGGTCGGACATCTTCCTGCTAACCATAAATTAATCACTGAAGTGATAGCACGTATCAGATCTGTGGCTATAGCAGAACCTTCTCCATAAAGGGCATCTAGGATGTGTTGAGCCCTCAAGCCATCTCTCCCGCATGAAGTTCCTTTAGGGAAAGATTTAATGCAACCAAATACATAGTTAGAGTTTGCTACAAGGGGAGGTTCAGAAATTATAAGGCTCGGCATGGATGGGGGTGGCCTATAAGGGTGTTTATCCTCCAAAGCTTTAATAGTATTACCGTTGTATAGTGCAACACCCGATGAGCATAACACTTTCACTGTTGCGGTAAAATGCCCATCTGCAACCTTACGGAGACACTGCCTGATGTTGGTGTTACTTGATGTAGACTCCTTCTGAAGGCTTCCTCCACCTTGTCCCATGGCCCAACCTTGGGATTGTCTAACATATTTTGAACTAACTTCCTGATACCATCCTAGCTCTTTCCCCCATGTATCCAAGGACTTCAAGATGGAGCTTTGTTGTAAGGATTTTCTATTCACGGACCTGCATTCTTGTCTATTCTTGGGTCTAAACACCTGCAGTGTGCAGCGAGGAAGAAGCAACAAACAAATCCATGCATCAACCGAGCCGGGTTAACAAGAATGAATACCGGCTACATACAATAACTCTAACCAACTTAGCTACTACAAGCTTTTAATTTATTGATCATATAATAAGCTAATAAAGTATTTCCTCCTTCTCCTAATATCATTCTTAGCTATTTATGGTTATAAGGGCAACCCAAAAAGGACTTTGTTTTTATTCACAAGATTATACCAATTTACTTAAGACCTTAGACAACTTAATCTAATAGTCTCCCACTTGGATAAGTCACTAACTAAAATTGCTCAAATAAACTCTAAATAACCAACAAAGAGTGCTTTCGAAAGTCGCTACCAAACTCTTATTTAAAACAAATGTTTGTCCTAAGATAAGTGAGAAACTACTCCTTCGTTTAACAATATATAATATGAACACAAGACATGGATACAAATCAATCTCGTAGTCCAAGCTAGGCCCAACAATTTAATGTCAACATTAAATCACCGGGGGCCCCAAAGATATCACTTTCCTTTATTAGGCAAAACGATCAAATAAAATTTCACTACATAATTTTAACCTTTACTCATCATGCCATACATGGAACTACGTTTTATGACATCAATTTATAGATGCATTTTCATAAGACCGGTGCACAACATATTCACAAACTATAACTTATGTATCTCTGCTTGAAGAATAGAATATATTATCGTCTTAGAATTAATCATGATTAAATCCATGAAGTAATCTATAAGAGCGGGTTTAACCAATACTTAAAATCCATATTTTAAGCACTTATGAGCATAAAAGCAATCTTATGCCATGTTCAATCTCCATGAACCTCTATTAATACTTCATGGCAGTCTTGAATCAATACCCATTCCGTAAGAGTATCACTGTCTATGGTAATTTGAATAAACAAATACTCTGGAAGTAAACTTACAAAATGAAACTCAAATAAAAGAATTAAAGAAGACATTACACATACTCATAAATAACTCTTTATTATTTAATCTCCAAAAACAATTATAGTTTATTTTGCTACATCGCTTCAACTTATCAACTAATTCCTAAAACTAATATGGGCTCTCAATCTTATGATCCTAGCATGCTCAATGTGATTTGCCTTTCTGAATGCCTTTGTAAAAGGATCAGTTGGATCATACTCTAATGATACTCGATTCACTAAGAGATCGTCATCTTTAACTCAATGTTTGATGTAATGATATTTCCTCAGAGTGTGCCTAGATTTCTATGGGTTCTTGGACTAACGGGACAACTCTGAGATCACCGATGAAAATATTCAGCCATGTTGCTTCCTTTGTCGCCTTGCTAGTTGCTATGTATTCTAAAACCACTGCTTTCTTCTTGGAACTCTTCCAAGTTACAGCCCCACCATTCAAAAGGAATACTTAGCCAAATTGCGAAAAATAATTGTGTTTATCTGTTTGAAAGATGGCATCACAATAACCCCTCACTCTTAATAATCTTCTCCACCGAGAACTAAGAAAATTTCTTTGGTGCTCCACAAATATTTCAAAATGTTCTTAATTATTGTCCAATGGGACCTCCCAGGATTATCTTGAAAACGAATTACCATGCTTAAAGCATAAGACACATTAGCACGAGTACAAGTCATAGCATACATGATCGATCCAATAGCCAAAGCATATGGAATTTGACTCATAACATCTATTTCTTCATCACTAGTAGGATATTGAGTCTTGCTCAATTTAACAATACGATGAATTGGAAAATCCCCTTTCTTGGAATTTTCCATACTGAAACGTTTCAATATTTTATCCTATAATGTACTTTGGCTAAGTCCAATTAGACATTTTTTCTATCCTTGCGAATTCTTATTCCAAGAATGTATGTTGCCTCTCCTAGATCCTTTATAGTGAAACACTTTTCAAGCTAAGACTTTTTTTCTTGCAAGGTTGGAATGTCATTTCCTATAAAGGGTATGTCGTCAACATAAAAGACCATGAAGGTTACAACACTCCCACTAGATTTGTGTAACATCCATAAAATTCAAGAAAATTTAATCTTTTTCAAACAATTACAAAATCCATCATTGTTTACAAAAATAGTTTTCAAAATATGTTTATTATTAGAGTTTTCCAAAAATCATAAAAAAAACATGAGGAGGTGCACGATTATGCCTTTGCCTTCCCACAATCATCTGAAGTACCTGAAACATAACCAAAAACTGTAAGCCCAAAGCTTAGTGAGTTCCCAAAAAATACCAACACAACACAAAACCAGAATAATAACAATAAACATCATGCATACAGAGCCTCCAATTTGACTAGAACGCCCCACCGGCCTACAGACTACCTGGACCGCTCTCAAAACCTTCAACATGACTGGTACGCCACACTGGGCCTTCAACCTATCTGGATCATTCTCCGGGCCTTCCGCCTGAATGGTACGCCCCACTGGCCTTCAGTCTATCCGGGCCGCCCTAGGTTTATTTGATGGGTTTTAGCCATAAGAACTTTCCTATGTGCGCATGCAAAACCATAATGCTTGGATCTAGGCTTTCTAATTAAACATGCTTTGAATCCAAGACTTCTAATGACTATTTAGGAATAAGAACAATGTTAAAACAGATCTAGAATCATACCTTTGAATTCCTTGTTGATCTTGTTGTCTTAGAGCTTCTAGAGTTACAATTGTCACTCCTCTAATAGCTTACAAACACCAAATAGCAAGGATGATGATTTGGGAGAGAGGAGAGGGGAGGAAATCGGCCAGAGATTCTCTACTTTAGGTGAAGTGTCGATTTCCTTATGCCATAGGGTCTATTTATACTTGTAGACTCCTTAAGGGTTACAACCTAAACCCTAATTGGATAATCTTCTCTTAAGGCTATCTAAATCCATTCCTTAGATAACTCTTGGACGATTTGAAGCAATCCTTAGCTTCTAGAATCCGTCCAATCCCTCTCAATATGGATTTACAGTCTAAAGTTGAACTATCAAACAATTGACAGTTTATACCTTTTTATTTAATTAATCTCTTTAAGTCACCAAATTAATTCCAATTAATTCTATGACTTATATTAATCAAATAACAATATTATTATTCTTTATATTATTCTCATAATATATTAATAACATTTACTCTCTCTTAATAAATCATCCTATCAAGTTGCTATGGTGAAGGCAACCCAAAAGGACCATGCACAACCGGGTCAAATACTTGCCTAATATAGTTGCAGCCTTAGACACTATTCCAACAGTCTCCCACTTGGATAAGTCTAGTAACTATATGCACAAGTACAATTTGGTTTGCAATCGTAGCTCTCAAAGATGCTGTCAAACTCTGATCTAATCAATCTTGTCCTTTAGATAAGGGATCGTACAGTCGTCTGTTAGATATCATGCTGACAATCCTATGGAATGGTAAGTCAAGCATTTAGGTTTCTCGATCTCTGATTTATTTGACATAGAACTTAATCGAACACATCAATTCAGTTCTGACCGGGCCCGACACATAAGTCAAATCAAATCATCGAGCGGCCGAGATATCGCTTTTACCTTCTTAGATAAAAGCTACAGATAAACTTCGACTTATATGCATTTACTTATTTATTAACCAGCTATACACAACAATGCGTTTTATAACACCGAGTTACTGATGCGTTTTCGCATTATCAATGTACAATCAATTAACAAATAACAAACCATATATCTAGGTTTTAAGACTATATGATATTATCGTCTTGCGATCACCCATTTTATATCATATTCCATAAGGTGATTCCAGCAAGCGCGGGTTTGTTCCAATGATCAAAACCAGTTCATAAGCACTCATGAACGTTGCAGCAACCCTTTGCTATGTCTAACACCATTTAGACAATCTACACACCAATTCATGACAATCTTCATTCATATCTACTTCCAACATATGAACGATTGTGGACAATTTGAATAATTTGATTATTCCTAATAAACTCAATTATTCTGGAAGTCAAACATGCAAAGTGAAACAATAGTTAAACAATTAACATAAGATAGTAACATTACTCATAAATAAAACTCCTTTATTTAATCATCAAATGTTAATTACATTTATCTATTACACGTTTCTAATACTATCTAATCTATGCTAATATCATCCTTCAGCCCAATACTCCTAGCATGCTGCAAGTGCTTAACCCTACTCAGTCCCTTCGTAAGCGGATCTGCTGGGTTATCTTCTGATGATATCCTCTTCACTACGAGTTGTCCTTCTTCTACACGATGTCTAATGAAGTGATATTTTCTGTCGATATGTCGTGATCTACCATGATCCCTCGGTTCCTTGGTTAAGGCAACCGCTCCTTCGTTATCACAGAAAATCTCCATGGGCTCCTTTATGGCAGGAACAACTCCAAGATCACTGATGAAGTTCTTTAGCCATATTGCCTCTTTCGACGCTTCGCTCGCTGCAATGTACTTTGATTCGCACGTTGAATCAGCTACGGTTTCCTGCTTGGAACTCTTCCATGTCACTGCTCCTGCATTTAGGGTAAAGACCCAACCCGACTGTGAACGGTAGTTGTCCGTGTCGGTCTGAAAACTGGCGTCACTATACCCTCGCACCTTCAAGTCATCACTCCCTCCGAGGACTAAGAACCATTCCTTCGTCCTCCGAAGGTACTTAAGGATATTCTTCACCGCAATCCAATGTGCTCTGCCAGGATTCCCTTGATATCTGCTAACCATGCTCAAAGCAAAGGCTACATCAGGGCGAGTACAAGTCATAGCATACATGATTGAGCCAACTGCGGAAGCGTATGGTACTCGGCTCATTTCTGCTATCTCAGCTTCGGTACTCGGACTATGAGTCTTACTCAACTTGGCATTACTTTGTATCGGTAATTCTCCCTTCTTTGAGTTTTCCATACTAAAACGTTTTAGTACCTTCTCTAAGTAAGTGTTCTGACTAAGTCCAATTAGTCTCTTACTTCTTTCTCTCACTATCCTTATTCCCAAAATGTAAGAAGCCTCTCCGAGGTCCTTCATAGCAAAGCACTTCCCGAGCCAGGACTTAACTTCCTGCAGAGTCGGGATGTCGTTTCCTATGAGTAATATGTCATCGACATATAGAACGAGGAAGCTTACTATACTCCCACTGGCTTTGACATATACACAAGACTCGTCTTCGCTTCGTACAAATCCAAACTCTTTGACTTTCTCATCGAAGCAAAGATTCCATCTGCGAGACGCTTGCTTAAGTCCATAAATGGACTTCTCAAGCTTACACACTCTATTCGGATGCTTCGGATCCACAAACCCCTCGGGCTGAGCCATGTAAACATCCTTAGCCAACTTTCCGTTAAGGAAAGCGGTCTTGACATCCATTTGCCAAATCTCATAATCATGAAATGCGGCAATAGCTAGTATCACTCTAATATATTTTATCTTCGCAACTGGTGAGAAGGTCTCATCATAGTCAACTCTGGGAGTTTGAGTAAAGCCCTTCGCAACCAATCGCGCTTTATATGTGTGTACGTTTCCATCCACGTCGGTCTTCTTCTTGAAGATCCACTTGCACCCAACGGTCTTACGTCCGGGCACATAATCAACCAAATTCCAAACTTGGTTATCATACATGGATTGGATCTCGCTATCCATTGCCTCTTTCCGTTTTGCAAACTCCGGGCCTGCCATGGCTTCCTTATAGCTATTAGGTTCATCAAGGTTTATTAGTGTACCATCACTAATATACGTGTCCCCTTCGGTAGTAATATGAAAACCATAAAACTGGGGATGAACTCTAACTCTGTCGGAACGTCTAAGAGGTAAGGACTCATAAATCGGTTCAACCGGAGTTTCCTCCTCGGGTTGAGTGCCAGCGGTAGAGGTTCCTTCATCTATCGAATCTTGAATCTCTTCAAGTTCGATTTGCCTCCCACTGTCTCTTTGGCCTATGAGTTCTCGCTCTTGGAAAGTCCTCTCCTCGCAACAAAGACAACATTGTCCTTCGGTCTATAGAAGAGATATCCAAAGGAAGTATGCGGGTAGCCGATGAAAATACATCGCTCACTTTGAGGTTCGAGTTTGTCGTGAGTATCTCGTCTTACGAAAGCCTCGCAACCCCAAACCTTGATATGTGCCAACGAGGGAGCTTTCCCTGTCCACATCTCGTGAGGTGTTTTGGCAACCTTCTTAGTAGGGACTCGGTTAAGGATATGGGCAGCAATCTCTAAGGCATACCCCAAAAAAGAGATAGGTAGTGAAGCACGACTCATCATAGAGCGAACCATATCCAATAAGGTTCGATTACGCCTTTCTGCCATACCATTCAACTGCGGTGTCCTAGGAGGCGTCAATTGCGAAACTATTCCACACTCCTTGAGATAATCGTGGAATTCAAGACTTAGGTACTCTCCTCCTCGATCGGATCGAAGCATCTTGATTTTCCTGCCCAATTGATTCTCCATTTCATTCTTGAACTCTTTGAACTTTTTAAAGGTTACTGACTTTTGCTTGATTAAATAGATATACCCATATCTACTATAATCATCGGTAAAAGTCACGTAGAAGCGGTTCCCATCCTTTGTGGTTGATCTAAACGGTCCACATACATCGGTATGTATTAAGTCCAATAGACCCTCACCCCTTTCACACGTACTCGTGAAGGGTGACTTAGTCATCTTTCCAAGTAAACAAGACTCGCATGTGTCATCTTCCCTAAGGTCGAATGACTCCAACACTCCATCCTTTTGGAGTTGGGCTATGCGTGTCTTGTTGACATGTCCAATACGACAATGCCACAAGGATGCTTTATCCATACTAGTGGAAGAATCTATATTCAAAACATCATTTCCTAAGTTATCAACAATCATAACAGTTTCATAAATTCCATTACATGGTATAACTTCAAAGTAAAAGACACCATTTAGATAAGCCAAAATAGAACCATTCTCATTATTAAAAGAAAATCTAAAACCTTGTCTATATAAACCATGAAATGAAATGATGTTTCTAGCCATTTCTGGCGAATAGCAACAATTGTTCAAATCTAAACATAAATTATTCCTAAGCACTAAAGAATACACTCCAATCTTGGTCACAGGTGACGATCTTCTGTTCCCCATGATTAGATTGATCCTTCCTTGCTCCACATCCCTACTTCTTCTTAGTCCCTGCACATTAGAACAAATGTGGTAACCACAACCGGTATCAAGAACCCAAGAAATAGCATGATTAGAATCGTTAGATTTAATTGTGTAAATACCTGCGAAAGATGGCTTGATCTTTCCTTCCTTGATGGCTTGCAGGTACTCTGGGCAGCTTCTCTTCCAATGTCCTATCTTGTGACAGTGGTGGCACTCTGCCTCCTTAGGGTTAGGGCAGGGCTTAGTGGGATCAACTTTGGTCCCACTAGAAGAGGCACCATCTCGGGCTTTAACCTTGTGATAGTTCTTAGACGAAGCCTTCCTCTTCTTTCCCTTTCCTTGACCAATAGCCAAGACAGGAGCAGCAGGTGGATTGGGAGTTGGTGCAACAGACTTGTCTTTGAAGTTGCTCTCAGCGACCCTCAAGAGACCTTGGAGTTTGCTTAGGGTGACCTCCTCTTTGTTCATGTGGTAGGTCATCCTAAATTTATTGTACATCGGAGGCAAAGAGTGAAGCACCATGTCGATCGCCAAGTCTTCCCCAAAGTCAACTTTTAACTTGCGAGGGCGGTCGACATACCTTTGCATCTTTTGCAGGTGCACGGTAAGAGATTCTCCATGACCCATCTTAGCGGAAATCATGTTAGTGAAAATATCATAACGCTCTTGTCTCGCGTTCTGGTGGTATCTCTCCAATAAGTCTTGATGCATCTCGTACGGGTACATGTCCTCATAGGATTTTTGGAATTCGGAGTTCATGGTGGCTATCATGATGCAATGTACCTTCGTTGCATCTCGCTCATGAGTTTCAAAAGCGGTAATTTTAGCTGGAGTAGCGATTTCAGGGTTGATCTTCTTGAGCTTCTCATCGAGGACATACTCCTTATCCTCATAGCGAGCAATGGTGCGAATGTATCTTATCCATTCGCTAAAGTTTGTTCCATCGAAGGTGACCTTTTGGCAAAGGCTCATCAACATGAAAGAACTAGCAGCAGCGTTGTTTGCGTTCGACATCTACAAATAGAAAAAGGACAAAGATAGATTAGAATAAGAATTCCTAATTATCACCCAATAAGAAAAATTAGGGCTAGGATCCAACAACAACATTTACATATTAGAAGAGGGATGCCGTAATCTAACATGCAAATAAATTGAAGGTAAGTGAATGACGATTCACTAATTCTCCACCATAAAAACTAACTATAAGTCCTAAATGTATTGAGAATTCCTAGGTTCGGATGAGATTCATTGAAACTATTCAATGGCATGTTTAAATCTCGATATGCCCCTCTTGTTTGTGACTGGGATACCGAGGATCACAAAGCGGGTGTGAATTACCATGCAAATTCACATGGTGCCTTCATTGTAATGATCGCCTATTCGATGTGCCGGTAAACCACACACGCTCCATCGAACTATGATAAACAATGAATCACCCTTTGCCACCTTTGCTTAGAACCAATTTGTGTGCCGGTAAACCACACACACTCCACTAACTTCTTAGCAAGGGTGCAAAGTGTAATTTCATGGGATTGTATCAATTCACTTTTCCTAAAGTAACTAAGATTTGAAATTTTAAAAATGTGTAGTTACTTTGTATTACTTATTATACTTTTAATGAGAGGATGAGGTTGCCCTATCCTACCCGTTCGGATAACGACCCTCTACCGATCAAGCAAGCGGTGGGTGTGAGTGTACACCCATTAAGCGCCATTTTATAGGTCGCAACCTTATACCCACTTTATAGAATAATATATATATATATATATATATATATATATATATATATATATATATATATATATATTATTCTTGTAATATTATATTAGTATAGAGTTGTAATTTAAACCTTTTAAAATTTAGAGTTTGAAATTTAAGTTGTCTAAATTAAAACTTTTAATCACAAAATATAAATTTCAAATCTTGAGGACAAGTTTTAAACATTTAAAACATGGAGGATCAAATAACAAATAATTTCAATTAACAATTAATTTCCTAATTATCTATATTTGATTTATTCAAGATTTCTTTCAAGATAATTACCAAAATAATCAAAATAATTAATTAATTATCATATAAGGAAATTAAATATTTTATTAGTTGATAAATATCTTTAATTAGATCAAGATTATAGTCATATATATCAAAAAATCGGATTAGGGTTGATCTAATATGATAAAGGTAAGTTTCCATAAGATAATCATGAAGAAATCCCGAATCTGGCCATTCCTGACGCTTGGACTCGCCGAGTGCACCAAGGGACTCGCTGAGTCAGGCCAACTCGCCGAGTCCACTATGGGACTCGCCGAGTCCATGACTCAGAAACACAAAAATCGAATTTTGCAGTTTAGTTTCAGACAGTTAAGCAACAATTTAATGAAAACCAAGCTAGGCTTTGATACCACTGATGGGTTTAGCCATAAGAACTTTCCGATGTGCGCATGCATAACCATAATGCTTGGATCTAGGCTTTCTAATTAAACATGCTTTGAATCCAAGACTTCTAATGACTATTTAGGAATAAGAACAATGTTAAAACAGATCTAGAATCATACCTTTGAATTCCTTGTTGATCTTGTTGTCTTGGAGCTTCTAGAGTTACAATTGTCACTCCTCTAATGGCTTACAAACACCAAATAGCAAGGAGGATGATTTGGGAGAGAGGAGAGGGGAGGAAATCGGCCAGGGCTTCTCTACTTTAGGTGAAGTGCCGATTTCCTTATGCCATAGGGTCTATTTATACTTGTAGACTCCTTAAGGGTTACAACCTAAACCCTAATTGGATAATCTTCTCTTAAAGATATCCAAATCCATTCCTTAGATAACTCTTGGACGATTTGAAGCCATCCTTAGCTTCTAGAATCCGTCCAATCCTTATCAATATGGATTTACAGTCTAAAGTTTAACTATCAAACAATTGATAGTTTATACCCTTTTATTTAATTAATCTCTTTAAGTCACCAAATTAATTCCAATTAATTCTGTGAATTATATTAATCAAATAACAATATTATTATTCTCATAATATATTAATAATATTTACTCTCTCTTAATAAATCATCCTATCAAGTTGCTATGGTGAAGGCAACCCAAAAGGACCATGCACAACCGGGTCAAATACTTGCCTAATATAGTTGCAGCCTTAGACACTATTCCAACATTATTGACCTTTATCAGAAGGCATGACCGCCTCAACCCAACCACACGTACACCGTGTCGACACATAAGTATACTAGACAAGCATACAAATAACTAGCTAATAACAAGCAGACAGGTCGTACAAATCATTAAGCATAACATCATCCTATCCACCAGGATACAGATCTAACAGATCACTACAATACTCGATCATACGATAATCAGGATAAAAATCTAAAGGGGCGGCTTGATGGGTTTTGAGCATTCTAACACTTCCTAAGTGTACATGCAACCCTAATAACCTTGCATCTATGTTTTCTCTATATACATGCAAATTTCTTTTTCAAGGTTATTTCCTAACTAGCATGGCATGGGGAATATATGAAACATAAAAAACTAGTAGAAATACATACCTTGTTGTTGGTTGGATTCCTTCAAGACTTTGTGAGCCTAGCACCCCAAATAATGTGCCTCAAATGCTTCACACAACACCACAAAACTTGGAATAACTTGAGAGAATACTTCTAGCACTCAAAATCGGTTATGCCCTCTCAAGTAACACTAGGTCACGATTTTGCTAGCCAAAGGGTTCCTTTTATAGTGGTGTCACAATTAGGGTTTCATTAAGAAGACCCATAATTGTCATGACTCTTCATTTCTCATCACCCATGGGTTTGTAATTCCCATGGACTATCCATGGAGCTCCAAATGGTTACATCCATAACCCATAAACCATGGATCATTAATCCACCATAAAAGAATTGATGATTGTCATAATCAACCCTATCTATTTAATTAGTCTCACTTTGATCACCAAATTAATACTAGATTAATACTTGATCAATACTAATTAAATAACACTACTATTAATATATTAGAACTTATAATATATTAATAATCATAAGTGCCATATTCTCTCATTTAGTCTATCCAAGTATTGCAATGTCATGCAACCCAAATGGACCATGCCGAGTCGGATCAAGTACATACCAAATAAAGTTATGGACTTAGACACTATATCCAACAGTCTCGCACTTGGATAATGTAACGCCCGGGTTTCAGGGCTAAGCATTTTTGTCAATGTAATAGTCTAGGTCAACTCTTGTAACTCTTTTTGAAGTAATAAAGATGAAATATTTGAGTATTATATGAATTATATGTGTTTATTATTTAATTATAAATGTATAATTAATAAAGAATAAAAATGAGCGTCAAAATTAAAGTGTGAGATAATCCCGATATCTCTACATAAAGTTGTAGAATATGTCTCAAGGTTTTCGTGCATATAAGGAACGCCGAAATCCGAGTTATAACGAAGAAGTTATGACCCGTCGAAGTTTCACGACAGAACCGGCACGATACCGGGAAACGTGAATAGTGAATTTACGATAGAGAGAGATTTAGCCTTAGTGATCTAAACGAAAGTCGTAGAATATGTTAAACTAAGAACATCGATAAAAAGAACGCCCAAATCTGACTTCGTATGAAGAAGTTATGAGATTTTAAACAGACCAATCCTGTCCCGGCTTGTTAAAAATATAACTTTAAAAATAAAGTCAAAATTAGCTGACGGAGTCTAAATGAAAGTTGTAGAGTACGTCTTCACCTATGCGTGGATATAAAGAACGTCAAAAATGGAGTTCGTATGAACGAGTTACAAATTATAATAGCATATTTACGTATTAAAATAAAGTATAAATCATGTATACGTACACATATATATATACATATGTATATATCATTAGAAAGGTATCGACGATGCGGTCATTATAAGACTAATGTTGAGTTCTTTCGACATTAGTTTAGTACAAATATCATTAAATCCATTTATAACAGTATTATAGAGGGGTGTTTAGTTGTTTATATAACTAAAAGGTCATTAAGTAATTATGGAGGGTAGTTTTTGAAAATTCAATTAGTATAAATAAGAGCCTTGGGCTCTCATATTTCTTGCACCATTCTCTTGATTCAAGAGTCTTTCTCTCCTTATCCCCCGAGCATTTCGGTCCCTCGTGATTCGACTTCTCTTTCTGTAGCTTAGTATAGTAAGGTGAGCGCTGAAGCGCTGCACGAATCTTTCTTAGAAAGATTCAGCGACGAAGTTCTGCCCCTGTAGAGCCCGACTCCTAGCTAAAACCCCCTTGTAAGTAAGTTATGCTTACCTTATTTTAATATAGCTTATATTTAAAATTAGTATTGTTATTATGAACCTATAATAAATATTTGAGCTATTATTATAACTTATATAAGTGTCGTTATAATATATATTTTTTTAACTACTCGCGGTACGGGGAATCTGGTTTAAAGGGCCGCATAGGGTTGTTGGATTTCAGAAGTGCTATATGCCAAAATGGTCCTGCCCTCCGGTGTTTTATGTCTGGCCCCTGTCTGTACATAGTGGTTGGAAAATATTGTTTAACGCTTATATAATAATAATAATACTAAGACTAATAGTTGGTCACGGTAAATATTAGACTAAAATTTAGCGATAATAATGCTAGGTTTCGTCGAAGGAAAAATAAAATCGTTAGAAGCAAGCGCTGTCCGATTTTGGAATCATCACTTTAACAAGTGAGTGCATAGTTACTTTTAACTTACACATAGATATGAAGTATTTTATATAAATTACGTGCTATGTGTGCATATTATCTGAATACTTGCTATCTATGCTAGATGAACGTTGTTATACATGTTTTCAATGATTTAAACTGTATATGTATTTTATATCTACGAAAATGTTGGGGTAAAACATGGGTAGATGCAATAGATGATGTGTGATAAAATGATGAGAGGCCTTGATGTTGATGTTGTTGATTCTGTCATCTAGCGGAGTATGGATGACGACCACGGACTCTTCTAGACAGTCCAGTGGAACACTAGCAGGCTCGCAACCTGTAGGTGTTTGTGAACGATATGTTCACCGGTGTACTCCATCCCCCACATGGTTGCCTTTAGGACATTTATTGCTGAGGAATCCCCTTAGCAGTAGTGTCCGTCCCGATGATGATCTTTAGGCTAGGTCCCTTATGATAGGTGTTTAGGGATGTAAAGTGAGGATAACGGGAACGGGTAATCGGGTTATTGTTGATTGAATTAATAAACTTATTTATTGTGGGTTGAAAACCCTATGTGCTCACCAGGCTCCCAAGCCTGACCCACTCAGTTTTATGTATTACAGGTAGTGGCGCATGAGCATAGGTGTGATGTTTTGGACGAGGGATTACGGATATAGGCCTGTAGATATGAAATAATGTAGTAAGGCTTATATTGTACTGTTTATGCTTTTGATCTGTACGAACATGACATCCCGAGTCTTTTAATGAAATACATTTCTATGGAAATGCTTTTGATAAATCTTTATCATATTTTTGTTTTGGGACAAATTCCGCAACACTTTCATTTAAAATGTAACTCTGATTTTTAAACAAAGCATAAACAAACCGGTTTTTTGTGGCCGTGATTTTGGGGATGTCACAGTTGGTATCAGAGCATTAGTTTAAGCGAACTAGGAATTTGTAGGATTTCTAGACTTAAACTTAGAATGCTAAGCGATGATTGTGAGGTGTGAGCACTAGCCTATTTTAGGAATTGTGCCTAAAATGCTTTTATGTGCTAAATGCTTTGTGCATAATATGCTATTAATTGTTCGGATCTATGGTCTGTTGCCGACCGGATCTGGAAACCTTATGTGTTTAGGATTCTAAACGTACGACTACGATATTAGAACTAACATGTAAACGTTTCGGAGTGATGAGGACGATTTAAACGTCTATCCTAAATAAAGATCTGAATTCACCTTATTCGGTGTATAAATCAAGATGGCAAGGACCCGTAGCGGAAACGTGAACGCAAATGGAGATAGGAACCAACCCCCAGTGGTTCAGCAAATACCTGTTGTGGAAGAAGTTGCACCTGAGCCAGTCACCATGGCTGGAGTTCAAGCCATGATTCAGGCTATGCTAGCTGAACAAAGGGAAGAAATGAGACGGATGCTCCACGAAAATAGGGACGAACCTACCATACATGTTGAACCAACGGAGCCGGTTCCCGAGCCATCTGAGGAAGGGAACTATAGCCGCCAAGTGAGTCAAGTAGGGACTCAAGGTGAGCAAAAGGATGGCCCAGAAGGGAGAAACAACAAGGATGGCCGGATGTACAAAAATTTCTTGGGTGCGAAACCACCAAGTCTCTCAGGAAGCCCAAAGCCTGTTGAGATTATGGACTGGATCTCCGAGATAGAGATGGTGTTTGAGAGCTGCGACTGCAGCGAGAAGCAGAAGACTGTCTTCGCTGTGAGACAATTGAAAACTGGAGTCTTGAGCTGGTGGAAGCTATTGGCAGATACAATGCCACGGGGAGAAGCTCTAAAAATGTCATGGGATGAGTTCTTGGAACAACTGAAGGCGCAGTACTGTTCAGAGATAGACCTGATTGATCTGAAAAATGAGTTCCAAAATTTGAAGAAGGGGAGAATGAGCATCGATGACTATGCTGCTGCATTTATGGAAAAGATGAAGTTGTTTCCATACCTAGTGCCAACCGAACTTTCCAAAATTGAGAAATTCGCAAACGGACTGCCGGCTGACTTTGGCCCAACAGTCAAGATGGCAACCACTCTGAAATCAGTTGTTCGAGCAGCTAAGAACGTGGAGACCCAACAAAAGGAAAGAGGTCTGGAGAGGGCTGAGGTTGGTGAGAAACGGAAGTTCAATGGATCCTCGAAGTCCAACAAGAAGAGTAGATTCTCGAAGTCTGGTTCGAGGGGAGGAGGATCAGAAGCGAAGTGGTGTGACAAGTGCAAGAAGAATCACTCTGGGAAGTGTGACGGAGGGGTCACTTGTTACAAGTGCAGAAAGCCTGGTCACTACGCCAATGAATGCACCCTCAACCAGAAAGCCTGTTATGGGTGCAATGAAGAAGGGCACATTTTGAAGGACTGGCCGAAGAAGAAGGAGACAGGAAGACCCAACATACCACCGAAGCCGAAGGCGAGAGCCTTCCAGATGACGCTCGAGGCTGCAAAGGAGGCAATAGACGTCGCTTCAGGTACCTTTCTTGTAAATTGTTTGCCTGCAAATATACTATTTGATTCCGGAGCCAACTACTCCTTTGTGTCGCATAAATTTGGTGGGAAATTAGCATTGCCTGTAGAAAAACTAGATAATGCCCTAATTGTAGAAGTTGCCAGTGATAAATTCGTACCTGTTAGTAATCGTATTAGGAACATCGTCATTGACCTAAACGGAAACAAATTCCACGAAGAGCTATTACCCCTAGAGTTAAACGGTTTCGACATCGTTTTGGGTATGGATTGGCTTAGCGCCAACGATGCTAAGATTCAATGCCGAAAGAAGATAGTAAAGGTAAACCCACCCGGAAAAGAATCATTTATGGTGTATGGGGACAAACGCAGAGTGAATTCTGGAATCATCTCCCTGATGAAAGCCATGAAATGTTTTTCCAAAGGATGTGCATCGTACTTGGCATTCGTAATCGATGCCAAGAAGGAGAAGAAAGAGGTGCAGAATATACCGGTTGTGTGTGATTATCTAGAAGTCTTTCCCGAAGATCTTCACGGATTACCACCTGATAGGCAAGTGGAGTTTCGTGTAGACTTGTTACCAGGAAAAACACCGATAGCAAAGGCACCTTACCGATTAGCACCGACGGAGATGAAGGAGCTCATGACGCAACTTCAGGAGCTGTTGGACAACAGTTTTATTCGACCTAGTTCATCACCCTGGGGAGCTCCGGTGTTATTCGTGAAGAAGAAGGACGGAAGTATGAGAATGTGTATAGACTACCGAGAGCTGAATAAGGCAACGGTGAAGAACAAGTATCCATTGACGAGGATTGATGACCTATTCGATCAGCTGCAAGGTTCGAGCTACTTCTCAAAGATCGATCTTAGGTCAGGATATCATTAGCTAAAGGTGAGAAAGCAGGATATTGAGAAGACTGCATTCAGAACGAGATATGGACACTACGAGTTCTTGGTTATGTCATTCGGGCTAACCAATGCTCCCGCAACATTCATGGATTTGATGAATAGGGTTTGTAAACCATTCCTCGATAAATCCGTGATAGTGTTCATCGACGACATTCTCATCTACTCGAAAAGCCAAGAGGAGCATGGCAAGCATCTATGGGAAGTATTAGAAGTGTTGAAGAAGGAGAAGCTTTTTGCAAAGTTCTCCAAATGCGACTTTTGGATATGGGAAGTACAATTCTTGGGTCATGTTGTTAACCAGGAGGGAATAATGGTTGACCCCGCAAAGATCGAGGCTGTAATGAAGTGGGAACCTCCAAAGAGTCCCACGGAGATTCGAAGCTTTCTAGGATTAGCCGGATATTATCGACGATTTATCCAAGGCTTTTCTTCGATAGCTGCTCCATTAATAGCTTTGACTCATAAAGGAGCTACGTATACGTGGAGTGAGAAACACGATGAGGTATTCGAGAAGCTAAAGAAGAAGTTATGTGAAGCACCGATACTTTCTCTACCCGATGGAGTCGAAGATTTCGCGGTTGATAGTGACGCTTCTGGAGTCGGGTTGGGTTGTGTTCTGATCCAAAGAGAAAAAGTGATAGCATACGCATCTCGACAATTGAAAAAGCACGAAAAGAACTACCCCACTCATGATCTGGAGTTGGCAGCGGTAGTTTTTGCCTTAAAGATATGGAGGCATTACCTCTACGGCACGAAGTGCAAGCTCTTCACTGATCATAAGAGTCTCCAGTATCTCTTTAATCAGAAGGAGTTGAACATGAGGCAACGACGCTGGCTAGAACTTCTCAAGGACTACGACTGTGAGATACTTTACCACCCAGGTAAAGCAAATATTGTTGTTGATGCTCTCAGTCGGAAAGTCAATCTGGAAAGGAAAAGGCCAAGAGCGTTAAGAATTGAAGTCGTCTCGACGATTGTGGAAAGTATCAGGAAAGCTCAAGAAGAAGCTTTAGAGAAAAATGACCGAAAGGAAGAACGTTTGGGAAGAACGTTAGTGTTTGGTACAAACAGTCGAGGACTGAAGGTATTCCAAGATCGAATTTGGGTACCTAAGACGGGAGGAATAAGAGATCTTCTGATGGAAGAAGCACACAAGACCATGTACTCGATTCATCCCGGTAGCACTAAAATGTATAGGGACCTAAAACCCTACTACTGGTGGCCGACGATGAAGCTCGATGTTGCGAAGTATGTGGCCGAGTGCATAACATGTGCGAGGGTTAAGGCACAACATCAGAAACCGTATGGGAGTTTGGAACCTTTACCTGTACCCATGGGTAAATGGGAAGACATCACCATGGATTTTGTGACTAAACTACCCAGGACGAAGAACGGTCACGACATGATTTGGGTAGTCATGGATCGTTTAACCAAGAGTGCACACTTCATAGCAGCCAACGAGAAGTGGTCTATGGATAAGCTCGCAAATGCTTACGTGAAGGAAATTGTAAGACTTCACGGTGTCCCTCTTACGATTGTATCAGATCGTGATAGTCGTTTCACGTCAAGGTTTTGGAGGAGTCTACAAGAGGAGTTAGGTACAAAGTTGTGTTTGAGTACTGCTTATCATCCGCAAACTGATGGTCAGAGCGAAAGAACGATTCAGACGCTGGAAGATATGCTGAGAGCATGTACCCTCGAATTCCAAGGGAATTGGGACGAGCACTTACCTCTGGTAGAATTTTCCTACAACAATAGTTTTCACTCGAGCATCAAGATGGCTCCTTATCAAGCCTTGTATGGGCAGAAGTGTCGTACGCCGTCTTGTTGGCTTGAAGCCAGAGAGAAGCAGTTTATGGGCCCCGAGATAGTCCATGAGACTGCTGAGAAGTTGAAGGTGATTAGGGAAAGGATGTTAGCAGCCCAGGATCGTCAGAAGAGCTATGCTGACAAGAAAAGACGACCGATAACTTTCGAAGTTGGGGATTCCGTTTTGCTTAAAGTCTCACCGTGGAAGGGACTTATACGATTTGGGAAACGAGGAAAGTTGAGTCCAAGGTTTATTGGACCGTTCAAAGTTCTTCAGAAGATAGGGAACCAAGCTTACAAGCTGGAATTGCCCGAAGAACTCAATGGTATTCATAACAACTTCCATGTGTGTTATTTGAGGAAATTCACGGGAGATGTTCCCGACATAATTCCAATCTCAGAGTTAAGGATGGATGAAAATAAAAGGTTGATCGAAGAGTCTGAGGCAATTGTTGACCGTAAGACTAAGAAGTTACGACGCAAGATGGTCGACTTAGTGCTAGTCCAATGGAAACATTCGAATGGGCCGAATCTCACTTGGGAAACAGAGGATGACATGATGAGTCGCTATCCACATCTGTTTGCTGATGCATGATTCCGGGATAGAATCATCCTAAGGGGGAGAGAATTGTAACGCCCGGGTTTCAGGGCTAAGCATTTTTGTCAATGTAATAGTCTAGGTCAACTCTTGTAACTCTTTTTGAAGTAATAAAGATGAAATATTTGAGTATTATGTGAATTATATGTGTTTATTATTTAATTATAAATGTATAATTAATAAAGAATAAAAATGAGCGTCAAAATTAAAGTGTGAGATAATCCCAATATCTCTACATAAAGTTGTAGAATATGTCTCAAGGTTTTCGTGCATATAAGGAACGCCGAAATCCGAGTTATAACGAAGAAGTTATGACCCGTCGAAGTTTCACGACAGAACCGGCACGATACCGGGAAACGTGAATAGTGAATTTACGATAGAGAGAGATTTAGCCTTAGTGATCTAAACGAAAGTCGTAGAATATGTTAAACTAAGAACATCGATAAAAAGAACGCCCAAATCTGACTTCGTATGAAGAAGTTATGAGATTTTAAATAGACCAATCCTGTCCCGGCTTGTTAAAAATATAACTTTAAAAATAAAGTCAAAATTAGCTGACGGAGTCTAAATGAAAGTTGTAGAGTACGTCTTCACCTATGCGTGGATATAAAGAACGTCAAAAACGGAGTTCGTATGAACGAGTTACAAATTAAAATAGCATATTTACGTATTAAAATAAAGTATAAATCATGTATACGTACACATATATATACATATGTATATATCATTAGAAAGGTATCGACGATGCGGTCATTATAAGACTAATGTTGAGTTCTTTCGACATTAGTTTAGTACAAATATCATTAAATCCATTTATAATAGTATTATAGAGGGGTGTTTAGTTGTTTATATAACTAAAAGGTCATTAAGTAATTATGGAGGGTAGTTTTTGAAAATTCAATTAGTATAAATAAGAGCCTTGGGCTCTCATATTTCTTGCACCATTCTCTTGATTCAAGAGTCTTTCTCTCCTTATCCCCCGAGCATTTCGGTCCCTCGTGATTCGACTTCTCTTTCTGTAGCTTAGTATAGTAAGGTGAGCGCTGAAGCGCTGCACGAATCTTTCTTAGAAAGATTCAGCGACGAAGTTCTGCCCCTGTAGAGCCCGACTCCTAGCTAAAACCCCCTTGTAAGTAAGTTATGCTTACCTTATTTTAATATAGCTTATATTTAAAATTAGTATTGTTATTATGAACCTATAATAAATATTTGAGCTATTATTATAACTTATATAAGTGTCGTTATAATATATATTTTTTTTAACTACTCGCGGTACGGGGAATCTGGTTTAAAGGGCCGCATAGGGTTGTTGGATTTCAGAAGTGCTATATGCCAAAATGGTCCTGCCCTCCGGTGTTTTATGTCTGGCCCCTGTCTGTACATAGTGGTTGGAAAATATTGTTTAACGCTTATATAATAATAATAATACTAAGACTAATAGTTGGTCACGGTAAATATTAGACTAAAATTTAGCGATAATAATGCTAGGTTTCGTCGAAGGAAAAATAAAATCGTTAGAAGCAAGCGCTGCCCGATTTTGGAATCATCACTTTAACAAGTGAGTGCATAGTTACTTTTAACTTACACATAGATATGAAGTATTTTATATAAATTACGTGCTATGTGTGCATATTATCTGAATACTTGCTATCTATGCTAGATGAACGTTGTTATACATGTTTTCAATGATTTAAACTGTATATGTATTTTATATCTACGAAAATGTTGGGGTAAAACATGGGTAGATGCAATAGGTGATGTGTGATAAAATGATGAGAGGCCTTGATGTTGATGTTGTTGATTCTGTCATCTAGCGGAGTATGGATGACGACCACGGACTCTTCTAGACAGTCCAGTGGAACACTAGCAGGCTCGCAACCTGTAGGTGTTTGTGAACGATATGTTCACCGGTGTACTCCATCCCCCACATGGTTGCCTTTAGGACATTTATTGCTGAGGAATCCCCTTAGCAGTAGTGTCCGTCCCGATGATGATCCTTAGGCTAGGTCCCTTATGATAGGTGTTTAGGGACGTAAAGTGAGGATAACGGGAACGGGTAATCGGGTTATTGTTGGTTGAATTAATAAACTTATTTATTATGGGTTGAAAACCCTATGTGCTCACCAGGCTCCCAAGCCTGACCCACTCAGTTTTATGTATTACAGGTAGTGGCGCATGAACATAGGTGTGATGTTTTGGACGAGGGATTACGGATATAGGCCTGTAGATATGAAATAATGTAGTAAGGCTTATGTTGTACTGTTTATGCTTTTGATCTGTACGAACATGACATCCCGAGTCTTTTAATGAAATACATTTCTATGGAAATGCTTTTGATAAATCTTTATCATATTTTTGTTTTGGGACAAATTCCGCAACACTTTCATTTAAAATGTAACTCTGATTTTTAAACAAAGCTTAAACAAACCGGTCTTTTGTGGCCGTGATTTTGGGGATGTCACAGATAAGTCTAATAACTATATTTGCAAATATGACTTCAAAATCCGACTAGCAATCGTAGCTCTTTCGAAGTCTCTTGGTATCAGCCGGACAAACACATGGAACATGGTCTTACTTATTGTCCAGCATTTGTTTCTCGATCTCCGATTTGTTTCGACATAGAACTAAATTGAACACATCAATTAGGTTCTGACCGGGCCTGGTATATAGGTCAAAACAAAATCATCAAGGGGCCCAGATATCGCTTCTATTTCTAGAAGGAACAGATAAACTTCAACTGATATGCTTGTACTAACTACTCGTTGAATTACTCACAAAGGCACGTTTGATAACATTGAGTTACCAATGCGTTTTCGTACAATCAATGAATAACCAACTCATAGTCAACAACTCATATCTCTAGGTTTGAAGATTTATATGATATTACTGTCTCACGATCACTCGAGATAAATTCCATGAAGTGATGCAAGCGAGTGTGGGTTGAATCCAATACTCAGCCCTTATGAGTACTCATGAATGTTGTAGCAACCATTGCATTGTCTAAAGCACTTTAGACAAATCATACAAGCCAAATTCATGACAGTCTTGAATCAGTACTTACTTCCAAAGTTTGACCGACTGTGGATGGTTTGAATAATAACATGATTATTCTGGAAGTAAAAACATGCAAAACTGAAACATAGTAAACAATCAACACAAGATAGTAACACCTTACTCATAAATAAATAACAACTTTTATTTATCATCAAATGTCAATTACATTTTACAAGTTTCAGGAATCTAATTATTGAAACTAATATCATCCTTCAGCCCAATGCGCCTTGCATGCTATAAATGCTTAACCCTACTCAGTCCCTTCGTGAGGCGATCTGCCGGGTTCTCATCTGATGATACCCTCTTTGCCACGAGGAGTCCTTCTTCTATTCTATGTCTGATGAAATGGTATTTTCTGTCAATGTGCCTAGATCTCCCGTGATCTCTTGGTTCTTTCGCCAAAGCAACCGCACTTTCACTGTCACAGAAAATTTCCATTGGCTCCTTTATAGCTGGTACAACTCCAAGGTCTCCGATGAAGTTCTTTAACCATATAGCCTCTTTTGCTGCCTCGCTTGCTGCTATGTACTCTGATTCACAAGTCGAATCAGCTACTGTCTCCTGCTTGGAACTTTTCCAAGTAATTGCTCCTCCATTTAGGATAAAGACCCAGCCTGACTGAGAGCGGAAATTATCCCTATCAGTTTGAAAGCTAGCATCACTATATCCTTCCACTCTCAAGTCATCACTGCCTCCGAGGGTAAGGACCCAGTCCTTAGTCCTCTGCAAATACTTGAGAATGTTCTTTACCGCTGTCCAGTGTGCCTTGCCAGGGTTCCCTTGGTATCTACTGACCATGCTCAAAGCAAAGGCTACATCAGGCGAGTATAGGTCATAGCATACATGATCGAGCCCACAACGGAAGCATATGGTATCTGACTCATCTCAGCTATCTCAGCCTCTGTACTCGGACTCTGAGTCTTACTTAGCTTGGCATTACTCTGGATTGGTAACTCTCCTTTCTTGGAATCTTGCATACTGAACCTCTTCAGTATCTTATGATGAGATTAAAACTTAATCTTGAAGATCGATTAGATCTTAAACAGGTAAATAAAGATTAAACAGCAGAACACGAAAACGATAAACAACTCAAGAATGAATCAAATGTGTCAAATGATTATAAAATAACCCTCAGAAGAGCTAGATCAAGAACATCAACTGTAGAGGGTTAGAAGGTTTACAGGAACGATAAAGAAAATTAATGCTATCGTAATTCTCTATCTTGTATTCTAGATCGTTAACCTAATTATGCATGCAAGCATATACTTATATAATAAACCTAACAGGCTCTCGGTTGGACAGGCCCAAACTGGAGTACAAAATAATTGGAATAATAGCCGAGCCCAATGACGCAATATTAAACAGATCTTTAGCCCAACAATCTCCCCCTTTGCGTCAGTTGGAGCGAGATCTTCACTTGTTACTTGGGCCAGCAGCGGCGGCAGGTACCTTCTTCTTTACAATATTAAACAGACGCGTGATAAGAGCAAGTATCGTCTGCCTGAATCTGATGTACCATTGGATCATATCGTTGAAGTATTTGACATCATCCGCTGCATTCTCTTTACACCGATGGATGATCGACAACACATGCTCTAGAAAAGCATTGGTGTAAAGATGTTTATCCGCTAAAGCAAAGAGACATTTCTGTTCTTCTGCTCTAGTGAACATGACCGAATTACGCTTTGGGTCGATCTTGCCCATCTTCATTTGATTGAGATCACTAGCCGATCCCACAGGAGCTATCTTCGGTTTTTTCTTGAAGACAGTGGCTACCTCCTGATCCATTAAGGCTACCTCCATGATATAACATACTAACATCCTTTTGAGATGGTCTATAATCGGACCATATTCAGCTTCATTCGTCAAGAGGATGTTATGCAAAACGATCCAATCATGAGGATTTAGATTCGGTAGATCTGCTAAGGATATAAGATGTTCGGTTCTAGCAGACCCTCGAATCACCTTGAACCGAACATTGATGAACCTCCCTTCGGAATATGGCTTCAAGACTCGAACATTAACAATCTTCTGAGCGCTCCATGTCTGATATTGTGGTTGAGCAGCCTTCAGATAGAAATCGATTAACTCCTTATCAACCTCAGGATCAGGATGAGGGACTTCAAAAATGCTGGAGAAGGCGTGGAAGATAAACGCCTTTCGAGTCAAGGGCATATCGAACTGCGAATCGACAGAATTATAGCAGTCGAAGAAGATCACCGGTTCGAGCCATAGGATGCTAGGAGTATCTATGGCCTCCTTTATCATTCTCTCCCGAGTCCAGGCAGGGAACAAAGTCTTCCTGCTCTCAAGGAGATCATGGGCTTCTTTCTTCTTGCGTTTGGCTTCTTGAGCTTCTCGCGCCGCACGAATATTATCACTATCAACATTGCGACTATTTTTGCGTTTAAGCAAGTCAGCAATGGTTTCTTTATCATCTTCATCTTCTTCCTCTGCTATTTTCTTTCCTTTATCCTTCACACCCGAACCCGAAGTTTGACCAGTCGGAGGTGGTTCGGTTGTGTGAGCAGCTTTTGAGGAAGGAGGTGGGTTCGATCCGGACTTCACTTCTCCCCCTTGTTTCGGATTGGACACGAAACTAGGTAGCCCTTCTATTTTGCTGAGGAGGTCCAGGGCAAGAGCAAGTTTTTCAGCAAGGGTTCGCCTCACCGAATGATTGAGAATCGGATCGTGTGCTTTCAGGATGTTGGATAGGGCAGAGTGTACATCCGAAACACATGTTTTGATAACCTCCCTTTCGGATCGAAGAGCTTCAATCTGTTGCTGAGAGTTTGAAAGCTGAGCGCTCTTGACCTTGAGGGCGGTGGTTTTATTAGCAAGAACGTCCATTAACGAGTTTTTGGCAGCGAGATCCTCTTGAAGTTTAGCGAGGCGCTCGTCAATGGAGGCACGGAGGGCCGAGTTGTCGTCGCTGATGGATTGGCGAAGGGTAGCGAACGATGTCAACTCCGTTGAGACGAACGTGGCCAATTGTTGAACGATTGGTTCCAGCGTTATCTTTGTTGCAGCAGCACTCTCCTGTAAGGACTTTAACAGGGAAGAGGCTTCAGAGAATAGTTTATCGACTTTTGCGGTCGCTGCCTCACATGCTTTTGTGGAGGCGTCGATTGCTGCAGTGGCAGAGGCGACAGAATCATGCTGAGCCTTGGAGAAGGCATCAACAATCTTCTGAAGAGCGGCTTCAGAGAGAAAGAGGACTGAGTGTTGGAGGATGCAGCAAGAAGCAAGTCAACCTTCTCGTTTAGCTCCTTAAGATGCTTCTTTGTTACTGGAGCATCGTCCTCTTCATCGCTTTGAACTTGAAACGGACTAAAGTAGACCGAATCGAAGGTCATATTCTCTCCTCCAAGAAAAGGGTTATCTCCGTCAGAGGCATGACCGGGAGATGGTGGTGGTGGTGAAGCTGGGGGTGTGGTGGTATGAGTAGGTTCAGGTTGAGTGTTGGTGGGGGTAGTTTCGGGTGGTGGTTGAGTATGGATTGGGGTAGGTTCGGGTGGTTGTTGGGTTTCGGTTGTGGGAATGGGTTCGGTTACAGGTGGTGGTTCGGTTGCATCGGTATGAACCCCCGTATCAGATACGTTGGTTGGAACCTTTGCGGTTGTTGTTGTAGTTGTATCAGTGAAAATGGGTGGTGGTATAGGGAAAGAGGTTGGAGGAATGGTGGTAGTGGGGGTTATGGTGGGAATGGAAGTAGGGATTGTTTGAGTGGGTGAAGGAATGGGTGAATTATGGATTTCCATGTCTAGGGTAGGAGATCGGGGTGGGGTGTTGCCTCTTGGAGGGGTTTCGCCTCGTTGAGAGCCGTCCAAATCCGAACTCTCGCCTTCTGAGTCACTCGAAGAAGAAGGGATGATAAGCTTTCGCTTCGGTTGAGTCTTCTGTCTCTTCGGTTGCGGGGATGTTGCAGCTTTGGTTGGTTTCCTCTTCCTGGGAGAAGGACCTTTAGCAGCTTTGGTCACTTGCTTCCCTTTATCCGCCTTTTTACCCCTATTAATAGGTTTGTCAGCATCATGGATGGACTTGAGCATTTCCTGTGTGAGTTCCCTCGGTCCTGACTGTTTGAACTCCTTAATAGTCTTGATGATCCTGCTGTCAAATGGAACATCGCCGTACATTGTCTCCGGAATAGAGCCAATGAAAGAAAACTTGGATGCATCGGAGACGATGATCTTCGTGTTATGAAAAGTACCAATCGAAGACATCGATGCACCAGCAGCAGTGGGGACGTCGAACTTATCCATTGCCCACTTTGTGATGAGAGTCCAGAACCGGGCATACGACACCTCAAAATGTCGTGAAGAAGAAGAGAGACTCTGGATGAGTTATTGCCAGAGAACAAACCCATAGTCAAGATTGACTCTGTTGTAGACGCCATACATAATCGACAAGAACAGACGACTAGAACCATCAGATCCTGAGCTCCGTTCAGATAAGCCCTTGAAGAGGACTGTGAACATGTCGTTCCACTGTGGCGGCAAGCAGGATTTCTTAAACTTTGCGACAGAGGTGAGCACCTCCGTGTACCCCATATTGTAAAACATGTTGTAGAGATGGCCAACCGGAATCGTCTTCGGATTGATTCTTGAAGGGTCAGCAGCAAACCCTAGCAGTGTACCAAATCGTTGCCTTGAAATCGAGGTCTTGTGATCAGACACCTCGAAGAACACCCTGTCGACTGCTTTATCGTAATGTGCAGTCGCATACACCTGCGATAGGAGCACCATGGGCACAGACTCAACCCTAGAAAGTGCAGGAGTGATTTGTGAGTACTTCAGGCACCCGATGATCGGAAACATGTAAGAATCATACGCCTGAGGTGTTAGGTCAATCACCAAGCACTGTTGAGGATGAATGGGAAGGATGTGTGAGGTGGCATGGACGGATGATGATTATGCCATTGTTGAAGGTAGGAAGAAGAAGATGAACAGTAAAGCTTTAGGGAAATTTTTGCTCTCTTGGAAATCCGGATGCAGTAAAGAGGTAAATGGGAGTGAAGACTGCCTTTTATAGTGATTGTAAGGAGAGAGAAAAATCTGTTCAAATCTTCCATGGAAATACGAAAAGGTTTCCCGGAATGACAGATGCGTGACAGTTAAGGCATGTGATGATCACTTAGGAGAGAGAGTGTCAGATTCCTAGGAACACGCCGCCCAACAAGCGCCGTTTCAGAACAAACCGTTTCAAATCCTCACGCGACAGAGAGTGCCAGAGAGGAATCGCTTGAACTTCGCACACGCGTCCATTATGTCAATAAAAGAATGGGCGTTTAAAATTCACACGCGTCCCTTTTTACCGCCGTTTGAAATTCAATCCGTTTATTTCCCGCCTGAGTCAGCAACCCTTCGTCTTATCTTTTGAATAAATTGACCACGTGGATGATTGTTGATCACGTCTTAATAATTAACCACCAATGCAATAAAACAGCCTGAAATTATTAGTACCAGATTTTTGGAAAATCAAGGATTTTCGTGCTAAGAGTGTAAAAAGAAAAGAAATAAAGCAACTCTTTGTAGGAATAAATGTGATGTCAATAGTGACACGAAACAAATGATCCCGGGCACGAATCTCTTCCTTCAAGGTCAAGAGAGACCTTAAAGTGTTAATGTGGATTCCCGTTGAATTACGATCAAACACTTATTAATAAATGTTGAAAGGCTTTTTTTAATTAGGCTATTTAAGGGTGGCTTTCGCTTTGATGCAACAATTCTAATCTTGAAATAAGAAAGAAAGTGATCAAAGTACTTGTGAGACCGGCGTAGTCTGTTGAACAAGTAGGTAGGAATTAATTTTAAATTGGCTTGGAAAATATAAAATCTCGAAACAAAATTAAAAACTGGATCCCAAGGGAAGAAATGTTATGGTGTTTAACAATTTCATAGGAATCACACAAAATAAAATTTGAGATTTCATGAAGGTACATCCGTCAATTCTTTGGTGAAAACTTGAGCAAATTAATTGTTCACCGTCAATTCAGATTTGGTGTTGAATTTTGGGTTTCACTCAGCTCGTAGTGGCACGAAACTAAGATCATAAACACAGTTGTTGTGTAACCATAAACCTCAGTGGTAATTTCTGAGAGTCTCAAAGGTTACGTTGATGAAACGAATGTAATGGAGAAATGTAATGGAGATGGTGTAAGAAAATAAAGTACCTCAGCTGCAAAAAGGACCAAGCAGAAAACTCTTATCTCATGTGAGAAGAGAGTGAGGTAGCTCACGATTAGAATAAATGTGGTAGCCTAATTGGGAAGATAAGGTTTGTTTATACCAGGTCATTAAGGCTATTATTCAGAATCTTATGAGGCTTGGGACACATACATCAGCATGCTTCTAGGGACACTTAACTAATCCAGCAATTTTTATCCCCATAGACGAACAAACACACAAAGAAAATGAAAAAAAAATATTTTTGGAGTTTTTGATTTATAAAAAAAATGAAAAGAAAATAAAGAAATAAAAAAAATTTAAGCAAGAAAAAAAATAAGACTTAGAAAGAGTAAAAAAAACTTTGGAAAAATTTGGTAACCGAACCCGAGCGTTCGGTTGGTTTCGGTTGAGAAAAGTTTGAAAAACCGAACCCGAGCGTTCAGTTGGTTTCGGTTTTGGGAAATTTTGAAAAACCGAACCCGAGCGTTCGATTGGTTTCGGTTTTAGAAAATTTTGAAAAACCAAACTCGAGCGTTCGGTTGGTTTCGGTTTAAGAAAATTTGGAAAAACCGAACCCGAGCGTTCGGTTGGGTTCGGTTTAAGAAAATTTTTAAAAACCGAACCCGAACCTTCGGTAGGTTTCGGTTTTGGAAAATTTTGAGAAACCGAACCCGAACCTTCGGTAGGTTTCGGTTTTGGAAAATTTTGAGAAACCGAAGACTTTAGGTTTGCAATAAGAAAATACTTTTGACAATAAGATAAACAACTTTGTACAAGAAATTTACAACCAAGAAATCTACCTTTGTAGTGATGAGCGAGTCAGATAATTTAACTGAACCTGTACGTTCGGTCAAGTTCGCTTCTTACGTTTGAGGTTGAGAGGTAGATTGAGGTACTGACTCTAATTCCATCATACCTAGCCCTTGTAAAATTCTGTTGAATGATGCTTCAGGAAGAGCTTTGGTAAAGACGTCAGCCAGTTGATCAGTGGTTCGAACAAAGTGTACTTCTACGTTTCCATCTTCCACATGATCTTTGATGAAGTGATACCTCAGTGCTATGTGTTTGGTTTTAGAGTGGTGCACTGGGTTATGAAAGATCCTAATTGCACTTTCAGAGTCACAATATAGTGGGATCTTCTTCATATTGAGTCCATAGTCTCGAAGTTGACTCTGTATCCAAATCACTTGAGAGGTGCAGGATGTAGCGGCTATGTATTCAGCTTCGGCAGTAGACAACGACACGCACGTTTGTTTCTTTGATTGCCAGCTAACCAACTTCCCGTCAAGGAATTGACAGCCGCCAGTGGTGCTTTTTCTGTCGAGTCCACATCCTCCAAGGTCTGCATCTGAGTAGGCTTGAACGAAGAAGCTTGAGTTGGAAGGATACCATAGACCTAAGGAAGCGGTTCGCTTGAGATATCGTAGGATGTTCTTCACTGCAAGCATGTGAGGTTCGCGTGGGTTTGCCTGAAATCTGGCACAGTAACACACAGAAAACATGATGTCAGGCCTGCTAGCAGTAAGATACATCAGTGAGCCTATCATTTGACGATAGAGCATGATATCAACAGCCGGTTTGTCTAGGGATGGAGTGAGCTTGGTGCCGAATGCCATAGGGACTTTGACTTTGGAGTCTCCCATCATATCAAACTTTGCTAGGAGAGTCTTCGTGTAAGCTTCCTGATTGATAAAGATGCCTTCGGGTCCCTGTCTAATATTTAAACCAAGGAAAAAGTTAATAGGACCCATTGAGCTCATTTCAAATTTAGTCTCCATCAGCTTTCTGAATTCAGCTGTTAGGCTGGGATTCGTTGAGCCAAAGATGATATCATCGACATAAATTTGAACTATCATAAGGTGGTTACCTTCCTTTTTGCGAAAGAAGGTTGGGTCAACTGAACCTTGTTTGAATTTAGACATCTTTAAGAATTTAGTTAGCGTTTCATACCAGGCTCTCGGAGCTTGTTTGAGTCCATACACGGCTTTATCTAGAATATAGCAATGATGGGGATACTTTTCATTCATGAAACCAGGAGGTTGCTCCACGTACACTGTTTCTTCGAGTTCTCCATTAAGAAATGCACACTTGACGTCCATTTGGAAAACTTCAAAGTTTTTGTGAGCAGCATAGGCAAGGAATATTCTTACAGATTCCAGCCTAGCTACAGGAGCGAAAGTCTCTTCATAATCAATCCCTTCCTCTTGACAATATCCTTTTACGACCAGACGAGCTTTGTTCCTTATAACGTTACCTTCCTTGTCCATTTTGTTCCTAAAGACCCATTTGAGACCAACAACCGAGGCATCTGGAGGAGTTGGAATGAGGCGCCAGACTTTGTTCCTTTCAAATTCGTTCAGTTCGTCTTGCATCGCTTGAACCCAATCGGAGTGATCAAGAGCAGTGTTAATTGTCTTTGGTTCAACTTTTGATACGAATGAGTTATACATGCAAAATTCAACTTTGGAAAATAAGGATGTCTATTTTGCCTTGAGTTGTGATCGGGTCAGAACCTTTTCAGAGACATCACCAACAACTTGAGAGATAGGATGATCTCTGGTCCATTTGGTAAGAGGAGGGTAGTTTGGATCAAAGGTTGGGTCCAGTTCAGCATTGATCATTTCTTCTGGCTCGGATTGGCTTTCGTAGTCGAATGGCATATCAGCTTGCTCCCCCTCGATGGATGAACTTTTTCAGGAGTACTTTGAGAGACTTGAGGTTCAGAGGTTTCTTGTGGTGCGGGATATTCAGGCGTTGATGCACCTTCAGATGGTGAAGCACTTTCGGTTGGAGAAGTACTTTCGGTAGCAGTTGGAGAGCTTGGCTCCCCCTCAATATGTGAGGTCGGCTGAGTTGATAACGGTTGATCCTCCCCCTCGACTGAAGCATCGTTTGATGGAGGTTCGTCAGAATTCGATCCTCCTTCGTTCATTCTCCTGGCAGCTTCTTCGACAATTTGCTTCATATGGTCTACCTTGTTGTCTGCTGCGCCTGCTTCTGAGAGAGTAGCTTTCTCTGGTTCGTCAAATAGCTCCATAAACTTTTCGAATAGATTAGCAATCGAGACTGTGACTTGGCCAGTTTGTGGAAAGATTTCCCCAGCTGTGTCTTCTTTGGCCTGTAGCTTTTTGACATAGCTATCGTCGAAAGTCACGTAATAAGTCTCTTCGATTTTTCTCAAACGTTTGTTCAGAACACTGTATGCTTTGGAAGTGAGAGAGTAGCCCAGAAAGATTCCCTCGTCGGCTTTGACGTCGAACTTGTTGCGGTGTTCCTTAGAGTTGAAGATGAAACACCGTGAACCGAACACGTGGAAAAATTTCACATTGGGCTTCCTGTTGTTGAGAATCTCATAAGGTGTGAGCGTGAATCGCTTGTTGAGATATGACCTGTTCTGTGTAAAACAAGCAGCAGAAATAGCATCAGCCCAAAAGTAAAGAGGTAAGGAAGCGAAACTTAGCATTGTTCGGGTAGCTTCACACAGAGATCGGTTTCGTCTTTCGACAATTCCGTTCTGTTGAGGTATGTAGGGAGCTGAGAAATTGTGACTTATTCCCTTTTCTGCCAGAAATTCTTCAAATTCTCTGTTTTTGAATTCCAGACCATTGTCGCTCCTGATGTTGCGAACGACCTTCTTGAGCTGTACTTCAATCTGCTTGATGAACAATTTCAGCTTATGAGTCGCTTCAGATTTGAGCTTTAGAAAGAACACCCTAAACCGCGAAAAGTCATCAACAATAACAAGAATATACTTGCTACCACCGATACTTTCGATAGATGATGGACCACATAAATCAATATGAAGTAATTCAAGTGGTTCAACAACTTTCGTGTTAATTATAGATGGATGACTTTGACGACTCTGCTTCTCCATTTCGCATGCAGCACACAAATGATCTCTATCGAACTTGAGTAAAGGAAGACCTCGAACATGACCTCCTGTGACAAGTTTGTTGATATCTTTAAAGTTGAGATAAGAGAGTCTTCAGTGCGACAACTAGCTTTCGTCAGATTGTGCTTTTGATAACAGGCAGATAGCTGGGTTTCCTTTGATGGGTTTGAGGTTTAGAGGAAACATTTCACCCTTGCGCTCTGATTTGAGAATAACTTTCTTCGTCTTCTTCTCAATAATTTCAGAACCTTCATCGTCGAATGAGACTTTGAGACCTGTACCTCCAACAAGCTGAGATACACTGATGAGGTTGTGTTGTAGTCCTTCCACGTATGCCACCTTCCTTATAGTGAAATCACCATTGGTAATCATTCCGTATCCCTTTATGGTGCCGAAGGAGTTATTTCCAAACTTGACGTTGCCACCATTTGCAAGAGACCTGTATTCCCTGAGTTCTTCTTTCCTCCCTATCATGTGACGCGAGCAGCCACTATCGATGTACCATTCTTCGTCAAACTGCTCGTCACTTATAACCTGCAAAAATTAAGCAGATTTAGGAACCCAAAGTTTCTTGGGTCCTCGTGAGCCTTTCACAGGTACAGGAATAGTAAGAGAGATGTCAACAAGATATGTTCGTTTTATTAGAGTTGTTTCATCTTTCTTTTTGATGGTAAAAACTTTGATTTTATTAGGATTAGGTGCGTTCGGTTTAGACTCTGGTTTGGATGCAGGAACCTTCTGTTTGCCTTTTTGTTCAGCTGACGAATGAGATTTTTGAGAACGAACTGAATGAACTTTTGAGTGAGATGAAGATGAATTGGGAGAATTAAAAGATTTAGATGAGTGAGAAGGAGAGGGCTTTGAATGAGATGACTTCTTGGCTGGAGACTCTAGGTGACCCTTTTGCTTTTGATCATTGGTGGGACTGACCTTAGAGTTTTGATCTCTTTTGATTTCGGAACCGAACCTTTGCTTTCGGTTGGAGTCATCCTCTGAACCGAACCTTTGCTTTCGGTTGGAGTCATCCTCTGAACCGAACCTTTGCTTTCGGTTGGTATTCTTTTCCGAACCGAACCTTGGCTTTCGGTTGTTTTGGCTCTCGTGCCTTTTAACAGGGTTATTCTCAAACTTTAGATTCTTGTCTTGATGTGAGAAATATGTGTTCTGGGATTGCCAGAATTGTTTCCTTTCAGAGAGATTCTTCCTGTATCTCTGGTTCCTTTGACGTTTCTGATTCCTCATCTGCTTCGGTTGATGATGGATATTGGCTTTCATTTTTGGTTTCTCTTTGGCTGGTTCACTTTGAATTGTGGAAGATTCACTATGAACTGAGGAACTAGAGGGAATGTCTTCTTTTACCGAACTTCCATTCTCTTGAGGAATGTCTTTCGTACCACTGGTACTTGGCACATCGAAATTGTCTGGCTTGTTCAAGGGTTCTGGTACGTATCGTCCTTTACTTTTCCATGAGGTCCTTTCAGATAACCCTACCGTTTCATCAGCATTATCGATTGGAGCTGACCAGAAGAACTCATCGCAGCCATCAGCATTGTCTTCGTTTACAATTGCTGTGAGTTCAGCAGTCTGATGTTCGGTTACTCCTGTGACCTTGTACACTTGATTTGGAGTTGTCCTGACCTTTTGATATACTACTGCTTTCTCTGCTAAGATCGGGGACTTTTGTTGGGACAATCGAGCGAACTCCACTGAATTTTCTGAAATTAGATTCTTGTGGTTTTTAGGTTCGCTTTTCACAAATTCTGAGCAGTCAACCGTGTCCTCTACAGAAATTTCACTCGTATTGTCATCCTCATTAAGCTCAGATGCATTTTCAACATCAATTTTGTTTTCTGAGCTCAAGTTGGCGTTTAAAGAGTCAAATTTTTGTATGGTTTCGGTTCTCAGTTTAAGTCTATCATTTTCATCCAAAAGGTTTTTAAGCATGTCCTTATGGTCCTTGGATTTAATGAAAGATTCTATTTTGTCCAGTCCATACATATAGGTCGGATTGACGTCATCAGATGATATCACACTCTCACAATTATAAGCTTCAGCATCAATTTCATCCTCCTTAAACTCAAGGAAGGGAAAAATCATGCGATGAATCTTTTGTCCTATTTCACAATCCAAGTGGAGCTGAGTAATATTAGTGTAAAGACGTTTGGCAATTAAACAAAAAACATTTCGTTGTTTCAACAACTTTAAATTGTCTCTTTGTAAATAAATGTTTTCATCTTTTGTTTTAACTAATTCTGACTCCTTCAGCTCGATCCACATGCGCCGTTCCTCACTCTTCGAAGACACCCTGCTTAATTGATCAGTTAGGTTAGAATTGGTGACTCGATTTTGAGTTAAACTACTATCTAGATGAGAGATCCGAGAATTAACACTTTTTAGTTCTTTTTCATATGAGCATTGTGGTACTTTAAATGAAACAAAAACCGATTGTACCTTCTTGATCAGTTCATCGAGTTCGTTGAACTGCACGCTGAGTGGTTTGGCTGTAAAGCACATATCCTGCTGCTCCTTCGGTTCATTGCTTCCACCATCAGTGTTGTATCCCCTCATCTGAGATACTTCGGACACCATCAAGCACCTTCCTCCACTGCTCTCCTCTTTTGCCACACAAGCCTTTCCATGAGAAGGCTTCCTCACTTCATCGTCTTCAGAATCGGTTGACCAGACTTCCACGCCACCGAACTCGTCATCAACAACCGAACCCTGCACAATTAGAGCATTCATAGAAGGGTTAGCGGTAGATTTCTTCTTCCTCATCTCATCAAGCTTTTTCTGCAGCAAAGCTTCCTCATCCTTTTCCTCATCCTTTTCAGCCATCTTTTTGAGGACACAATCCTTAGCATAGTGGTTTTTGCCTCCACAGTAGTAACAGCTTACTCCAGAATCACCCTCTGCCTTCGGTTCCTTCTTAGACTCATCAACCTTCGGTTCATCTTTAACCTTTTCTGAACTATAACTCCCCTGCCAGTTTCGGTTTTTGTTGCTGGGGAATCTCTTCTTAATGAACCTCTTGGGGTTAGATACCATCATAGCATAATCCTCAGCCGTGAGGTCATACTCCTCCAAGTTGAGGTCTTCGTCCTCCATCACAGCTTTACTTTTTGATAGGAGGGCCAGCGAACCTAGGCTTGAGACAACATTCTTTTCCTGCAGCACAATTTTCTCCTGAGACTTGAGAATACCCACCAGTTTCGCCAAAGAATATGATTTAAACTGCTCATGGGCTTTAACTGTAGACACCACTGCTCTCCACTCTGATCTTAGACCGTTTAAGAACGTAACCTTCTGCTTGATAAGCTTTCTTTCTATGTCATGTTTGATCATCTTGCTGAGAAGATGATTGAAGCGCTCGAACGTTTGAGTCACAGTTTCTTCGGCTCCTTGCCTGAAATCTCCAAACTCAGATAAGAGCAAGGTTTGGATAGAGTGTTCAAGATCCTCATCTGTAGAGTATAGTTCACGAAGTCTATCCCAAACTTCCTTTGCCATCATGCATGAACTTACTAACCTAAAAGTGTCGGACTGAAGGGCGAATCTGATCAATCTTAACGCCTTGATATTGCACTGGAATTTATCCTTTTCATCTTGCGCAATATCTTTAACATCCTTCAGTAGATCATTATATGTAACGCCCGTGTTTCTGGGCTTGCCATTTTTAGCAATGTAATAGTCTAGGTTAACCTTTGTAACCCCAATTTGAAATAATAAAAATGTATTATTTGTGAATTTGTGTATTATGTGAGTTATGTGTTTATTTGCTTAATTATGCGATGTAATTAAATTAAGATTAAAATAAGCGTCAAAATTAAAGTGTGACATAAGCCCGATATCTTTGCATAAAGTTGTAGTGGTTGAAACAAGGATTCCGGAGATATAAGGAACGCCCAAATCTGACTTCGTATGAAGAAGTTATGATTTTTCTAAGTTTCGACTTAGCGGTATGCAGCCCGAATACTCGATTTGAGATCGAGCGGTTTTTAGCCGAAACAATCTAAATGAGAATCGAAGATCTCGTTGTTAGTAGAGAAACGATGAAAAGTTAGGCGAGAACGGACATCGGACGAAAGAAGTTATGATTTTATAACGAAGTTTTCCTGTCCGAGCCTTCTAAAAAATAATTAATAAATAAAAGTCAAAATTAGCCGACGGAGTCTAAACGAAAGTTGTAGAGCGTAGTCTCACCTTCGCGTGGATATAAATAACGTCGAAAACGGAGTTCGTATGAAGGAGATATGAATTTTTGAAGTTTTAATAAATATTTAATATTTATTTTAATTTAACTCCGATATTATCCGAAGAGAAGGAGAGGCGGTCTATCCGAAGTACGCAGCGCGTACTGCTGTACGCCCCGCGTACAGCGTAGGGCACTCGAGTTCTGCGGAGTAGTGAGTCGTAAGCGATGACGTAGAGGGCCCGGTGACGCAAGCACTGACGACCACCGAGGCGTACGCCCCGCGTAGCCTCGTACGCCCCGCGTACGTGCGAGGGTTCAGCACCTATAAAAGGAGGTCCGAAGCAGCCGAGTTTTCTTTTACAAATTCTTCATCTTCTCTCATCTTTTGCCTCGTTTTGCGTGCCGTTTGTACCCCGAAGCCCCGGTATTATTCCCGAGCCCCGAAGCGAGATCTGAAGCCCCGAGAATCCCGAAGAGCGTTATTCCCGAGCCGAAGCCCTGCCCGCGAGGAGCCGGTTTTTGTGAAGATCTTCCAGATCTACGGAGAGACGCTACTTCTATAAGCCGTAGTGCTGTCGAATCATCTTCTGATCAAGTGAGTGTGTAGTTATTTTCTCTCCAACGCAATATTATGAAGTATTTAATATAAAATACGTGCTACGTGTATATGTTTTGTGGTTATATGTGTGAATGTATATTCTCTATGAAATACGTGTTATGTGTGTATGCCTCATCTGTTATGTGGAATATGTATTGATTAAAACATGTTATACAGGTTTTTAAACAATGTATAAAAATGTATATTTTTATCTACTAATATGTTGGGTAGAACATGGGTAGATAATTGGTGTGAAATAAACAGATGAGAGGCCTCGGTGTTATTGGTGTTATTCTAGTCATTCAGCAGAGTATGGATGACGACCACAGACTATTCTAGACTGTCCTGTGGAACACTAGCAGGCTCATTACCTGTAGGTGTTGTGAATGACGTGTTCACCGGTGTACTCTATCCCCCACATGGTTGCCTATAGGACACTTATTGTCGAGGAAGCCCCTCTGCAGTAATGTCCGTCCCGATGAAAATCCTGAAATAAGTTCCTGATAGTAGACGTTATTTTTAGGAACGTAAGGTGAGGATAACGGGAATGGGTAATCGGGTTTATTGTTAAATGTTGAAAATTAAATATAATTATTGTGGGTTTGAAAACCCTATATGCTCACCAGGCTCCCAAGCCTGACCCACTCAGTTGATTTGTATTACAGGAAGTGGCGCAAGAGCTTAAGATGGGCGAATCATCAAGTTGTTTTGTTTACAAGTCTGTATATGTGTATATTTGTTGAACGACTTGTAATGTTATCGTTTATGCTTTATGATCTATATCGGAACATGACATCCCGACTTTTGATTATGAAATGAAATCATATTTCTATATGAAATGTTTTGATAAATATCCATTTTATCATGTTTTGTTTTTGGGAACAAATTCCACATCTCTTTTAAAATCAAACGGATTTACTCTGAAAATTTTTAAAAAGCATAAATGAAATCGGTCTTTTCTGGCCGAGATTTTGGGGATGTCACAGTTGGTATCAGAGCATTAGTTTAAGCGAACTAGGAATTTGTAGGATTTCTAGACTTAAACTTAGTATGCTAAGTGGAGATTGTGAGATGTGTGTCTGATAAATTTTAGACACGAGCACTAGTTTATTTTAGGAAGGTTGCCTAAAATGCTTTTATGTGCTAAATGTTATATGTTGCCATATATGATATTGTTTGTTCGGATCTACGGTTTGTTGCCAACCGGATCTGAAGGTTTATGTGTTTAGGATTCTAAGCGTATGTATACGATATTAGAACTAGCATGTAATCATTTGGAGTAATAAGGTGAAATTATTCGGTGTGTAGATCAAAAATGGTGAGAACAAGAAGCGGAGTTGGAAATGCTGATGAAAACAGGAATCAACCGCCTGTAATTCAACAAGTACCTGTTGTAGCTGATGCACCCGAGCCGATAAAAATGGCTGGTGTACAAATGATGATTCAAATGATGTTGGATCGTCAGATGGAAGAAACAAGACGCCTGCTTAGGCAGAATCGTGAAGAACCGTCAATTCAAGCGGAAGAGCCCGAGGAGAATGGAGGGCAATCTGAAGGAGAAAACTTTAGTGGAATCATTGGTCAAGACGAAGAACCAGTGGTTAGACGCAATAACCAGTATGGAGGAAATGATGGTCGTGGGTGCAAGTATAAGGATTTCATGGCATCCAAACCACCATGTCTATCCGGAAGCCCGACGCCAGTGCAAGTTATGGACTGGGTCTCCGAAATGGAGACTATGTTTGAAAGTTGCGAATGCAGCAACAGGCAGAAGACCGCTCTTGCGATCCCTCTGCTAAAATCTGGGGTGTTGAGTTGGTGGAAGCTGTTAGCTGACTTTATGCCCAAGGGAGAAGCAAGCAAAATGTCTTGGGAAGACTTTGTGGAACAACTAAAAATGCAATACTGCTCCGAGCAGGACCTTCTGGAAATCAGTAATGAGTTTCAGAATCTGAAGAAAGGGAAATTGAGCGTTACTGAATACGCTGCAAGTTTCACAGAAAAGATGAAGTTTATCCCATATTTGGTGCCTACAGAACTCTCTAAGGTCAACAAGTTTGCCCTTGGACTACCAGCGGACTATGGTCCAATGGTTAAGCTAGCAACCACATTGAAAGCCGCCATCTGGGCTGCTAGAAATGTTGAGACCCAGATCAGGGAAAAGGGTCTGGAAAGGTCAGAGGTTGGCGAGAAAAGGAAAATCGATGGATTTTCAGGGTCCAGCAAGAAAAGTAAATTCTCGAAGTCTAGTTCGAGGGGAAGTGGAGGAAAGGTAGAAGCGAAATGGTGTGACAAGTGCAAGAAGAAGCATTATGGGAAGTGTGGCGGGGAAACCACATGCTTCAAATGTGGAAAGCTAGGGCATTATGCCAATGACTGCACCTTCACCAAGAATGTTTGTTATGGTTGTGGTGAGGAGGGGCACATCTCAAGGGATTGTCCGAAAAAGAAAGAAGCGGCAAGACCCAACATTCCGCCAAAGCCAAAGGCGAGAGCATTCCAGATGACACTGGAAGCTGCTAAAGATGAAGCTGATGTCGCTTCAGGTACCTTTCTCGTTAACAAATTGCCTGCCCAAATTTTATTTGATTCTGGAGCCAACTACTCCTTTATATCGCATGAATTTGGTAGAAAACTAGCCTTGCCTGTTGATAGACTAGATAATGCTTTATTAGTCGAAGTTGCTAGTGGCAAGTTTGTACCTGTTAGCCATCGTATGAAAAACATCTTAATTGATCTGAATGGAAATAAGTTCCACGAGGAATTATTGCCTATCGAACTTAACGGTTTCGACATCGTTTTGGGAATGGATTGGCTTAGCGCCAATGATGCCGAAATTTTATGCAAGAAGAAAATAGTGAAAGTGAACCCGCCTGGGAAGGAATCGTTTATGGTGTATGGAGATAAACGCAGAGTAAACTCTGGAATCATTTCTCTAATGAAAGCCAGAAAATGTTTGACCAAGGGGTGTACATCATACTTAGCATTCGTGATCGACGCTAAGAAGGAAAAGAAGGTGATGCAAAATATTCCTGTTGTGTGTGATTATCCGGAAGTATTTCCCGAAGATCTTCCTGGATTACCGCCCGATCGACAAGTAGAATTTCGTATTGACTTGTTGCCCGGAACAATGCCAATTGCAAAAGCACCTTATCGATTAGCACCGACGGAGATGAAGGAGCTAATGATGCAACTTCAGGAGTTATTGGACAAAGGTTTCATAAGACCTAGTTCATCACCCTGGGGAGCTCCGGTGTTATTCGTAAAGAAGAAAGATGGAAGCATGAGGATGTGCATTGATTACCGAGAGCTGAATAAGGCAACAATAAAGAATAGATATCCGTTGCCGAGGATTGATGACCTATTCGATCAACTACAAGGTTCCAGTTATTTTTCAAAGATCGACCTGAGGTCAGGATATCACCAGCTGAAAGTAAGGGAGCAGGATATAGAGAAGACCGCATTCAGAACGCGATATGGACACTATGAGTTCTTGGTTATGTCGTTTGGACTAACCAATGCTCCAGCAGCATTCATGGATTTAATGAACAGGGTTTGTAACCCGTTCCTTGATAAATCTGTGATAGTGTTCATAGATGACATTCTGATTTATTCAAAAAGCCAAGAGGAGCATGGCAGACACTTACAAGAAGTGTTAGAAGTCTTGAAGAAGGAGAAGCTGTATGCGAAGTTCTCCAAATGTGATTTTTGGATTCGAGAAGTCCAATTTTTGGGTCACGTGGTCAACCAAGAAGGGATAATGGTTGATCCAGCGAAGATCGAAGCTGTGATGAAGTGGGAACAACCGAAAAGTCCCACGGAGATCCGAAGCTTTTTGGGATTAGGCAGATATTACCGAAGGTTTATCCAAGGCTTTTCTTCGATCGCTAGTCCATTAACAGCTTTGACCCACAAAGGAGCTACTTATGCTTGGAATGATAAGCATAAAGAAGCATTCGAGAGACTAAAGAAGAAACTATGCGAGGCACCGATACTTTCTCTACCCGATGGGGTTGAAGACTTCGCTGTTTATAGCGATGCGTCTGGGGTTGGATTGGGTTGCGTTTTGACCCAAAGGGATAAGGTGATCGCATATGCGTCTCGACAGCTGAAAGAGCACGAAAAGAACTACCCGACTCATGATTTGGAGTTGGCAGCGGTAGTTTTCGCACTGAAAATATGGAGGCATTACCTCTATGGCACAAAGTGCAAACTTTTCACTGATCATAAGAGTCTCCAATATCTCTTTAGTCAGAAAGAATTGAATATGAGGCAACGACGCTGGCTGGAATTACTTAAAGACTACGACTGTGAGATACTTTACCACCCCGGTAAGGCCAATATTGTTGCTGATGCTCTCAGTCGAAAGGTCAATCTTGAAAAGAAAAGGCCAAGAGCGTTGAGGATTGAAGTTGTCTCGACTATTTTGGAAAGTATAAAGAAAGCTCAAAGCGAAGCTTCTGAGAAAGATGACCGAAAGGAGGAACGTTTGGGCAAAACGTTGGTGTTCGGTGTAAACAGTCACGGACTGAAGGTGTTCCAAGATCGGATTTGGATACCTAAGACAGGAGGAGTCAGAGATCTTCTGATGGAAGAAGCTCACAAAACCATGTACTCGATTCATCCCGGTAGCACAAAAATGTATAGGGACCTGAAACCCTATTATTGGTGGCCGACGATGAAGCTCGACATCGCGAAGTATGTGGCCGAGTGTGTGACTTGTGCAAGAGTCAAGGCACAACATTAGAAAGCATACGGGAGTTTAGAACCATTACCTGTGCCTATGGGTAAGTGGGAAGACATTGCTATGGATTTCGCCACTAAACTACCCAGAACAAAAAGTGGTCACGACATGATTTGGGTGGTCGTTGATCGATTCACTAAGAGTGCGCATTTCATAGCAGCCAACGAGAAATGGACTATGGAAAAGCTTGCGAATTCTTACGTGAAGGAAATTGTGAGGCTTCACGGTGTTCCGTTAACAATTGTGTCGGATCGTGATAGTCGTTTCACCTCACGATTTTGGAAAAGTCTACAAGAGGAATTGGGTACCAAGTTGTGTTTAAGTACAGCTTACCATCCGCAGACTGATGGTCAGAGTGAAAGAACGATACAAACACTTGAAGATATGCTGAGAGCGTGTACCTTGGAATTCCTAGGTAATTGGGATGAACATTTACCTTTGGTAGAATTTTCCTATAATAATAGTTTTCACTCGAGCATAAAGATGGCACCTTATCAAGCATTGTATGGACAGAAGTGTCGTACGCCGTCTTGTTGGCTTGAGGCTGGGGAAAAGCAGTTTATGGGGCCGGAGATAGTCCATCAAACTGCAGAAAAGTTGAAAATAATTAGGGAAAGAATGTTAGCAGCTCAGGACCGTCAAAAGAGTTATGCTGACAAAAAGCAAAGACCGATGACTTTTGAAGTTGGAGATTCGGTTTTACTTAAAGTCTCGCCGTGGAAGGGACTTATAAGATTTGGTAAAAGGGGAAAGTTAAGTCCAAGGTTTATTGGACCGTTTAAAGTTCTTCAGAGGATTGGGAACCAAGCTTACAAGCTCGAACTACCAGAAGAACTGAATGGAATTCATAACACTTTTCATGTGTGTTACTTGAGGAAGTTCATGGGAGAAGTTCCCGACATAATTCCACTTTCGGAGTTGAGGATCGATGAGAACAAAAGGTTGATTGAGGAACCGGAGGCAATCGTTGACCGAAAGACTAAGAAATTGCGACGTAAGATGGTTGAGTTAGTGCTTGTCCAATGGAAACACACGAATGGGCTGAATCTCACCTGGGAGACGGAGAGTGACATGATGAGTCGCTATCCGCATTTGTTTGCTGGTGTGTGATTCCGGGGACGGAATCATTCTAAGGTGGAGAGAATTGTAACGCCCGTGTTTCTGGGCTTGCCATTTTTAGCAATGTAATAGTCTAGGTTAACCTTTGTAACCCCAATTTGAAATAATAAAAATGTATTATTTGTGAATTTGTGTATTATGTGAGTTATGTGTTTATTTGCTTAATTATGCGATGTAATTAAATTAATAATAAAATAAGCATCAAAATTAAAGTGTGAGATAAGCCCGATATCTTTGCATAAAGTTGTAGTGGTTGAAACAAGGATTTCGGAGATATAAGGAACGCCCAAATCTGACTTCGTATCAAGAAGTTATGATTTTTCTAAGTTTCGACTTAGCGGTATGCAGCCCGAATACTCGATTTGAGATCGAGCGGTTTTTAGCCGAAACAATCTAAATGAGAATCGAAGATCTCGTTGTTAGTAGAGAAACGATGAAAAGTTAGGCGAGAACGGACATCGGACGAAGAAGTTATGATTTTATAATGAAGTTTTCCTGTCCGAGCCTTCTAAAAAATAATTAATAAATAAAAGTCAAAATTAGCCGACGAAGTCTAAACGAAAGTTGTAGAGCGTAGTCTCACCTTCGCGTGGATATAAAGAACGTCGAAAACGGAGTTCGTATGAAGGAGATATGAATTTTTGAAGTTTTAATAAATATTTAATATTTATTTTAATTTAACTCCGATATTATCCGAAGAGAAGGAGAGGCGGTCTATCCGAAGTACGCAGCGCGCACTGCTGTACGCCCCGCGTACAGCGTAGGGCACTCGAGTTCTGCGGAGTAGTGAGTCGTAAGCGATGACGTAGAGGGCCCGGTGACGCAAGCGCTGACGACCACCGAGGCGTACGCCCCGCGTACGTGCGAGGGTTCAGCACCTATAAAAGGAGGTCCGAAGCAGCCGAGTTTTCTTTTACAAATTCTTCATCTTCTCTCATCTTTTGCCTCGTTTTGGTGCCGTTTGTACCCCGAAGCCCCGGTATTATTCCCGAGCCCCGAAGCGAGATCCGAAGCCCCGAGAATCCCGAAGAGCGTTATTCCCGAGCCGAAGCCTTGCCCGCGAGGAGCCGGTTTTTGTGAAGATCTTCCAGATCTACGGAGAGACGCTACTTCTATAAGCCGTAGTGCTGTCGAATCATCTTCTGATCAAGTGAGTGTGTAGTTATTTTCTCTCCAGCGCAATATTATGAAGTATTTAATATAAAATACGTGCTACGTGTATATGTTTTGTGGTTATATGTGTGAATGTATATTCTCTATGAAATACGTGTTATGTGTGTATGCCTCATCTGTTATGTGGAATATGTATTGATTAAAACATGTTATACAGGTTTTTAAACAATCTATAAAAATGTATATTTTTATCTACTAATATGTTGGGTAGAACATGGGTAGATAATTGGTGTGAAATAAACAGATGAGAGGCCTCGGTGTTATTGGTGTTATTCTAGTCATTCAGCAGAGTATGGATGACGACCACAGACTATTCTAGACTGTCCTGTGGAACACTAGCAGGCTCATTACCTGTAGGTGTTGTGAACGACGTGTTCACCGGTGTACTCTATCCCCCACATGGTTGCCTATAGGACACTTATTGTCGAGGAAGCCCCTCTGCAGTAATGTCCGTCCCAATGAAAATCCTGAAATAAGTTCCTTATAATAGACGTTATTTTTAGGAACGTAAGGTGAGGATAACGGGAATGGGTAATCGGGTTTATTGTTAAATGTTGAAAATTAAATATAATTATTGTGGGTTTGAAAACCCTATATGCTCACCAGGCTCCCAAGCCTGACCCACTCAGTTGATTTGTATTACAGGAAGTGGCGCAAGAGCTTAAGATGGGCGAATCATCAAGTTGTTTTGTTTACAAGTCTGTATATGTGTATATTTGTTGAACGACTTGTAATGTTATCGTTTATGCTTTATGATCTATATCGGAACATGACATCCCGACTTTTGATTATGAAATGAAATCATATTTCTATATGAAATGTTTTGATAAATATCCATTTTATCATGTTTTGTTTTTGGGAACAAATTCCGCATCTCTTTTAAAATCAAATGGATTTACTCTGAAAATGTTTAAAAAGCATAAATGAAATCGGTCTTTTCTGGCCGATATTTTGGGGATGTCACATTATACTCCTTTTGAGTTTTAATTATCCTTGACGTTGCAGAGTGAGAAAAGGGTCCATTAATAATTGCTTCCCAGATGAGGTATCCATTATACTCAGATCCTATAACATAGTCTTCAAAGTGATGCGCCCAGACTTCATAATCATGGGTGTATAGGATGGGAATCTTCGTGGTTGATCCAATGCTGTTGGAAATATTGATGGGATTCGATTGCGACTCGTCCATAATGATCGAATAACCTGCTTAAAGATCAGACTTGTAATAAATCAGATTAGGGCAAAACAATAAATATCAAGATATGTCAATAATGAGATGACGGCTCAATAAATATCAGTAATTGCGGAAAACCCTAAAGGAAACCTTTTTCATAGAAAAGAAGTGTATCGATTACACAGCCTCCTGCTCTGATACCAATTGATGAGATTAAAACTTAATCTTGAAGATCGATTAGATCTTAAATAGGTAAATAAAGATTAAACAGCAGAACACGAAAACGATAAACAACTCAAGAATGAATCAAACGTGTCGAATGATTATAAAATAACCCTCAGAAGAGCTCGATCAAGAACATCAACTGTAGAGGGTTAGAAGGTTTACAGGAATGATAAAGAAAATTAATGCTATCGTAATTCTCTATCTTGTATTCTAGATCATTAACCTAATTATGCATGCAAGCATATACTTATATAATAAACCTAACAGGCTCTCGGTTGGACAGGCCCAAACTGGAGTACAAAATAATTGGAATAATAGCCGAGCCCAATGACGCAATATTAAACAGATCTTCAGCCCAACATCTTATCCACATAAGTACTTTGACTAAGTCCAATTAGTCTCTTACTCCTATCTCTCAATATCTTTATCCCTAGGATATAGGCAGCTTCCCCAAGGTCCTTCATAGCAAAACACTTCCCAAGCCAGGCCTTAACCTCCTGCAAAGTTGGGATGTCGTTTCCTATGAGAAGTATGTCATCCACATACAACACCAAGAAGCTAACTATGCTCCCACTAGCCCTGACATACACACAAGACTCATCCTCACTCCTAGAAAAGCCAAACTCTTTGACTTTCTCATCAAAGCAAAGATTCCACCTGCAAGATGCTTGTTTCAATCCATAAATGGATTTTTCAAGATTACACACTCTATTAGGGTATTTTGGATCGACAAAACCCTCTGGCTGAGCCATGTAAACATCCTCAGCCAACTTCCCATTAAGGAAAGCGGTTTTGACATCCATTTGCCATATTTCATAGTCATGAAATGCAGCTATGGCTAACAACACTCTAATAGACTTAATCTTAGCTATTGGTGAGAAGGTCTCATCATAGTCAACTCCCAGAGTTTGAGTAAAGCCCTTCGCAACCAGTCACGCTTTATAAGTGTGTGCTTTCCCATCCATGTCGGTCTTCTTCTTGAAGATCCATTTGCACCCAACTGTCTTACGACTTGGTACATTGTCAACCAAGTTCCAAACTTGATTGTCATACATGGACTGAATCTTGCTGTCCATAGCCTCATTCCATTTCCCAGACTCAGGGCTTGCCATGGCTTCCTTATAATTCTTAGGTTCATCCAAATCTATCAGTGTACTATCATTGATAAATGTATCACCTTCAGTGGTGATGTGACAACCATAATAAAATTCAGGTGTGTTCCTCACCCTAGTGGAACGTCTTGGAGGTACAGACTCATTTATCGGCTCAACAGGAGTTTCCTCCTCAGGTTGGCTGACAGCATTTGAGGTTCCTTCACCACTTGACTCTTGAAGCTCTTCAAGGACAATTTGCCTCCCACTGTCCCCTTGGCTTATGAATTCTCTCTCACGAAAGACTCCTCTTCTTACTACAAAGACCACATTGTAACTGGGTCTGTAGAAGAGGTAACCAAAGGATCTCTGTGGGTAGCCGATGAAAATACACCTCTCGCTTTGGGGCTCAAGCTTGTCATGAGTCTCACGCCTCACAAAAGCTTCACAACCCCAAATCTTGATGTGGTCCAAATTGGGCACTTTCCCAGTCCACATCTCGTGAGGTGTTTTGGCAACCTTTTTAGTAGGGACTAGATTAAGGATATGGGCGGCATTCTCTAAGGCATACCCCCAGAAAGAGATTGGTAACGAAGCTCGACTCATCATGGAACGAACCATATCCAACAGGTTTCGATTGCGCCTCTCAGCTACACCATTCAACTGTGGTGTCCTGGGAGGTGTCAATTGTGAGACAATCCTACATTCCTTAAGATGGTCAAGGAACTCAATGCTAAGATACTCTCCTCCCCGATCGGATCGGACCATCTTGATGTTCCTGCCCAATTGATTCTCAACTTCCTGCTTAAACTCTTTGAACTTTTCAAAGGTTTCTGACTTATGCTTGATTAAGTAAATATATCCATATCTACTGTAATCATCAGTAAAAGTCACATAATAATGATTAGCATCCCTTGTAGCAACTCTGAAGGGCCACACACATCCGTGTGTACAAGGTCCAACAAATCTTCACCCCTATCACAAGTACCTATGAAGGGTGACTTTGTCATTTTTCCAAGTAAACAAGACTCGCAACTATCATCTGACTTGAGGTCAAATGATTCCAAGACTCCAGCCTTTTAGAGTTGGCCTATGCGCTTCTTGTTAACATGTCCAAGACGACAATGCCACAAGGATGCTTTGTCCAAGCTATCAGAAGAATCAATATACAACACATTATTTCCTAAATTGTCTACAACATTCACAACTTCATATACACCATCACAAGGTATTGCTTTAAAGTAAAATACATCATTGTAATAAACATTAATAGCACCATTTTTATTATCAAATGAAAATGTAAAACCTTGTTTGTACAAGCCATGAAAAGAAATAATATTTCTCGCCATTTCGGGCGAGTAACAACACTTATTCAAATCTAGCATTAACCCATTATTAAGCAATAAAGAATAAACTCCTATCTTGGTAACATGTGATGCTTTCATGTTGCCCATGACTAAGTTTATCTTCCCGTGCTCCACTTGCTCACTTCTTCTTAGTGCCTGCAAATCAGTACAAATATGAATATCACACCCTGTATCAAGCACCCAAGAATTAGCATTAGATGAGTTGTTAGACAATATTGTGTAAATACCTGCATGGATGGGTTTAACCTTCCCATCCTTTACATCTTGCAGATATTTGGCGCAGCTTCGCTTGAAGTGTCCCTTATCTTGGCAATAGAAGCATTGTGCTTCCTTTGGGTTCGAAGAAGGAGTAATGGGAGCTTTCTTTGTCCCACTTGAAGAGGAACCATCAAGAGTCTTACCCTTGGTACCCTTTGAAGGGCTTTTCCTCTTCTTACCCTTCCCTTGCCCAATTGCAAGAACAGGGGCTGTTAAAGGAGTAGAAGTAGCAACCGCTTTACCCTTAAGGCCATTTTCAGCTGTCCTTAAGAGTCCTTGAAGTTTGCTAAGTGTGACTTCCTCCTTGTTCATATGATAAGTCATATGAAACTGATCATAACTTTGAGGTAAGGAATGGAGAATGATGTCAATCGCCAATTCCTCAGGGAAGTCAACATTAAGCTTTAGCAACCGGTCAACGAACCTCTACATCTTCTGCTAGTGACCGGTGATGGGTTCACCATCCTTCATCCTTGCGGTTATCATGGAGGAAATGATTTCATACCTCTCTTGACGCGCGCTCTGATGGTACCTTTCCATCAGATCTAGGTGCATCTCATAGGGTTAGAAATCTTCATAAGATTTTTGGAGTTCCGGAGTCATTGTGGCCATCATGATGCAGGACACCTTGGTGGCATCCTTTTCATGTGCAATGAACTCCGCAAGCTCTTCTGGAGTAGCAATGACTTCATTAACAACCTTAAGCTCCTTGTGAAGGACATATTCTTTGTCCTCATAGCGGGTAATCATCCTGATGTTTCTGATCCACTCATTAAAGTTGGATCCATCAAAGATGACCTTACCACACAATTTCATTAGGGAAAAGGAGCCTGTCGGGTTTGAGCCAGCAGCGTTATTGGAAGACATCTGGAATAAAAGGAAGATAAGTTTCATTAGATTACGAGTCCTTAATAAGTCACCCAAATGAAATATTAAGGCTAGGATCCAACAAACTATTTATAGGTGGAAGAGGGATGCCGTAATCCACACTATAAAATATTAGAAGGTAGGTAAATGACGATTTATCAATTTCCACCATAAGGAGAAATATTTTATTATTAGGTTTTATTGGTTTTGAAACTCCTAGATCTTTTGAGATACATTGAACTTTTCAATGACATGTTTGAATCTCGAATGTGCCCTCTCAAGTTTGTGACTGGGATGCCGAGGATCACAAACAAGGTGTGAATAACCATACAAATTGACTTGGTACCCTTAACAATATTACCTAATCGATGTGCCGGTTAACCACACACGCTCCACCGATCTATAATAAAGTCAATTTACCCTTTTCCACTCTTACTAGTCCATGCTAGTGTGCCGGTTAACCACACACACTCCACTAACGACTTGGTAAGGTACAAAGTGTAATTTTATGGGCTAGCACCAAATTCACATTTTCCTAAAGTAACTAAGATTGGGAATTTATAATGTATAGTTACTTTATAATTCATTATACTTTTAATGAGAATTTAAAGTCATATCCTACCCGTTCGGCTAACGACCCTCCACCGACCAAGGAAGCGGTGGGTGAGAGTGGACACCCATTAAGTCACCATTTTATAGGCAACAACCTTATACCCCCCTTATAGACTGGCTTCGTGAATGAGGCCTAATAACGGTAAGAACGACATATTCTTATACATATCTATATAATAAAATTATAATAATTGTATAAGTGTTGATTTTTAAACTTTTTAAAAATCTAAGGTTTAATTTGGAATTAAAGTATTAGAGTGTAAGACTTTTCAAATTCCAAAACTTGAGGGCAAGAATTGAAACTATTCCAAGTCTCTTCAATTTGTAACTTATGAGTTTTAATGGTTCATAAAAATGAAGACTCTTCATTTTATGAAACCTCTTTAGTTCTTTAATCATAATTTAAAGAAGTGACTTTTGGTTATCCATAGCTTGAGGACAAGTTATGAACACCATCATTACAATTAAGATTATGAATTAAACACACATGGAGGTTACACATAATTCCTATGATCTTCTAAAACTAATAAGAACACAAATTCATGCCAAGCAATTTCATGAATCATATTAACATATATAATTCTTGAAAATTGATAAAATTCATGTGAAAATGGGTTAACATAATCATTATCATTTTGAAAAACAGTTTTTACAAGTCCAAAACAGATTGGGATAATGATTTTAATCCATTTCCAGCAACAAAACACGAAAAGACTGCCCAACACGCACCTACTCGTCGAGTGCATGATCCTACTCGACGAGTAGGATGAATTTGTACATGGACTCGGCGAGTCCTCCCCATGAACTCGACGAGTCCAGTCGACAGTGAACAGAATTTTCGATTTTCAAGCAGTTTTACATCAAGTATACAGAAAACAATCCTAGGCTTTGATACCACTGATGGGTTTTGAGCATTCTAACACTTCCTAAGTGTACATGCAACCCTAATAACCTTGAATCTATGTTTTCTCTATATACATGCAAATTTCTTTTTCAAGGTTATTTCCTAACTAGCATGGCATGGGGAATATATGAAACATAAAAAACTAGTAGAAATACATACCTTGTTGTTGCTTGGATTCCTTCCACTACAAGAAAAATACCCTTTAATGACGCGCGAACAATGACACTCGCTGATTAACGATATGCATTTTTGTGTGCCCCTAAAAATAATGTCAGCCTTCCAAAATTTGAAGGATAGAGGATGCGTATTTTTGCGCGCCTTAAAATTAATGTCCAATAAAAAAAATACAAACACGGAGGGCACTTGTTTTAAGTGGGTGTCCTCTAAAAATGTCGCTTTATATTTTTTTTATCGAACGCGCATTTTTAAAGGGCAAAATTTTTGAAGTGCTCGCTTCTTCGATCTCTCCTCTGTATCTCCCTTCATTCACACTTAGGGCTTTTTCAAGAAAATTCAAAACGCTCTCCAATTCTCGATCGGTTCTCCCAATCCTCTGAAACAATCAAAACTAGTTTGATTTCTACACTAAAACCTGGTACGACTTCTCCTAATCCTTTCTCCCAGGCCTCTTCGTAAATGTTTTTAATTTTCTTCGAATTATTGACGTTATTGTTTTTGTGTAATCTGAATGCTGAAGTTTCATGTTTGCGTGTTGAATTTTGTATTTTAGGTATACGATACTGACAATGCCAATCAAAAGGAGAAGTTTGAGGCCGACTTGAAGAAATAGATTAAGAAACTTCACGGTACAAAAAAACGCTTTCTCTTTACCCTTTCTCTCTCTATAATTCTCTCTACCCTTTCTCTCTCTACCCTAAAACCTGGTACGACTTCTCTCTACCCCTTTTCATCTCTTTGCTGAAGGATGTAAAGGTTAAGCCTCCTGATAAAGGAGCGGTGGGTCGGTTTGTGCGGACTGAGGTCGATTTAAGCAATGTTATTCCTCATGGGGTTGTCGATCAGTCTTCGTCTACTATCTACCGTGCCCGACAAAAGCCAAGTGCTACTGGAGCTGTTGTGTTGGGAATCGGGAAAGCGGAGTGGAAATTGGAGGGTTTGCATAAAGCTAGGAAACCTAATCGGGGCGATTCTCTTCTCAAAACTCCTATGGATGCTGAGGATTACCTTGTGATTGGTAGTTCCATAGTTGTATGTAGATAATTCTCAATCGAGTTCAAGTGGGCCATCTTGATCATGGCAACAAAGAAAAGCAATGTATTTCTCCATGACACGATGACACTCAGGGCACCGCATCCCATCAGGGACTCTACTTGCTGCTACTGGAAACTCAAATCTACAACAATTATTCGCTGCAACATGAAGCTTATCATGGTACTCCATAAACGACAAATCAAACCCCTTTGTTTCAATATCTTTCTTCCACATATCAAAGTCAGATGGTGTTTGCATCATTGTGGTTCCATTTCCATTAGTCAGAATCTTTGACCCTCTACACAACAAAGCCCATGATCCATCTTTGTCATAGCTTAGAAGTTTCTTGATCTGTTGCATAATAGGGCTCAACTCCCTTCCCTGTGGATCCAACACCACTAATATAGGCCTTTTTCTAAAATGCCACCTGTCTTCATAAAGAGCATTCGTCCTTGATCCGTGAATGCGGGACTCGTTGTAAATTTCTTCAAGAATCGAAAGCTCCTCACGAGACATGTCTAGCCCTGATATCAACAACAACACGTTCCTCCTCCTTAGGACTTCCAGACTAACCTGTGTGTGGAAAAGACGTAAATGTCCTCCTCAAGTAACAAAATCGTAAATATTAAAAGTGTTGATAGTATACCTTCATCTTTGTATTGCCATCGAAGAGTGGTTGTATATCATCCCTTGGACTAATCAAGATTTTGAGGATTTTCATGTTATCCATATGGCTTGTTTCAAACAGCTGTTTGAAAGACCTCCTGAATTCAATTTCTTTCTTTTCTCCTGCATCAACCAAACAACAATAAGATTTAAGAATTAAGATACCCTTTACTATATATGTATAAGTAATCAAATATTTTTTAGGTTAATGGATATATAGCATACGTACCAACAATACGATTGCAATTCTCCAACTGTCGCCTGAGAAACTCATGCATATGATCAATCTTTGAAGTCAATGACGATAGTTCCCATGATTGCATCTCTGTTGATGAAATCCCATATCATAAATCCCATATAACCTTATAACTCTATGTTCATTATAAATGTTATTTTGCTAAATGGGGTTAAAGTTTATTTAGTCATGGCCCATGCTAGTCAATTGAGCAATCTGTGTAGCACAAGTGATAATGCCTCTGATGTTCCAGTAGACAGCTGTCAGCATGGTATTGATTGCTGATGACATGGTCGGCATATCAGGAGTTATGTACATAGATGGAAGCTCCTTGAATTGGACAATACATATGGTAAGTTCCAGAATTGAATGGATTAGTTTCTTAAGAGCTTCAAATCGAGGTTTTAATGGAGCCGTATGCTCAATGATTGTTGGAACTTGTTTAAGGATAGCCATAGATTTTTCTAGTTGGTTTGATGAGTAGATTTTAGCCGGAAGCCAGAATTCTCCATAGTTGAGAGCAAAAGCTGCTAGAGTTAGCACCAGTTTTGCATCCCAATGGAAGTTTCCGACAGTGTGGAATAACGCAAGGGCTGTCGTATGTCCATCTGTAACCGTTAAGCACTTGAAAGCTATCAGTAAAAAAAGTTACATTTGGATCATTAAAAAAACTCAATAAGCTTGTCAAGCTTCGATCAAGGGTTCTAGTTCCAATGTTAGCCATTGGAATCATCAAAAGAACCAGGTGTTTGTTGCTGCAAATAATTAAATATTTCATTGTTGATAAGCATGGGCATAATGGGAAAGAAAGTGTGGATTCTGGGAAAAAAGAGGAAAAAGTGAAGAAGGGTAGCCAAAAGGAGAACAATTTTGGTAATACAGTGAATCGGTTTGCTGAAAGATTCTACAGGTCCATGGTTTTGTGAGTTATGTGAAGATTCATCATCTTCTAGAAACAGGGGGTCCCATCTTTCAGTTACTCAGAGAAGGCGTCTCGTGTAGCGGAATGTTGCTTATGTGGTGGCAATACTGATGCTTTTAGGAAGTCAACTGATGGTCAATGGGTCCATGCCTTCTGTACTGAGGTAATATTCTTTGATTGTGATTCTTACTTATGAGGTGATATACTATTATTATTATTTACCATAACATTAATCTCTGTCAACCTTCTTGTTTTTCTGTTTCTAGTTTTTATCAAATCTGATACTAGTTTCTTACAATACTTTATTTATTGTTTATTCTAGGCCGAGACTCAAAAACATGGAGTTGAAGAATGGAATTCTCTGAAGAAAGTTAGGGTAAGTTATATTGTTGTTTATAAAAACAATTATTTGAATCCAAAATCTGAATTTTTTTCTTAAAATCGTCATGCAAGTTGAATTGGAGAGATTACTCCTCATCTGTGAAAGAATTATTAGACATGAGAAATTGAAGGTAAGCCACATATTTGTTTATAAAAACAAGGGTAAATTCAGTAAAATACAGAGTACATTGCTATTAATTTTATTCTTTTAATATACATTCAGGTAGCAGCCAAGATTTTACAGGATGCAGCTCATGGAAAGAATTACAAATCAGACCAGGTTGAAAATTTACAACTTACTTCAAACCTAATGTTTTTCAATTCAAAGAAATTACTAAATCTTGTTATTTTTTAAAATTTAAAATTTTATGTTTTAGGATAGTGGGGCAAGGAGATTGTGTGATGCCATAGTGCTTGGAGGTTTGTAGCCAATATCATTTTAAAAAAAATTCATTTTACATCAAAACTGCTTCCTCTTTATTTCTTTTTTTCTTTTTTGTGTTCTATTCTAACACAGGTAAGAGATGAATTAGGTATCAAAGACAATGAGAAGGCCATGGTACTCAACTTTGGTGGACAAGTAAGTTGAGGATCTTTTTATGTGATAGTTTAACTTTTCATAATTCACTAATTTCTTTCATTCATCATTAACAATATAATAATTTTGCTTTCTCTCTTAGAAGATACTCAGTAAACAGAAGTAATTAGTAAAATATAATTTAGGTATTATCAAAAAATGACCAAAATGGATGATTCCATTTAACAAATTGACCAATTTTCATAACCTTTTAACAACATAACCACCTTTTTCGTAGTGGGTCTGCTGCAGAATTTTAAAAAAATAAATATGAAATACTTTTAACTGAAAAAATGTTATAAAATAACTTAAACTTTAACCTTCAATGCATGAAAATTTGAAGTCATTAGGTTGGAACTTAAAGGAGGAGTACTTGCCTCCTGGTTGGATTTGCCTGGTATTCTTTCTCTCTTTTTCCATATCTACCCTTTTGTATCCGATATAAAAAAATATTTGTGCAAAAAGTTCTATGGCTCAGGTTTGTGGAGCACATGACAATCAACAGGAGCTTCCTCACAATTTTAAGAAGATAGCAAAAGATGTGTATACCCCTGATGTCATGGAAGCATCTGACTGCATGCTTGGTTAGTGATAATATATATATATATATATATATATATATATATATATATATATATATATATATATATATATATATATATATATAAACTAAAAAAAGCTTTCTTTCCTTTTGCATTCCAGACTCATTTGACATAAACTGTTTCAGGAAAAATTGGATATGAAACTGCTTTCTAGGGCTATTTTTGAAGATGACATTTATGTCTTTTACACATACAAAAGATCGAGAGCCGGTCTAGATTCTCATGTCACACTATGACTAGATTTCCTTAATGTTTTCTAATGCAAAATCAATCATGCAACTTATTTTAAATTTTATTTAGATCAGATGAAAGTTGATATTGTTTCCTTTTTTAAGAAAATTCCAATCTTCTTGTTGCATTGTTTACTTATACAGGAAGAGATATATGTGGCAAGGGCACCTGGAAGATTGGATGTGGTTGGAGGAATTGTAGACTACTCCGGAAGCCTTGTTTTGCAGGTAATTTTTTTTATTTATAAAATGAAACAGACTATATATATATATATATATATATATATATATATATATATAGGCTCATATGCTTTACGTATCATTTCTTTGGAAAATCAATTGGCAAAGATATTGGGAGGCACAAAACACCCTAACAACAGACAAACAAGAGGAGCTTCGCTCCCTTGGAGCATGTAAGTCTTGACAACATGTTATTTCTTATTTCTTATTAATGCATTGGGTTTTTATAAAATTTTCATATTTGGACATTGTACTTTGAAAAGCTATTATATATAGTATTGAAAATGGTTTTGTATTTGGATGACACTACTATAAATATAATTCAATCGACATTTTAAAGTACAATGTTGTTATATAATTTTTGACCATGAAACAAAGTTTGTTAACCATTAGAAACATTGTTTTTCTAAAAGGGAAAAAAATATTAATTAACTTTTTCAGATAAATTAAATGGTTGAAAATGTATTGGTTTTCCTGAAAATTTTGCTAGTGATAATAGTGATAACTTACAATGAAAGGAATATAAGTATGTTGACCATGCACAAGCCCATTAAATGAACCCCAGAAATTGGAAGCTACTTGTTACTTGGTCTTTGTGAGTTTTCTTCCAACATAACACACATTCATTTTAGATGCATTTTTCTACAAAAAATGACCCTGTGATAATATATGCAGGGAACTAGGGAACCATAAACAAGCCTGGTATTGTCTTAACCGAGCAATAAGGGTAGATCCGGAAGATATGAGTCTTAGACATCCCCGTGCCTTGATTTATGTTGAGCCTGGAAACTATCACAAGGCTGCTGAATCATATGAGCAAATCTGGCAACTTTGTCCTAAAAATCTTGAAGCATTGAGGACAACAACAATGGTTTCGACTTTGTACATGTTTTGTGTTCTATAATAAATATTATGCAATATTAGCAATGTGTTACATTTACTTACTATTGGAATTAATGATTCTCTGTATTTGACATATTAATGCAATGAATTATCTTTATTGTTTATGTTATTTTATTTTGTATTATGAGACCTTTAATGTGTTATTTAATTTGAAAATTAGTAAATCTATCAAAAATATATAATTTTAAAAGAATTTAAAATTATGACACACAAAAATGCGTGTCGTCTTCCTTTATGACAGGGGCTTCCTTGATACGCATTGTGTGTCATAAACACGCGCGTCGTAAGGTTACGACATACGAATGCGTGTCGTCTTCCTTTATGACAAGGCCTTCCTTGATACGCATTGCGTGTCGTAAACACGCTTCGTAATTGCGTGTCGTAAATGAGCGTCGTAAATGCGCATCGTCTCTCTTTATGACAGGGCCTTCCTTGACGCGCATTTGCGCGTCGTCTGAGCCATTTACGATGCGCAATGAGCGTCGTAAAAGGCTGTTTTTCTAGTAGTGTTCAAGACTTTGTGAGCCTAGCACCCCAATTGTTGTGCCTCAAATGCTTCACACAACACCACAAAACTTGGAATAACTTGAGAGAATACATCTAGCACTCAAAATCGGTTATGCCCTCTCGAGTAACACTAGGTCACGATTTTGCTAGCCAAAGGGTTCCTTTTATATTGGTGTCACAATTAGGGTTTCATTAAGAAGACCCATAATTGTCATGACTCTTCATTTCTCATTACCCATGGGTTTGTAACTCCCATGGACTATCCATGGAGCTCCAAATGGTTACATCCATAACCCATAAACCATGGATCATTAATCCACCATAAAAGAATTGATGATTATCATAATCAACCCTATCTATTTAATTAGTCTCACTTTGATCACCAAATTAATACTAGATTAATACTTGATCAATACTAATTAAATAACACTATTATTAATATATTAGAACTTATAATATATTAATAATCATAAGTGCCATATTCTCTCATTTAGTCTATCCAAGTATTGCAATGCCATGCAACCCAAATGGACCATGCCGAGTCGGATCAAGTACATACCAAATAAAGTTATGGACTTAGACACTATATCCAACACGGCCTTGGTGCCTTCGACCCATAAGTACAGTGAGGAAAACTCACCTCACACTGTTGAATCACACTGAAAGTCTCCGACTGCTGGTTCACTAAAATCCCAATGCTATCACAACAAAATAATCATCCAATTAATAACTGGATTACAATCCTTGACTAATAATCCATACTTCGGGCAATTGGCCACTTTACCCTTTCCCAAGTTGGGCTAAGACCCAGGCCCAAATCTCGATCCAAAAGGCCCAAAAATAAATAATCACTCAAGGTCCATAATTGGCCTAATTTTCCAAATTGGGCCCAAACTTCCTCTTGGGCCTTATCCTATGGTCCAACTCTTCACTTAGCCCAACGCACTCATACTCAGATAGTCCAATAAGGGCCCAAGCATTCAATCCGAAAAGGTGGCCCAAACTCGATGCCCAAACTCTTAAACCCAATAGACTGAGTATGCAGGGCATACCTAGTTGTACGCCCAGTTTACTCCGCATTTACCCGAAATCGCGCCACTGACCACCTACACCCTGCATATGCATTGGTATGCCTAACATTCGCGGTGGCTATGCAGGACTTCGATATAGAGCTTATCCCGTTCAATCCTATGTCCTCAACGTTCAGATCCATATCTAAAGAGGTGTTCAAAACCATAAAGTTTAAAACTTTATGGTTTTGCATGTCTTAATAAGGCCCAACACCAAGATTCTAGTTTGGCTTAACCAATAAAGATCTCTACAACTAGCATGCAGGCACCAAATGAGCCAAGATAACGTTTTTATGACTTATTGTACCCTATTTCTTCAAAAAGGACAGATCCTTTGGTCTTAGAGTAGTTCATGCTCATTAACACCAAGAAAAGGGGACTAAGAACACATAATTTCCTCATGACAAGATCTAAAAGAAATCAAGGCAAGATTAAAGCTACATACCTTATGGAGCTTCTCAAGAAGGTAAGAATCCTAGATCCACAAGTTGCTCCCTCAACAAGGCTTCTCGAAGAATCTTCTTCTTCCCGTAACACACCAAGAACACACCAAAAAGAACACACTTGAGCTCCAAAATGCACACTCAAATTCCCAAAGGAGTGGAGGCTGAAAGGTGGAAAGGAAACGAGTCAACATGAGCTTAAATACCCTTCAAACCCTAAAATTTAGGGTTTCCCTCTTGACATGAGTACGCCCAGTGCACTAGGGCGCGCCTTAGTACGCTCAGTGTATGCACATGTACGCTTAGCATACACACATGTACACTTAGCGTACTCCTCCTGCCCATATTACAAAAATGCCACTAGGGCTTCAAGCCATAGTTCTTAGACTTAGGGATCAAATTGACATATAATTTAAAACCAAGGGATAAATTTGAAAATACATGAAAACAGGGGTGTTACAATTTAGCGTACATGATTTTACAAAAATCATATCTCTTTCATACGGGTCCCATTTTTGAAAAAATATGTACTAAAGTTTATATCTTGAGGAGCACTATGTAAATCCTTTTGCACTTCTTGTCAAACGCAACCAATCTCTAAGTACCATTTTGATGTAGTTAATTGTAATTATGCATTTGATTTCTATTTCTATAAAATCCATAAATCTTTCCTTTAGAGTCGGATTTTTACGAATCTTATATCTTTGAGATCACGTTAACGAGTATGTTAACCAGCTTGGAAAAAAAACACAACTTTTTAGACGCTAATTTTTGACCCTAAAGGACGCTTTAACACATACATGTAATGACACATTTGATACTTATTATCTAAAAATCAAATATTACAATACTAAGCTATTACATCTATTTTGTTACTCTTTCCTAATGGTGATTAGTGACGGAAACCTCTCGGTTATCACAGTTTCCCCCTGTTTAGGATATTTTGTCCCAAAATTTTATCTTGTCGACGGGCTTCCTTGGAACAAGTGAAGGTACTTTTCCTTCATCTGGTCCTCTCATTCCCATGTGTACTCTGGTCCCGATTTGATTTCCATTATACCTTGAAAATGGGAATCCGACTTTGCTTGATTTGTTTGACCTCTCTTTCCATTATTTATATTCGTTCTTCGGCGATGAAGTTCAGTTCAGGGTTAATCCGAATTTCATCAAGTGGAATGATGACTGTATCATCGAAAAAGCACTTATTGATATTAGAAACATGGAAGACATCATGCATGTTATTTAAGCTCTTGGGGTAATGTAAGTCTATAAGTAGCTAGACTTATATTGTCAACTATTTCGAATGGTCCTATGTACCCTATATTTAGTTTCCCCTCTTTTCGAACCTGATAATTGTAGGGTTTTGTAAGTCCCCAATTTGCTTGTGTATCAATCAGATTCGTTTGATGGTGCGGAATCCCAATCATTTGGATGATGTTAGATCAAATAGAAGAAAAGGAGAAGAAGAAGATGATGAATGTTGTATGATTTGATTAGAATGAAGATCCAGATACAAGATTCATACACACTAACACATACTAAAGTTCCTCTCTTCTCTCTAACTTTCTCTCTCTAAAACACCTTGAAATACACACACTTAAGCTCCTTGTTCACTCATGCACTCCTCACCCACCTAACATCTATTTACATGAATATGGGTAACATAAGCCGTAAATGGGTTTACGAATGCAAACCTGTTCACGGTCGTAAACACAACCGTAAACACGTATACGACCGTAAACACCAAGCTGTTTACGGTCCAAGACACAAAAATATATTTTCCTAGAAAAGTAAAGTATAAACCAGAATTTTGACCCAACAATCTCCCCCTTGGTTTATAGCTTTCTTTTCTTAATTGACCCAACAAGCTGATAGGTTTTATGCATAAGAACAATCCTATGTGCTCATACAAACCCTAAAGTTTGGATCTAGGTTTATCTATTGTACATGCTTTGAATACAAGACTTACAAACTTAGATCTATCATATATAATTCGAAATTATCGTAAAGAAAACAGATCTAAGTGGTTTACCTCTTTCAAATAGCTTGAATCCTTGTATTCTTCTTGATCTTGAGCTTAGAGTCACAATTGTAACTCCTCTAATGGTTCACAAACCCCACAAGCAAAAAGGCAATATGAGAGAGGGTGAGAGATGCTGGAAATCGACCTAGGGTTCTCTTAGAATCAAGTGGTATCTGATTTCCATAGCCTAGGGGTCTTATTTATACTGCTAGGTTCTAGGGTTTCAGCCTAAACCCTAATGGACAGCTTAATCACCAAGCAGCCCATAGAACCCTCTAAATTAGGGCCCTTGGATAAAAATATGATGGATCCCCATCATAATTTCGTTCCCCCTTAGTCCATTAGGTTCTCCAGCCCAAAACTCAACTATCAGGCATTTGACAGTTTATACCCCTTTATTTAATTAGTCTCTTTTAGTCACCAAATTAATTCCTAATTAATTTATGACTAATACTAATTAAATAAATATAATTTCTCCTTTAATATATTATTCTTATAATATATTAGAAAACCATAATATTCTCTCTTTCTCCTTAAATTACCTCGTCAAGTTGCTTTGGAGAAGGCAACCCAAAAGGACCATGCACAACCGGGTCAAGTACATACCAAATATAGTTACGGACTTAGACACTAATCCAACACAAGCTCCCCCTAAAAAGTAGTTGGCTTTTGTTTTCAATATTCATCAAGAGCTTGACTTCAACATTATTCTTCAAAGTCTTCACGACTTCAAGATGAACTTGATGAATCTTCAATGAATGACTTCATCTTGAGCAGTTGGGATTTTCTGCAGAATTTGACATTGAATGCACATTGGGTGAGGAGAAATCTTGAAAAGATTCTTGAAAGATAGTTGTTTCAGCTTGAGAATCTTCAGAGAGAACATCAGAGAGAACAAATCTTCTGGATCACTTCAGCAGGAACAGGATAGTATCAAATTGATTGAGGAGGCTTCAATACAATCTATCACATAATCTTCAAGTCAGCTTCACCTTGCTTCTGGGGTTGACAAATTTAATGTTGAACGAATAATCTTCATTTCTTGTTCCTTCGAATGAAAAATTCTTCGATGCTTACAGATGAAACATTGGCTCAGAAATTTTTGACATAGTCTCCATGAGTCTTATCTATACCTGAAATCACTTTTCAAGACAAAATAAAACTAAAAGAAAACTTAGCACACAAATTAAAAAATAAACAAAAATATTTTTGGATTTTTAATTTTCTGATTTTTGTTTGATTTTTGAATTTTTTTTGAATTTTTATTTTTTTTTAATTCTCCCCCTAAATTTGTGCATAGAGGGAAAACTATGAACAAATTTATCAAAATAAATATTTGGGATCAAAGTTGTGAGACAGTCTTAACTTTGTTTATTAGTACCTTCACCTTCATGAATAGATCTGGTCAATTGCCGGTATTGTGGTCCACTTAAACACGAAGGATATCGACAAACTTTTCTAAATAAACCATTTAGCTGATGACGACCACGGGTATTGTTGTCCACTTATATTAAGCAGCAAGATCAACATACAACCTCTAAATGGTTCAATTTTAGTTGCACTAGAACATCTTCCCCACTTCCTGATATACCCTGGTTATCAAGAACTTCCTAAGGACTCCTTACTTTAGGTGAGTAAACAATTATTAAGAGGAAGTCAGATTTAGAGATAAATGCATATGTTGTGTCCCAGGTTGGATCTATTTCAATCACAAATTAAAAAATAAACAAAAATATTTTTGGATTTTTAATTTTCTGATTTTTGTTTGATTTTTGAATTTTTTTTGAATTTTTATTTTTTTTTAATTCTCCCCCTAAATTTGTGCATAGAGGGAAAACTATGAACAAATTTATCAAAAACAAAAATATTTGGGATCAAAGTTGTGAGACAGTCTTAACTTTGTTTATTAGTACCTTCACCTTCATGAATAGATCTGGTCAATTGCCGGTATTGTGGTCCACTTAAACACGAAGGATATCGACAAACTTTTCTAAATAAACCATTTAGCTGATGACGACCACGGGTATTGTTGTCCACTTATATTAAGTAGCAAGATCAACATACAACCTCTAAATGGTTCAATTTTAGTTGCACTAGAACATCTTCCCCACTTCCTGATATACCCTGGTTATCAAGAACTTCCTAAGGACTCCTTACTTTAGGTGAGTAAACAATTATTAAGAGGAAGTCAGATTTAGAGATAAATGCATATGTTGTGTCCCAGGTCGGATCTATTTCAATCACGCAGAGGGGACAACATATGATTAACAGAGATAGAAGGATTGAGAGGTAGAATGTTGCATATGATGTATTCCTAGTCGGATATGTTTCAATCACGCAGAGGAGACAACATATGACTAACAGATAGAAATAATTTCATAGATAAGGAGGCGCGTAGAATTAGAGTTGCATATGTTGCAATCCAGGTCGGATCTCTTCCAATCACGCAAAGGAAGCAACATATGACTGACAGATAGAAAGCAAGAAAATAATTTCCTACAAACCTACTTTATCAGAACCCCCCATTCGCCCTATCAGAACTAGAATTAAGGACATAAGTCTGTACATTAACGAAAAGTTAAGCCATAGTTCTAGATGAGTATTAATTTAGTGTATCATGTAGGTTCCCGTGTTTATCTCACTGCTCAATCTACCCAAGCGTCGTATGGTCAGTCCAAACAATCCTATCTAAATCCACACTGTCAAATCCTTCGTGCCTACCAGCACATTGAACATAGAGTCTAGACAATTCAGATTCAGTCCCTTACACATGTTTTAGACTGCCAGTTATCACTTTATCTTTATTTCACTTCCTAACAATACCTACTAATGAAGAACTATAGGAAAATAAAAAAATTGTCTTCAAAATGAATCAGTTTAAGATAAGCTCAAGAGTATAGAGAAGAAAACTCAAACCGTAAGTCACCTATTGAATTTGCATCCAGAAGGTCTGAGAATAGCACACATAATCTCAGAACAAATCCGAAAATTCTTCATGTCGTTAAGCACAAACCCCATGAGTGACTCCTTCCTTTCCTCATTTCCCGCAAAAGGACACATACTCTCAAACAAAGGTTTGAATGTTGTACAGTTGAGAGATGTCCCCTATCACGTGCCTGGAACAACCACTACCAACAAACCGAAGTCTGATTATATGCCTCCATAGCTGCTCCGACACTGACCGGGATCAGTTGGTCTTTGGAACCCAGTCCATTTTGAAACTGGGTCAACCTTTGTCATCTTTTCAAGGTACCCTCTCCCATGAAATATCCTGCTTATCACAAACAGAAGATGACGAAATATTAGAATCATTAGAAGATTTGGGAGAGTGAGCCGTTTGTACCCATTGGTAGTTGGGTTTAACCCATTTCTTTTTCGATCCGATGGGTGCCTCGACACTTGATTTGGAGCTTGAAGTCGATCTTCTAGATGACTTTGACCTAGTCGATCTTTGTTCTGCTGGAGCATCTCTTGGATTGGACTTCTTGGCTAGCATTCCCTTCTTTCCCTTAGGATTCAGATTCTTGGCCTTGTGCGTGTTCCAATCACCATTGTCTGATCGTGATCTTGAGGGGTTTCTATGAAGTATCTCCCTCTTGGCGTGTTCTACCAGCCATGTGCATAGTAGGGAACGTATGCGTGATTAGGACAATTTCTGGCAATGTGTCCAGGTGTTCCATGGTGAAAACATCTCTTTTTCTTCAATGTGAAGTTGTTTCTTCCTACCCCTGGTGGCGTGTCCTTGCCTTGTTTCTGATTGTTACCACAAGCACACTTGCAGCAAATTGGTTGTTTCACATGATTTAGTGGTCTGTACTTCTCAACAGCAGGTTGATTAGAAGCAACTGAGTTCGAAGTAACAGATTCAGAGTTCAAGGAGTCATTAGTTTGTTCAGTGGTATTCTCCTTCATCTCATCTTCCACTACTTTACTTGCACATGAAGTAGATGCATCAATATTCTTCACCTCAACACCCTCAATTGGCTGTTCAACAGCTAGTTTACCGTATACCATAAATGGTTCTCGGTCAGTCTCTTCCTGAGTCAAAGGTTTGGCAGTGTAGTTATGATTGAAGGGATGAGGGACACCCTCATAACCTAGACCATTTTGCTGGTTATCCTTAAATTTCATACTATGTTCCATCATGGACGCAACTACCTCACTTGATACATCAAATTTCTTAAATGTAAATTCAGCCTCATTATATTTAGCTTTCAATGCATCAAGTTCGGCAATTACAGCAACAAGTTTTTTCTTAATGTGATTGTAATTTTCACACTTGTTGCGGTAATCTTCTTGCAGTTTTCTGAAATCCTTGGTTTTGGACTCTAATTGAACTTTCATAGGTTTCTGACCTTTCCTAAGGGTATAGCCTTCGTATTTGAGGTCCTCATTTTCTCTTTTTAATAAATCGATTTGATCTCGGCGAAATTTAATAGTAGTTTCATAAGATGGAGTACATGAAACTTAATTGACCGGGATGTTTGAGGAACTCATATATATATATATATATATATATATATATATATATATATATATATATATTATTTGAATTGCCCTTTGACTTAAAAACCGAGAAAGTCAACCTTAAAATTCAAATTTAGAAAGTCAAACTTAAAAATCAAACTTAAAAATCAAACTTGAAAAGTAAAACTTAAAAGTCAAACCGAAAAACTAAATTTAAAAATTTGAAAGTTAAACGAAAAACATCAAAGTTTAAAGTCAAATGTCAAACTTGAAAAGTCAAAGTAAAAATTTTAAGGTCAAAAGTTAAAAATAAAAGTAAAAAATTAAAAACTAATAATTTTTTTTTGTTGTTGAAAATGGAATTTTAAAATAAAAGGATTTTGATTTTTTTTTTTTTTGGGCTAAAAGTGTCAATTTTTTTGAAAATAGGTGCGAAAAGGTGTGGTTTTCAATTAAAATCGAAAGATAAGGAGCAAGCTGCTTGGTAGTTCAACCGGTAAGTTGGAGCCTAAAGGAAGTCAGTCATCTAGGTTCGAATCATGGCACCTCCGAAAATCCGATTTCTTTTATTATTTGATGTTGTAGCGAAGTGTATATAACTTAAACGAGCGAAATGATAAACGTGTTGCGTTGTAGCTTAACTGGTAAGGTGCGGTTTGAAGACTCAAGGGACCCGGGTTCGATCCCCGGCGCCCGCAAATTTTCCTTCCCTTTTTATATGAAGCTGATGCGAGGACGAAGGTGCGAGGCCGAGATTGCGATGCGAGGACGACTACTGCTGCTGACCGAGACCGAACCAAAAACCGAGAACGTGGTGCGAACCGGAAACGCTGACCTTACACATGCGAGGCTGACCGTAAACCTCGGAAACCCTTGCTGCTGACCATACACGCCGCCACCCCCCTCGCTGTTTACGACCAAAAACAACGTTTTTCACCCTTTTTGCTCCAAAAGTCGATCAAAAACTCGTTTTTATCAAAAACACGAAGAACAAACCCCCCTTATTTTGCCAAGATCTATCCAAAAACGTAGAAATCCTTAAAAAATAAGAACAAATAAGCTCCAGATCTGACAAAATTGATTGATACAATCCAACCTCTAATACCAATTGTAAGTCCCCAATTTGCTTGTGTATCAATCAGATCCATTTGATGGTGCGGAATCACAATCAATTTGATGATGTCAGATCAAATAGAAGAGAAGGAGAAGAAGAAGATGATGAATCTTGTATGATTTGATTAGAATGAAGATCCAAATACAAGATTCACATACAGTAACACACACTAAAGTTCCTCTCTTCTCTCTAACTTTGTCTCTCTAAAACACCTTGAAATACACACACTTAAGCTCCTTGTTCACTCATGCACTCCTCACCCACCTAACATCTATTTATATGAATATGGGGAACATGGGCCGTGAATAGGTTTACGACCGTAAACCTGTTCACGGTCGTAAACACGTATACGACCGTAAACACCAAGCTGTTTACTGTCCAAGACACAAAAATACATTTTACTAGAAAAGTAAAGTATAAACCATAATTTTGACCCAACAGGTTTTGAGCATTCTAACACTCCTAAGTGTACATGCAACCCTAAATACCTTGGATCTATGTTTTCTCTATTATACATGCAAATATGAATATTCCAAGTATTATCCTAACTAGCATACAATCTTTGATACTGTCACACCCCCAAACCAAGGATGGCGGAAACGTTTGGAGGTGGAGGACTTCATGTATAGCATCACAACAACGAGTATAATAGTGCTCAAAGTAAAGACAACCATCATAAATATAATTGAAAAAGTTACACCAAAGTATGTGTTTTACATGTTTCAAAATCAATTACATTATGATGACAAAATAAATTGTTTGACGATTTAACGTCCCATCCTCAAGGCGCTGATGTTTTCCTGTTTCACTGATTTCCTGAGAATACAAGTAGTTTTGAAAAAGTGTCAACAATTAAGTTGGTGAGTTCATAAGAGTTTTGTTTTAGAATGAAACCGTTTTCCTTGTAAAAGTAACAAAGTATGTTTCCAGAAAATCCAATATTTTCCTTATTATGTATGAAATGAATGCTTCTATGTTATGCGATAATGAATCCTAGAAAGACCCATAGATTCCTTCTATAATCACTCAACGTATATAAATTATATAAAAATTAAGTTAAATAAACCGTTGAATATAATGGGTCTGCCCCAAGTCCACAACCAAACAAGGAATAAGAGATAAGGCGGGCCCACCAATTCTAAGTCGATTGTGACTAGATTCTTATATAACTCTAGCATATACACTTAGCAATTATAGCTGAAGTGTAACAATTCTAGATGAAATATAGTTTTAATATCATGAAAACTATTTCATGTGAACCTGGTACTTTGTATTTGTACCCCTTTTTGTATGAAAACCTAGTACTTTGTATTTGTACTTTTTTTTATATAAAACCGGTACTTTGTATTTGTACCCTTTTCGTATAAAGCCGATACTTTGTACTTGTACCCCTTTTCGTATGAAAACCTGGTACTTTGTATTTGTACCCCTTTTTGTATACAACCAGTACTTTGTATTTGTACCCCTTTTCGTATAAAACTGGTACTTTGTATTTGTACCCATTTTCGTATGAAAACCTTTTGTAATGTAAATGAACATAAACTATACCTATTATAGTTTATCAAGATGTTTGAAATGTATAAGCAACCTAACTATACCTATTATAGTTTAGTATGTTTGTTTGTGGTGTATAAGAACCCTTTTCTATGTAAGTCGAATGTATAGAAAAATACAACAAGAAACACATGTAAAATATGAAGTCATCAAAGATTTAACACTTTGCTCAACATGTTATAAAGTGTGTTGAAAGTTATGAGCTGTTAACTAGTTTTTAACTTTTCTACACTGTTTTAGAAAGGTCATAGAAAAATCATACAAAGTCGAAAACTGAATCCGTAAATTTTGAGAGTTCCTAAAATGTGTCTAGTTTATTCATAATTTTTATCATGATTTTTGATGACCTTCAACTTGTGTGAAAAAGTACATAATCACAGACTGGTCCCAATTGATGTTTGAAATGATAGGCAGTTTTGTAAAAATCACCATAAATTGTAGAAAAATCGTATGGAGATGTGAAAGTAATCAGTTTAAAGCTAAGAACTTGAGCTATTTGCACCTAATACAGTTTTGAAAACTAAAATGTTTAAGATGTCCAAAACAGTCCGTGAATAGAGTCCAACTTTTCTGATGAAAGCTGTTAGAAAAGTTTAGTTATGTTCTTGATGTTTTAACTTGTATCCCCCCCCCCCCCCCCCCCCCCCCCCCCGTTTCCCCTAAAAACTTAAGAAAACATGAAAATATAGGGGTATGAAATCACCTAATGTGATTTCAGTAGATGAATGTTGGAGTAGGGAAGTTTTCAACTCAAGAACACTTGAAGATGCCTTGAAGATTTTTGAGAATCTAACACCAAAATGATGGAATTTGTGTAAGCAATCTATGATTGGAGTAGAATGGGGTGTAATAATCATATGGAGGATTTTAATACTTAACAAAAGTAGAAGAAAAGCTTGGAGAATGGCCTTGAATCTCAAATTTTAGAGAGAGAAAATGAGAGAAAATGAAGTTTGTTCTTGATGGAAGAATGAGAGGAAATGTGAGGAGAGAGGAGGGTTTTCTAACCCTTGACCAAGTGTGTAGATGAAAAATGGTGGGAAAAGTACCATTAAATGACTAGGTATAGGCTGATGGTGAATAGTGATATTGAGTGGGTATGGGAGTGGTTGCTTGTGTCACAGAATAAAGAAAAGTCAACACTCAACCTTTGTACCTCACCCACTCTTCATTGATAAGGTTTTATCCCCAAAAACGTGATTAATTAATAAATATGGGGTCTTATATGTTAAAATAAGGTTTTGGGTGAAAATCCCGTGTTAAAACAATTAAAAACGGGCCTAAAACGCAAAACTAGTCGAAAACCGAGTGAAAAAGAGCTTCCTGCGAGGCCTCTCGGTCCTAGGCCGAGGTTCGGTCCGAAGGGACCTTCGGCTCCTGAGAGGGTTCGGTCGCTTTTGATGCCTCCGCTTCTGACAAGATCGCTTCTGATGCCTTCGCTTCTGACACCTTCGCTTCTGACAAGTTCGGTTCCTAAGAGGGGTTTCGGGTCCTTAAGAGGGTTCGACTCCTTAAGAGGGGTTTCGGGTCCTTAAGTCTATTTTATCCGTTTTTACCCTGTTTTAAGCGGTTTTTGACCTGGTTAAGGGTCGGGATGGCCCGAAAGACTACAAAAAGTTTAAGGAACTTTTGAGAGAGATTTGGGAGAGATTTCACATTCTTGGAGAGATTTCTCATACAAGGAGAGATTTGGGAGAGATTTGACATATGTGGAGAGATTTGGGAGAGATTTCGCATACTTGGAGAGATTTCTCATATGGAGAGAGATTTGGGAGAGATTCCTCATTCTTGGAGAGATTTCTCCTACAAGGAGAGATTTGACATACGTGGAGAGATTTGGGAGAGATTTCACATACTTGGAGAGATTATTCATATGGAGAGATTCCTCATTCTTGGAGAGATTTGGGAGATATTCCTCACTCTTGGAGAGATTTGGGAGAGATTTGACATACGTGGAGAGATTTGAGAGAGATTCTAGATAAAGAGAGATAGAGTGAAAACGATTGAGAGAGGTTTCGTGTATGACATTTGTGAGTGTTTAGCTCCGCAACGCAAGGTCCGTAAGCCCCGTTAAGCCATGTTTAAGGAACTTACACACTCCTGATGAGTATGTAACATTGTTTTATCGGTTTGGTTCATTACTTAACGCCGTTTTAGGTTAATGAAATCTAAGTATACAAACTTTTCAATTGATGATTTCTCATTAGAATAACGAGTTGTACGGAAATAACATAGCGTAAACCCTAGTACACAAGGGTTAATTGAGTTGACTTGTTTGACTTGTTGACTTTGACTTGACCGGAAAGTGACGGTTGTCACAAATACTTAGGTAATAAAATATATAGAATACATACCTTATTGATGTTGCTTGACTCCATGAAGCTCGAGAGGTGGGTCTACGGCCGAGAACAATGCAGACACTACAAGACTTCGAGGTGAGTTTCCTTCTAGTAGGGGTGGGTCTATGGCCACAATGCCCATCCACAAGTGAGAGTGTTGGATAGATGATTGTCTTTATGATAATTATTTAGGATTGATATGTGATATTATTATTGTGCTTGATATGATTAATGTGCTTGATATGAATAATGTGCTTGATATGATTATTGTGCTTAATATGTGTTAGCAGTAGTAGGGGTGAAATAGTCCTCGGTTACCGGTTGAAAGATACCGAAGGGGAGGTTAGCTCCCAGTTACCGGTTGAAAGATACCGAAGGGAAGGTTAGTTCCCAGTTACCGGTTGAAAAGATACCGAGGGGGAGTCCAACTCCCGGTTATGCTTGACGACTACCGGTTGAAAGATACTGAGGATTATGCATTATTTGGTATGGGTATGATGGGGGAACTCACTAAGCTTTGTGTTTATGGTTTTTAGTTTTGGTTTTAGGGACCTCTTCATCTAAGGGAAGGAGTCATCGGTATAGTAGCTCATCACACATTTGCACATGATTTCCGCATTTGAGAAGCCTAGGATTTGTACTCTGATATTATACTATTTGTTGGAATATTTTTTGGAACTTATGACTTATGATTTTGTGGTAAAAGGAATTGCAATGATGTTTTCGATGAATATTTTATAAGTAATATATTTTGAAACAAAAATTTTTGGGTCCCGATTTTGGGGTGTTACTAGTTAGTATCAGAGCCTTGGTTTGAGGGATTCGAACACAACCTCGGGGGTGTCTGGACTCAAATCGAGGGCTTGAAAGATTTTTACAAGAAAATAGTTTTCTAAAATCTAAGTTAAGGAATTTTGAGAAAGAACAAGGAGTGTGATACGTGCGACCAGCCGAGCTCGAGTAAGTTTTCCCCAAGATACCCATACTTGTTATGTAATATGATATGATTATGGAACTTCATGCTAGATTAGGGATAAGGATCTAGGAGGATGCCTTGTATGCCTGTTATATGATTTTGAGAACTGCATGCTAGAATAGAACTAAGGATCTAGGATGGATGCCTTATAGGCCTATTATATGAGCTTATTGAGCCGTATGCTAAGGCTGTCTAGTTAGTAGTAAGATAGCCTGATTGGTTTATGTTTGATTTGGTTACTCAATACACGACTTCTACTTGCTTTGTGCTTATAGGGGTTCTAGCTATCATTATCTAACTAGTAAGTGGGTATGTAATAGTATTCGCAAACTAGTTAGGGAAGGATGGTAAGGAATCCTTGTGCAACTGATGGCGGAGAGTAGGTCAGAGAGGGCCCTAGGTCAAGCCTAGGAAGAGATTAGCTTGGAGAGCAGAATCGGTAGAAGGAATTTGGTGAAGTCAAGGCAGTCTGTGACAACCCGATATTTTGAGACAAGAAAATGTAACACCAGTCAAATTTAGGTCAAAATATAACTTTCCTAAAATCTTATTTGGGTTAAATAAAGTAGTAGGAATTGTACCAAGGTTTTCGTACATATAAAGAACCCTAAAATCCGAGTTATAACGAATAAGTTATTGTTGGAATAGTGTCTAAGGCTGCAACTATATTAGGTAAGTATTTGACCCGGTTGTGCATGGTCCTTTTGGGTTGCCTTCACCATAGCAACTTGACAGGATGATTTATTAAGAGAGAATAAATATTATTAATATATTATGAGAATAATATAAAGAATAATAATATTGTTATTTGATTAATATAAGCCATAAATTAATTAGAATTAATTTGGTGACTTAAAGAGATTAATTAAATAAGAGGGTATAAACTGTCAATTGTTTGATAGTTAAACTTTAGACTGTAAATCCATATTGGATAGGGGTTGGACGAATTCTAAAAGCTAGGGATAGCTTAAAATCGTCCAAGGCTATCTAAGGAATGGATTTGGATTGCTTTAAGAGAAGATTATCCAACTAGAGTTTAAGCTGTAACCCTTAAGGAGTCTACAAGTATAAATAGACCCTATGGCAAAGGGAAATCGGCACTTCATCTCAAGTAGAGAAACCCTGGCCAAATTCCCTCCCCTCTCCTCTCTCTAATCATCCTCCTTGCTATTTGGTGTTTGTAAGCCATTAGAGGAGTGACAATTGTGAGTCTAGAGCTCCAAGACAACAAGATCAAACAAGAGATTCAAAGGTATGATTCTAGATCTGATTTAGTATTGTTCTTATTCCTACTTAGTCATTAGAAGTCTTGGATTCAAAGCATGTTTAATTAGAAAGCCTAGATCCAAGCATTAGGGTTTTGCATGCGCACATAGGAAAGTTCTTATGGCTAAAACCCATCAGTTATGACCAATCGAAGATTCTCGGCAAAAACCGGCAACACCGATTAAACGAAAAATGCGAAGTTTCAATACAATAGTTTTTAGCCTTAAGTATCTAAATGAAAGTTGTAGATAACATTAAACCGTAAATGTACATAAAAAGAACGTCCAAATCTGACTTCGTATGAGGAAGTCATGATTTTTCTAAGTTATAGATATAGCAGTAGACAGCTAAAAACTCGAAATAGAGATCGAGAGACTTTTTGCCGACACAAACTAAATGGGAATCAAAGGTCTCAACAATAGTAGAGCAACGGTAAAAAGTCTGACGAAAACGGACGTCGGATGAAGAAGTTATGGATTGACGGAGTTTTCGTGTCCCAGCCTACTAAAAATAATATAAAGATAATATATAAATAATATACTAAAAATAAAGTCAAAATTAGCCAATTGAGTCTAAACGAGAGTTGTAGAGAATAATCTCATCTACGCGTGCATATAAAGAACGTCAAAAACGAAGCTCGCACGCGAAAGTTATGGGTTTTACAAGTTCGAGGCTCGAAATCCAAGGATGTCAGGCTTGCCACGATGTGGAACAAGCTTGCCGCGACCCAGCAAGTGACTGAGGGCGTCCAATCAATGGAAGAGGATAATTTTGACTCCCCACGACGTGGCCATCCCTTGCCACGATGTGGCACACCTCAAAAATGCCCCTATAAATAGATTTCAAGGGCTCCGAGTTCCATTGCGCAGTTCCCTTCTTTCTCACGCTGAAACTCTGCGTTTAAGCCCCCGAGACCCTCCCAAAGCCCCGGTTTTCACCTTCAAGTCCCGAAGGAAGGTTTTGTGTTCCCGAGATTCCCGAGTTTCCCGAGAATCCTGAGATTTCCCGCGTTTTCAACTCTTCCTGTCAAAGTTCTGCTCGATTCTTTTTCTCGACTACTTCAAATCAACCACTTCAATCATGTGAGTTCATACCCCAATAATCTACACTTTCAAATGCGTTATAAATGTTTTTTTATACACTTTTAAGGGGGGGGGGGGGATATAAGTAAACACACGGTTATCCCCGTGTGAAAGACATAAATCTTTGTTATACTTTTTGGTTATGAAATCAATCACATGTGATTTATAACTAACATACAATTGGACTTACTACACTTTTAGCCGTTTAACCAATCAGAGTACTTCAAATAGCTATCTCAAACGTTTTTACATGTTAAAACACTTTTAGAAACTGTCTTACAAACTGTATGTTTCCTTTTTGAATCTGTTATAGCTGTGCATCAAACAAAGGTTTTCTTACACTTAAACTGTCTTGTCAATTGTTTTCGAATCGTTTTATAAACTGACATCAAGTCACAAATTCTTATTTATTAAACTTTTCAAAGGTTTTACAAAACTTCTTTTATGCTTTTATATTATAAATTGCATGCCTCTATATGTATAGTTATATAAATAATGTTTAAAAGACTTAGGAAGGCTATCCACCCTGTTTCCTTTTCCTCGATTTGGATGTGGTCTGGTGGGATATCGGGTATCCGTCCGAAGGTCGTTTAAATATTTGTTATATATCATGTGTACCTATATAGACATAAATGTTCCATCATTCAGTTCAATTCCGACACTCTTGGGTATCAAGGGTGTATAAACCTACTTGGACACTCATCAATTACATTCTACTAAACTATTATAGGAATAGTTTAGGGGATACAAAACATTATTCTTATTACAAGAAATTACACGAGAGTCAGTTCATTCATGAGTCTTTACTACATGCTATATGAAGGGATACTCTTACAGAGATTCCTCTTACATGAATACGTTTACATAGATACACTTAGATGAGTATGGTTACGTAGATAATATATGATGAGTTACTATTACATATTATATGTGTAGATACTGTTATATAGTTCTCCTTCTTATCTTTACCTTGTGATACAATCACAAAATCAACGAGATAGATTGGAGTTTATATCCTAGTACCAAAGGATACTTTGTGGGACTAACCATTCCTATAGCCACTGTTAGCTACAGAGGATAATGACACATCTACGGATGTCTACGGTTGATATCATTACAGGTATACTTAAGGGACTAACTATTCCTAAACCCGACTGTTAGCAACAGAGGTAAATGCACATCTCCGGATGTCTACGGTTGATCCGTTTATGGCGAGTTTCCACGTCGTGTGTATCTTAGTACCAAAGGATACAACATAAGTTATTATATTATTACTTTTATAGTTTTATAATAATAGTTAAACAGGGAAAAACCGTCACATTTTCAAGTGATGCGTACTTTCAAAACAGTCTGGTCTTTGTAAAAGACTACTTTCAAAACATTCGGGTCTTAGTAGAAGACTACTTTTATACTAGTAGGAAATATGGGATTTTCTAGGGTTTTTCATACTTATACTAAATGTTTCATCAAACATTCACCAGTCTTTCATAACAACTTTTCAAAGCAATAACATTAAAATACTTATGAATTCACCAGCTTTATTGCTGATACTCGCTTTTAAAATAACTTGTATTCTCATGTTACAAATAAACAGGTACCGATGCAAGGTTTAGAGAAGACGGAGCAGTCAAGACTCGTCTTTTATTTTGAGTATTCATTATGTTGTTTTATACTATGAAAGAACACACTTGTAAGTAGAATTATTCTATTAATTCAATGGAGGATGTTGTTGCTTGTTTACTACTTTACATTGTTGTGATACATAGATGACGTCCTCCGCCCCAGAACGTTTCCGCTGTTCTCGGTTTTGGGGTGTGACACAGTCCTTGAGGAAAGTAAAGATATATGTGGAAGGTAGTATGGGCCAGTACTACTGGAAGCATAGGATCCGTACTCAAGTCAAGGGAGGCTGAGATGGAACCATGGACCTGGAGAGCGTGCGATACCTCTTGAGAGTATGTATGACCCTAACGTTTACATGTTTTATTTCAGAATGGTGGTTACGCGTCATGGGGCGGGAGGTTCAGGGTCTGGATCCGGTCCTGGATCAGGCTCATGTGCAGGATCCGAGCAGGTTGATAACGGGCTACGCGAGTTCATCGCATCTGAGATCACGAGAGGTATCCTTCAGGCGACCCCGATTATTTTTGGGTCGATCAAGGAGGGGATTGTTGAGCTGATGAAGGATTGCCTCTGAGCATTCAAGAGTGACTTGGCGTCCAACCATTCGGTACGTACACACTGTCCTTCAAGGAATTCCGAGGGAGTGGTGCAATGGAATTTAATAGGGTGAAGGACCCCATTATGGCCAGGAGATGGATTGCAGATATTGAGTCTGCACAGTTGACGAGCTTCTTCCCAGAGGGATCGAAGGTCCGCTTTGCTGCGGGTTGTTTGAGGGATCGATCCATAGATTGGTGGGAGTTAGTGGGTGATTCACTGGGGGCCCCAACCATTGAGGCTATGACTTGGTCAGATTTTGTGACCAGGTTCAGGGCTGAGTTTGTACAGACTGTGGAGCTTCAGCAACTGCCCAGAGAGTTTGTTAATATGAGGCAGACTACTAAGCCTGATCACCACCAAGTTCCAAGAGAGGGCCTTGTTGGTACCTCAGTACGCTCGGGATGAGGAGATTTTGAAGACCCGCTATCATGATATGTTGAGGGGTGACATTCGGGAGCATGTCAGCTATTCTGCTTTCCCGAATATGGATTCCATGATTGCCAGGGCAAGGGAGAAGGAAATTGATTTAGAGCACCTCAGGAAGAGGAAAGCAGAGTCCGGACAGGTTGCTGGGGTTTCGGGGAAGAAACCCAAGGGATTCAAAGCTAGGTCGAAGGGCCAGCAGGGTCGGGACCGCTGTCGGAAATACAGTAGGTCACATGAGCGAGTTTGCCGCACTAGGTCGGGATCAGGCTGCTATAAGTACTGCAAGACTGGGAATTTTGGCAGGGATTGTACTGCTCAAGCTCCCACGGTTCAGACATCAGACCTGATTTGCTTTCATTGCAATCAGAGGGGCCATAAAAATCCAATTGTCCCAGATTAACGGCAGCAGCAGTGACGCCAGCGGTGGCGCCAACTTTAGTGACTGCACGAGTTATGGATGACCGGAAGGTCAAGTCAGAGGCTCTAGTGGTGAGGAGTCGAGCATTTCAGTTAACAGCTAGGGAGGCACGCGACGCACCCGATGTGGTGGAGGGTATGTTTTCTTCCCATAAAATTTATATTATGTCGCTTGTGATATTGATATGTCATGTTATATGTGTTGTTTAGGATCGTTCCATGTGAACGGTATCCTAGTTAAGGTGTTGTTTGAATCGGGTGCTACCCGATCGTTTGTCTCTCTTGCGCTTATCAAGAGGTTTTCAGAGTCCTCAGGCATGTTGGATTTCCCTTTAGAGGTCAAAATTGCGGACAACCGGTTAGTGCGAGCGTCGGAGGTTTATAGAGATTGTGTTCTGAAGTTGTACGAGGAGCGCTACTTGGTAGATTTAGTTCCCATACCATTGTGGGGGAACAAGATCATCATAGGGATGTATTGGTTAAGCCCCAATGGGTCAATGATCGACTATGCACAACAGTTAGTTCAGATTAGGACCCCATGTGGGGGAGAGCTGGTGATTCAGGGCGAGAGGCCACAGCATGGGCCAACTTTATGTTCAGCAGCAAAGGCTAGGTGCTACCTCCAACAAGGTTACACGGGTTATGTTGCCTATGTTTTGGATACCTAAGAGGCGTGTCGGGAGACGGTGAGTGATGTGCCAGTGGTATGAGAGTACGTGGATGTATTTCCAGAGGAGTTGTTTAGGATACCTCCAGAGAGGCAGGTGGAGTTCAAGATCGAACTGGTCCCTGGTGCGGCTCCGATAGCCAAGGCACCATATCGGTTGACTCCTATTAAGATGCAGGAGTTGTCTACACAGTTGCATGAGCTGTTAGACAAGGGATTAATTAGACCGAGCAGTTCACCATGGGGAGCCCCGATGTGTATAGATTATCGGGAGCTGAATAAGGTAACGGTGAACAACCGTTACCCACTCCCAAGGATTGATGACCTCTTTGACCAGCTTCAGGGAGCATCTTGGTTCTCCATGATTGATCTGCGTGTAGGTGACCATCAGGTGAGGGTCTGAGAGGAGGATGTGTAGAAAACTGTGTTTCAGACGCGATATGGTCATTATGAGTTTCTGGTGATGCCTTTTGGGCTCACCAATGCTCCTGCTGCGTTCATGGATCTCATGAACTGCGTGTGTAGACCGATGTTGGATCGGTCTATGATAGTTTTCATTGATGACATCTTGGTCTGTTTCAAGACTTGGGAGCAACATGAGGAGCACTTGCGGGAGGTATTGGATACTCTTAGGAGAGAGAGCTTGTATGCCATGTTCTCCAAGTGTGAGTTCTGATTGCGCGAGGTGCAGTTTCTTAGGCACCTTATCAATTAGGATGGGATTTCAGTTGATTTGGCCAAATTGGAGGCCGTGATGAGGTGGGAGGTCCCGAAGTCTCCATCTGAGATTCGGAGCTTCCTGGGATTGGCAGGTTATTATCGGATATTCAATCAGGACTTCTCCAAGATAGCTGTGTGTAACGCCCGGGTTTTGGGGCTAAGCATTTTTAGACAATGTAATCGTCTAGGTCAACTATTGTAACTCTTTTTAAAGTAATAAAGAGGAAATATTGAATTCTATGTGAATTATGTGTATTTGTGTGCTTATTACTTAATTATAAAGATATAATTAATAAAGGATACAAATAAGCGTTAAAATTAAAGTGTAAGATAAGCCCGATATCTTTACATAAAGTTGTAGTGATCGAAACAGGGATTTCGGGGATGTAAAGAACGTCGAAATCCGAGTTATAACGAAGAAGTTATGACCCGTTGAAGTTTCGCGACAGAACCGTCACGATAATAGGAAGCGTAAATAGTGAATTTACAATAGAGCAAGATTTAGCCTGAGTGATCTAAACGAAAGTCGTAGAGTACGTTAAACCGAGAGCGTCCATAAAAAAGAACGCCCAAATCTGACTTCGTATGAAGAAGTTATGATTTTTCGAAGTTTCAGCTTAGCAGTGTACAACTCGAAATTCGAATATTAGATCGAGTGGTTTTTAGCCGACACAACCTAAATGATAATCGAAGATCTCGTTAATAGTAGCATAGCGATAAAAAGACAGACGAAAACGGACGTCGGATGAAGAAGTTATGGATTTTTAACAAACCAATCTTGTCCCGGCCTGTAAAAAAATATAAAATTTAAAATAAATTCAAAATTAGCCGACGGAGTCTAAACTAAAGTTGTAGAGTATGTTCCCGCCTACGCGTGGATATAAAGAACGTCGAAAACGGAGCTCGTATGCAAATGTTATGACTTTTAGAAGTCGGGAAGGAAAATTGTGAAATCTGCGAGGGGGTGGATGACGTGGCCGCATCTGAGCCGTTGCTTGTTGACCAAGGCTTCGCTTCGGATCTTGACATGTCGCCCTCGCAGTACGCCCCACGTCCGAAGAAGTTACGCCCCGCGTAGCTCCGGTCTGATCCATCCGATGGTGCGAGACAGTTGGCTTCGGCTGGCATTCTTATCCGAGGCGTACACCCAACGTACCCTCAGTACGCCCAACGTTCCGAGAGGCTTCGCCCCCTATAAATACCTACGAGGGTCTCCGGATTTTTCACACCATTCTCTTTCTCTCTCTAAATTACTTTCTCTCTCTAAGGGTTTTAACCCTCCCTAAGCCTAGGTGATCCCCTAGCACCCTAAGGAAGCTCAAATGGCTCCCGGAGTCCCGAGAAAAAGGGTCTTTCGGTTTCGGAAACGCTGCTCCGAGCAAAGCCCGGTTTTCTTTAAAATCCACTGTAAGTGATCACGCTTACGCAATTTTTAATATAGCTTTCAAATAATTATAGTAATGTTATTAGGTCCTTAAAATAATTATTTGGGCTATTATTATGAGTTATATTGAGTGTTATTTAACGCTAATATAATAGTAATAATAGTCAGACTATTAATTTGTCGCAGTTATCGTTAGGCTAAACCCTAGTGGTATTGATACTAGGTTTTATCGAAGGAAAATTCTTTTGAGAGTATCGAAGCGCTGTCCGAGTGCTGAGTCACCACCTTTCAGGTGAGTGCATAGTTACTTTCAGCTTACACGTAGACATGAAGTATTTATATAAATTACATGCTGTGTGTGCATATTATCTGTATACTTGCTATCTATGCTGGATGAACAATTTTATACATGTTTTAAATGATTTAAACTGTATATGTATTTTATATCTACAAAATGTGTTGGGTAAAACATGGGTAGATGTATTAGTTGATGTGCGATAAAATAAAATAATGAGAGGCGTCGTTATAGATGTTATTGATGATTTAGTCATCTAGCGAGTATAGATGACGACCACAGACTATTCTTGACAGTCCAGTGGAACACTAGCATGCTCGCAACCTGTAGGTGTTTATTTGAACTGTGTGCTCGCCAGATGTACTCCACCCCCACCTAGTTTCCTTAAGGACATTTATTGCTGAGGAATCCCCTTAGCAGTAGTATCCATCCCGATGATAGTCCTTAGACTAGGTCCCTTGTGTTAGATGTTTTAGGGACGTAAAGTGAGGATAACGGGAACGGGTAATCGGGTTTGTTTGGTTTGATAAAGCTAATAAACTTATTTATTGTGGGTTGAAAACCCTATGTGTTTACTAGGCTCTCTAGCCTGACCCACTTAGTTTCTTGTATTACAGGTAGTGGCACATGAGCATAGATGTGATATACTGGGATGAGAGATTAAAGGATTTTAGGCCCGTGAATACGGAATAATGTAGTAAGGCCTATGCTGTATTGTTTATGCTTATGATCTGTATCGAACATGACATCCCGAGTCTTTTTAATGAAATACATTTCTATGGAAATGCTTTTGATAAAACTTTATCATCTTTTGTTTTGGGACAAATTCCGCACACTTTTATTTAATATTTTACTCTGATTTTTAAACAAAGCATAAACAAAAATCGTTCTTTTTTGGCTGTGAAAATGGGGATGTCGCAGTTGGTATCAGAGCATTAGTTTAAGCGAACTAGGAATTTGTAGGATTTCTAGACTTAAACATAGAATGCTAAGCGATGATTGTGAGATGTGAGAACTAGCTTATTTTAGGAATTATGCCTAATATGCTTTTATGTGCTAAATGCTTTGTGCCTTATATGCTATTATTTATTCGGATCTATGGTCTGTTGACGACCGAATCTAGAAACCTTATGTGTTTAGGATTCTAAACGTACGACTACGATATTAGAACTAGCATGTAAACGTTTCGGAGAGATAATGATGATTTAAACATCAGTCCTAAATAAAGATCTAAATTCACCTTATTCGGTGTATAGATCAAGATGGCAAGGACCCGTAGCGGAAATGTGAATTGTAACGACCGAAAAATACAACCAATTATAAATTTTTCAAAAACAGCTCGATTCCATTAAATCTTTACAAAAAGGTTTTCAATACAAAACATTTAACGTATTCCCAGAATCGCATTACTACAAAATCATGAGGAGCGGTACGATCACGCCTTCGCCTTGCCACGGTCTCCTGAAGAATCTGAAAAACATAAAACCACAACTGTAAGCCCGAAAGCTTAGTGAGATATCCCCAAAATACCAACCACATACACCATACACGCATAACATGCCACGACATATCTGATCACAGAACAGCCATGCACTTCGGGTCTACTGTGTGACTGGTCCGCCGCACCGGCCTACAGTCCACCTGGTCCACCCTCTGAGTCTAGCCATAAACCTTGAGTCTACAGTGTGATTGGTCCGCCCGCACCGGGCCTTCAATCCACCTGGTCCACTCTCTGAGTCTACAGTATGACTGGTCCGCCCACATCGGGCCTTCAGTCTTCCTGGTCCACTCTCCGAGCCTCGGCACGTATGGTCCGCCCTCTTGGGGCCTACAACCTATCCGGACCGCTCGCTAGGCCTTTGGAACAACCGGTCCGCCCTGGGTATCTTGGCCTACAACACAAAGCAGGACCCGCCTCAACCCAACTCCAGTCCAAACAACCATGTGCACATATACATACAATCATATAGCAATTCACCGTCAACAAGCAGATCAAACAGATCACGTAACATATCATCATCCTAACCAGGATACCGACCTAACATGTCACTAGCATAGCAGCTCCCTATCTCTCAGGATACCGATCTCAATCAGGTCTCTAACATATACCTGTTGGGTTTTGAGCAATCTAACACTTCCTAAGTGTGCATGCAACCCTAATAAACCTTGGATCTATGTTTGTCTAAATACATGCAAAATAATAATTTTCCAAGGTTCATAACCTATCTAACATGGCATGGGGTACTTTTAAACATAAAAGAATTAGATGAGATTGTTGGGTTTTGAGCATTCTAACACTCCTATGGTGTACATGCAACCCTATAAACCTTGGATCTATGTTTTCTCTATTATACACGCAAATAAGAACTTTCCAAGGCTTTAATCCTAACTAGCATATTATGATGTTCTTAATCTACAAAGTACTAGTTAGAAGACATACCTTTTAATGTAGCTTGATGTCTTCAAGCTTTAAGAGCTTAGCCCCAATAGTGTGGAAGCCTCAAGTGGAATCACAAATCACCAAGACACCTTGGAAGACTTTAGAGAATATGAATACTTGGTTCTCTCTTAGTAAAATCGGCTAGCCCTCTTAGTGTATCCACACTAGTGCCAATTTCACCAACCAAAGACATCTTTATATAGTATGGAGGATTAGGGTTAAACCCTAATACCCATGACCTTTCATTTCCTAGGATCCATGGGTTAAACACTCCATGGACTATCCATGAAAGCTTAGCCCAACCTAAATGAACTTGGCCCATTCCATATATATAAGAGTCCATATTTAATTAGTTCCTGTTGATCACTTAATTAATTATAAATTAATTCTTGATCAATACTAATTAAATAATATGATTCCATATTAATATATTAGAACTTATAATATATTAATATTAATCATAAACATACTATTCTCAAAAGATTATCCATATAAATTGTGTCGGTGAAGTGCAACCCAAATGGACCATGCCGGGTTGGGTCAAGTACATACCAAATATAGTTATGGACTTAGACATTAATCCAACAGTCTCCCACTTGGATAAGTCTAAAACTATTATTGCGTATGACTTCAAACCTAACTGGCAATCGTAGCTCTTAAAGCTGCTGTCGAACTCTGATCTTGTCAACGAACTTGTCCATTAGATAAGGGATCATATATTCCTCCATTCTAGATATCATATGGACTGAGACATGGATTATAATCATTCTCTCTGTCCATTTGTTGTTTCCCGATTTCCGATTTATGACGACTGACTAATTGAACGAATCAAATCAGTCCTGGCCCGGCCGAGCACTTCCATTTGTCATCATCAAATCATCGAGGGGCCCACAGATATCGCTTTTATCCCGAAGGTAAAAGGAATGGATAAACTTCGACTCATATGGCTTGTTCTACTACTTGTTGAATCATACACAAAGGCACGTTTTATAGCACCGAGTTACCAAATGCGTTTTCGTGCAATCAATGTACAACCAACTCATAGTAACAACTCATATCTCTAGGTTTGAAGAATATAAGATATTATCGTCTCATGATCACTCGTGATAAAATCCATGAAGTGATTCCAATGAGCGCGGGTTGAATCCAATACTCAGAACTTATGAGCACTCATGAGTGTTGTAGCCCTTTGTCCAACACCTTAGACCTCTACAAGCCAACCCATGACAGTCTTAATTCATATCTACTTCCAACATATGACCGACTATGGATGGTTTGAATAACTTAGTCATTCCGGAAGAATAACCTAGTTTATTCGGGAAGTCAAAACATGCAAAGTGAAACACAATAATAATTGAATCCAATATGGTATCAACTCTTTGAACATAAATAAAACACCTTTTATTTATCACCATATGATTACACATTATTCATTGTATACTGTTTCAACTATCAACTTTATTCTTGAATTTAAAACAATAGTTGTCCCATGCTCCAAGCATGTACACTATGTTTTCTTAAACACTAGTCATGCCACACACCAAGTATGCATACTATGTTTGTCTATGATCCTTACTTTGTGAACTAGATCAATTGAACATAACTTCAATGATTCTCTTTTCACACTCCCAAATCCCTACCGCAAATGCAAGAATTCCAAATTCATGCCATTTACTGAAATCTGTTAGATTCTAAACTTATATGCATTGATCCTCTCGTAATGATTATGCACAAAGTCATAAAGACTTGGCAACAATCATTACATAGTATTCCAAAGGAGATCAACTCCTTGGAAATATCCTTCTTGCATTAAGTTTCCTTAATCTTACACAGAGTGAAAATTCTAACTTTGAAACATTTCCAGATTCCATTTTGACTATCACTTCTGAACAAGAGTTGCCTCCTTACAGGTTATGTCAATATGGTCCTTCCAGAATTATCACTATACTTCCAACTGTCCTTGAGCAACCAATCTTTGGTAAACCTTAGATTGTTCTCGACAATTGTTTAATCCTTTTAGTCATATCCAGTTCTAAACCTTTTCCCTTCTTAATGCCCCAGGCATTTGGAAAATATTAGAACGGATGATTATAGCACATGTAATCGATCCTATATCTGAAGCATATGGGACACGATTCATGATGTCTTACATAAAGACTAAACCAGTCTTTTGCTATAATATTTCCATTTCAATTTGCCAAGTTCTCATAATTCAGATTATGAAAAGGGATGTCGTAATCATAATCGAATTTTAGAACGCAAATAATGGACCCATATACAGAATTTCCTTATGTTGAGCCATTCCAACATGATATTCATATATATCCTTGACTAAATGATTAAAACCTCACGATCTAAGCTTATAGATTTGAGATGAAGCATAATTTCCTCTCCCTTAATTATAGCAAAACAACTTTTTCCCAATTGAAACTTTTGTTTTCTATAATTAACATTGCTAACTTGCAATACTTATCATAATTATCATGCTCCCACTAACATGATGATTATTAGCATAACACTTATGCTCCCACTAGTCTTGACATGTACTCAGAAATCAGCTGGACAGTCTGAAATTTAGATTCATACATCCTTTCCGTAGATAGCTCACCTGTGTGTCTAAGCAATTTCAAGAACCATGAAAAGGGATACCGTAATCATAGTCTCAATTGCTTAGGCATTTGCCATTTCTCACAAGTCCATGTTAGTGTGCCGGTTAACCACACGCGCTCCACTAACGACTTTTGAAAATGCAAATAACACAATTGATATCTTCGTAAAATCTACTTAGTGAAAGCGTTTTCTCACCATCATTTTCATGAATCGGAGAGAAACCTTATGACACTTAGATTTAATGGTGTATGTGTTCTTATCCATGTGAATGGTCAAAATCATAGTCACAAGACAAGGATAATGACAAACCCAAACTCATATGGACTGAACTCAATCTTAATTTCTTGCCACCTGGCAGCTCAAGGGCCTGCCATTGCTTCCAAGTTGTTATGCAACAAACTGAGAACTCTAAGAACTCATATGCAAAGCCAACTTTAACTGGAATGGGCACGATAGGTTATAAACCTCAAGTCGTGTGCTAGTGAAGAATTTCAGGTTTTATTCATGATTATTTCTTGAGACTTTCAAGACCTTTAAGACTCCCACTGTCCTCTTGACATATAAGACTCCCTTGTCAAACATCCAAGAGATAGTGCGGATTCTAATCAAGAAAAACACTTTACCCAATTGGCCTAAGTTGGTCTTTGTTTTATCCAAAACATCACAACTTACCAATTTCAAATGTACAAGAGTAGAAAACTTTTACTCTTACATTTGACAAGTGTTTTAAACCTTCTTTAAGACATGTCACTCAAATGACAATCTTGGAGTATGACTCTAAGACTTGTATTGGAACGAAGTATGACTCATCTTCTTGATTTAACCATTTCAACAATTCAAGTTCCTCTTCTTAGTCATAAGAATGCACTAAGATTTCCTTAGAGAACTAATTTTGATATGGTTTCTTAATCATTAAGATGATCACAAAAACTGATACTAAAGTACTCTCCCATCTTTTCAGATTTGAGAAACTTTTATCCTTCTGCCTAATTTGATTCTTCTTATTCGCTCTGCCTTACATTGGAACCTTTTCCAATGTCTCAGAGTTACACTTAAGCATGTAAGTATAATCATATTTACTGAGCTTTAGTAAACTATGACGAATAATCTTATCGATCTTTTGTGGTGGACTTAATCAGTGCACAGGACTGTGTACTCGATCCTTTAGTCCTTCACTTGACTCACACATCCATGTGAACCAGTAATTAGTCTTAATTTTCTAATACTTGAAAGTTCTCATTCATCATGCTATACAACTTGCATGATTCCAAGTTCCGGTCCAATTGAAACTTGGGTGATGAGAATCTTTCCTTATTTGGTACATTTAGACATTACCACAAATGAAAGCATCAATTTCATACTTCCACTCTTGCTATTAATGGAATCATATAAGCAACAGTTTTTCCTCAAATGCCATTGTAAGGATATTTTAAAATAAATAAAATCAAAAATTTTCTATTATTTTAAAACTTTGCGGAAAAACTTATCCTGACAATCCATATGAAAACTTGTTGTTATCTATTCCTAAGCAATATCTCATAACTCCTAAGAAGTAGCTCAAGAATCCGATCTTCAAACTATGCGATAGAAATCCATCTACGCCATCAGATTCAACATATTCTTTCTTTAAGTTCCTTCACTTTTCTTTGATTCTTAAAACATCACCATGTGACCCAGTCACATCATGTATCAGGAATCTCAGAATAGAAACTTGACAGAGTTAGATAGTGGTCTTTACCTGAAGTAGAGTCAAACTTATTGACTTTAACATCCTTAGGTAAATTTGGCAGCTTCGCAACCAATGCCCCTTCCCTTGGCAATATAAACGTATGGACCCTTTGATAATGGTACACGAGACTATCACATAATTAGCTTTTCTCTTTACCATTTGGTCAACCGAGTTGACTATGGCCGATCCCTTTACCATTGGGAAGAGAATGCTTTTCTGGATTTCCTGTGTCACTATTGTCAATGTCCATCAAGTTTTAAGGAAGTTGATCTTAACAAATAGATAAGATCATTAAGGGTCTTGTCATAGTCTGTTTCATAGGTGTCCCAAAGGAACTCACTATGTGACTTAGAAAGTGATTGAACCACCAACTTTCTCAAGACTTTGACACCCAACTCTCCCGGCTTGTCAATATGTGACTACATCTCCAAGATGTGATCACACCTAGACCTTGCCTTGCCAATAGGGCTTGAGTGACCTTGAACTTGTGGGTTAGGGAGAATAATTATAGGAGGTGAAAGAAGTATGATTTCCATGGGACATCATCTTCATTTAAGAAAGCTTGTTTCAAGATATTTTAGGAAGATCATAAATGTCTAAACCAGACATCTTTTGGGAGATATTCAAGATAGTTGATCTTAAGTCCTTAATATAACACCCAATATGAAATATTAAGGCTAGGACCCAACAAACTATTTTATAACTTAGAAGAGGGATGCCGTAATCCAAGCTATAAAATATTTGAAGGTAGGTGAATGACGATTCACCAATTTCCACAAAGATAAACGAAATGTATTATTAGGTTTTAATTGGTTTTGAAACTCCTAGATCTATTGAGATTCATTGAACTGTTCAATGGCATGTTTCAATCTCGAGTGTGCCCTTCAGGTTTTGTGACTGGGATGCCGAGGATCACAAAACAAGGTGTGAAGTAACCATGCAAATTACTTGGTACCCTTAAGTGTTTACCCCTCAATCGATGTGCCGGTTAACCACACACGCTCCACCGATACTATGATAAACATTAAGTTACCCTTTGCCTACCTTGTTAAATACGAGTTAGTGTGCCGGTTAACCACACACGCTCCACTAACCGACTTAAACAAAGTGCAAAGTGTAATTTCATGGATTAGCACCTTATTCATATTTTCCTAAGTAACTAAGATTGGGTATTTATAAGTGTTTAGTTACTTAGTATTTATCATTAATACTTTTAATGAAGGGTTAATTATAGTCTTGTCAAACCCGTTCGGCTAACGACCCTCCACCGGTCAAGCAAGCGGTGGGTGAGAGTGGACACCCATTAAGTTGCCATTTTATAGGCAACAACCTTATACCCACCTTATAGACCGGCTTCGTGAATGAGGCGTACTAGCGGTAAGACTGACTTTACTCTTATACATATATATATATATATATATATATATATATATATATATATATATATATATATATATATATATATTATTAACTTATAATATTATAAAGTATAAGGGTTGAATTTTAACTTTTAAAAATCTAAGGGCTAACTTGGAATTAAAGTATTAATAAGTGAAAACTTTACAAATTCCAAAACTTGAGGGCAAGTTTTGAAACTATTCAAAACTAATTAATTCCATAACTTATGTGTTTAAAGTAGTTTTAATCCAAAAACTCTTCAAGTTCCATAACTTGAGGACAAGTTATGGAAGACTTTAAACTAATAAAAGAATTAACTTTTCTTTATTTTATAACTTATGGAATTAATTAAGGTTACACCTTTTTTTTATTTTATTTTATTTTCTTAAATGAAGAGACTCTTGGTCCTCCATAACTTGAGGACAAGTTATGGAGTCATAAAACCATTTAATTAGAACTAGACTCTTCATTTTTGTAACCTTTGCCAATTTTTATGAGTTTTATGATTCTTAAATGTGACTTTTCATATAACTTGAGGACAAGTTACAAAAACACATTTTAGAATCAATTCTTAGATTAATTTGGATTAAAACCAACTATCACATAATTTTATTCATTAATCTAAATTCACTCATAAAACAAAGTAACACAAAAAACTTTTGGTGATCCATAACTTATTCTTAAGTTATGGAATCCTTTAAAACATTAACACCAAATTTTGTAACTCCAAAAAAAACTTTGAATCAATTTTTTTTTTTTAAAACCTTTTCATATCCATAACTTATGGAAGTTTCAAAAAATAAAACTCTTTAGATCAAACTTTTAAAACTAATAAAAATAATCATATTATTTTATCTTTTATTAAATTTGACCTAATTCAACTCATAAAGCAAATTATTCAAATTTTACAAATAATTAGTTTTTCACAAGAACAAGTAATTATCTTAAAATTTGACAAACTTCATGTTTTTTTTTTATCAACTTTGAAAATAAAATATTTGCATCAATATAACAGAAAACAACCTGGCTCTGATACCACTGTTGGGTTTTGAGCATTCTAACACTCCTATGGTGTACATGCAACCCTATAAACCTTGGATCTATGTTTTCTCTATTATACACGCAAATAAGAACTTTCCAAGGCTTTAATCCTAACTAGCATATTATGATGTTCTTAATCTACAAAGTACTAGTTAGAAGACATACCTTTTAATGTAGCTTGATGTCTTCAAGCTTTAAGAGCTTAGCCCCAATAGTGTGGAAGCCTCAAGTGGAATCACAAATCACCAAGACACCTTGGAAGACTTTAGAGAATATGAATACTTGGTTCTCTCTTAGTAAAATCGGCTAGCCCTCTTAGTGTATCCACACTAGTGCCAATTTCACCAACCAAAGACATCTTTATATAGTATGGAGGATTAGGGTTAAACCCTAATACCCATGACCTTTCATTTCCTAGGATCCATGGGTTAAACACTCCATGGACTATCCATGAAAGCTTAGCCCAACCTAAATGAACTTGGCCCATTCCATATATATAAGAGTCCATATTTAATTAGTTCCTGTTGATCACTTAATTAATTATAAATTAATTCTTGATCAATACTAATTAAATAATATGATTCCATATTAATATATTAGAACTTATAATATATTAATATTAATCATAAACATACTATTCTCAAAAGATTATCCATATAAATTGTGTCGGTGAAGTGCAACCCAAATGGACCATGCCGGGTTGGGTCAAGTACATACCAAATATAGTTATGGACTTAGACATTAATCCAACAGAGATTACATACCTTTTGATGATGAGTTCAATTCCTAAGGAGTTTGAGGGCCAAGCACCAATAGTGTGAATGCCTCAAATGGAATCACAAATCACCACAAACTCTTGGAAAACTTTGAGAGAGTGTATACACACATATAAAGTTGGTCACACACAAACACACATACTCTAGTAACACTAGTCATACTAGTGGCCATTTCATGCAACATAAGCATGCTTATATAGTGTACGTGATTAGGGTGAAACCCTAATAACCCATGACCTTTCCTTTTCCAAGGATCCATGGGTTAAAAGCTCCATGGATCATCCATGGACTTCCATACAAGACTAACCCATTAACAAATGAGTGTTAGCCCACACCATATAAAACCAATAGCCCACAATCTAATTAGTCTTCCTTTTAATCTCTAAATTAATTCATAATTAATTTAATACTAATACTAATTAAATAACATGACTTCATATTAATATATTATAACTTATAATATATTAATAAACATATGTGTATAACTCTCATAAAATTATCCATAAATAGTTTGGATGAAATGCAACCCAAATGGACAATGCCGGGTCGGGTCAAGTATATACCAAATAAGTTATGGACTTAGACACCTTATCCAACAATACCATCCTAGCTCTCAGGATGCAAACTTATCACAGCAACAACATAACAACAACTACCTGGATCTCAATCCGATAAGGGTCGGCCTTGGTGCCTTAGACCCTGTTGATATAGTGAGGATAACTCACCTCGAAACTGCCAGCTGAAAGGATAAGATCCCGCTACTCCAAGCTCCGACACGAACTCCTCCACTGAACACCAACACACTCAACTCAATAAATACCCTTAATTACAAAAATACCCCTGAAAGACAACTGGTCAACCTTTGGACAAGGTAAAAGTCAACCCCTGACTGACTCTACTCGCCGAGTCAACCCAATGACTCGCCGAGTCCCTATACTCAGAACTTCCCTCAATCCGCGACCTAACTCGCCGAGTCACCCCGAGACTCGTCGAGTCCAACAACTCTGAGTCCACTCGCCCACAACTCACCGAGTCATCCCTTGACTCGCCGATTCTCGACTCAACCAGAAAATATTGGGACTCTTCGACAAGACTCGCCGAGTCCAAGAACAGACTCACCGAGTCTAAGGCTATCTTCAACCTACTCGCCGAGTTGTTCATACAACTTGCCGAGTTCCAGGCCATCTTCATCCAACTCGCCGAGTTGTTCTTCCAACTCGTCGAGTTCCAGTTTATCTTCAAACAACTCGTCGAGTCCACCCATGTGACTCGCCGAGTACCACCGGTCTGAATCCATACAGAAGGACTCCCGGCCATGCAATTGATCTAAAACATAGATCTAGCCTCCTACAACCCATCCATCACGTAAAGTGGCTGACTTTACATGAATCCAAAGAGATCTATGCATTTTGCACATTACGGCTAAGGTTTGGGACATGATAGCTTCACTACACACTCAAACACAGGGACTTTCAGGCATTGCAACCTTTCTCCATTCCAGATCTGAGGTAGCAACCTCAGATCTAACCTCTAAACTCCAAAACACCAAAAGATAAGCTCCCCACAAACCCTAAAATGATGAATCCATAAGAGTAACAGCCCAAGGACGAGATATTACCTCAAAAGAACGCCCTAACTACAATGGAACTCAAATCCAAGCAAAGCCCCTTGCTCCAAGCCTCTTCTTCTTCAAGATTTCCTCAACAATTGCTTCTCCAAGCTCCAAAATGCAACTTGATCGAATCACATATGAAGGTTAGGGTTTCTGGACTTGAGGATATGTGAAGAGGCTAGGGGAATGAATGTTATGTTCTTTATGTAGGGCTCAACCCCGAGAATTAGGGTTTTTCTCCATTCAGCGCCTACTCGCCGAGTCCATCTTACTGACTCGCCGAGTCGGCTACTTAACACGCGACCAAGTCGCGACTCTACTCGCCGAGTCCACCCATGGACTCGCCGAGTCGCTCTTTCCCAATTTACTCTTTTAGCCCTTCAACTCTACTCTTGATATTTCGGGATGTTACATGAATGCAAATGGGAACAGAAACCAACCCCTAGTGATTGAGCAAATACCGGTTGTGGTAGCCACTGTTGAGCCACTAGCGATGGTCGGAGTGCAAGAGATGATCCAGGCGATGTTGGATCGTCAAATGGAGGAAACCATATGTTTGCTCCAACAAAATCGAGAGGAAGCGACCATACAGATCGAACAACCCGAGTTGAACGAAGGGCAGATTGAGGAGGGGAACTACAGTGGAACCGTTGGTCATGTCAACCCACCAATAGGTCGACAAAACAACCAAGATGACGGAGCCAAGGGGAATGGATGCAAGTACAAGGATTTTCTGACTTGCAAGCCATCGACTTTCACTGTAAAAGAAGATCCGATCGGGGTCACGGATTGGATCTCGAAGATGGAGTTAGCTTTCATGACATGCGGTTGCAGAGGAAAACTATAGACCACGTTTGCAGTGCGTTAGTTTTGAGGAGGTGTTGTACGTTAGTGGAATACCTTAGGGAAGACTCTGAGCCCCAATGAGCCCCTGCAATTGACATGGGCAAAATTTATGGTGCAATTCAAACGAAATTACTGCTCAGCTCAAAACCTGCTCGAGCTAGAGAACCAGTTCCTAACCCTTAAGAAGGGAAGCATGTTAATCGATGAATACACGAACAACTTCACAGAAAAGATGGAGTTTGCCTTGCGTCTTGTTCCGGATGAGCTGACGAAAATCGATAAGTACGCAAAGGGACTTCCATGGGAGTACGCGGTGCCAGTGCATCAGGCACATACTCTGGAGGCAGCTATCTAGGTTGCCAAGTCTCTGGAGGATATGATTAAGGGAAGAGCTACCAGCAAGGTTGAGGTTGGCGAGAAGAGGAAATTTGAAAGGTCTGCTAAACCCAACAAAAAGAAGAGCAAGTTCGGTTCAAAGAAGTTCGGGGGAGCAGGAAATGAATTGAAATGGTGCCAGAAGTGCAAGAAGAAGCACTCGGGAAAATGTAGCGAGGAAGTAACCTGCTACAAGTGTGGGAAAACGGGGCAGTATGCCAATGAGTGCATCATCAACAAGAGGGTGTGCTACGAGTGTCGTGAAGAAGGGCATATTGCTATGGATTGACCAAAGAAGAAAGACGCGGGAAGGCCCAACATTCCACCAAAGCCGAAGGTGAGAGCCTTCCAGATGACGCTCGAGGCTGCAAAGGTGGCAGTAGACATCACTTCAGGTACATTTCTTGTAAATGGCTTGCCTGCCAATATACTATTTGATTCCGGAGCCAACTACTCCTTTGTGCTGTGTAAATTTGGTGGGAAACTAGCATTACCTGTAGAAAAACTTGATAATGCCCTGATTGTAGAAGTTGCTAGTGGCAAGTTCGTACCTGTTAGTAATCGTATTAAGAACATAGTCATCGACCTAAACGGAAACGAATTCCACGAAGAACTATTACCCATAGAGTTAAACGGTTTCGACATCGTTTTGGGTATGGATTGGCTTAGCGCCAACGATGCCGAGATATTATGCCGAAAGAAGATAGTTAGGGTAAATCCCCCTGGAAAGGAGTCATTTATGGTGTACGGGGACAAACGTAGAGTGAATTCTGGAATCATCTCCCTGATGAAAGCCAGAAATGTTTATCCAAAGGATGTGCATCATATTTGGCATTGGAGGTGCAGAATATACCGGTCATATGTGATTATCTGGAAGTCTTTCCCAAATATCTTCCCAGATTACCACCTGATAGGCAAGTGGAGTTTCGGATAGACTTGTTAGCAGGTACAACACCGATAGCAAAGGCACCTTACCGATTAGCACCGACGGAAATGAAGGAGCTTATGACGCAACTTCAGGAGCTGTTGGACAATGGTTTCATTAGACCTAGTTCATCACCCTAGGGAGCTCCGGTGTTATTCGTGAAGAAGAAGGACGGAAGCATGAGAATGTGTATAGACTACCGAGAGCTGAACAAGGCAACGGTGAAGAACAAGTATCCATTGCCGAGGATTGATGACCTCTTCGATCAGCTGCAAGGTTCGAGCTACTTCTCAATGATCGATCCTAGGTCAGGATATCATCAGCTGAAAGTGAGAGATCAGGATATTGAGAAGACTGCATTCAGAATGAGATATGGACACTACGAGTTCTTGGTTATGTCGTTTGGACTAACCAATGCTCCAGCCGCATTCATGGATTTGATGAATTGGGTTTGTAAACCATTCCTTGATAAATCCTTGATAGTTTTCATCGACGACATTCTGATCTACTCAAAAAGCCAAGAGGAGCATGGCAAGCATCTACAGGAAGTGTTGGAAGTGTTAAAGAAGGATAAGCTTTACGCTAAGTTCTCCAAATGCGACTTTTGGATACGAGAAGTCCAATTCTTGGGTCACGTGGTTAACCAAGAAGGAATAATGGTTGACCCCGCAAAGATCGAGGCTGTGATGAAGTGGGAACGTCCAAAGAGTCCCACGGAGATTCGAAGCTTTCTAGGATTAGTCGGATATTACCGACAATTTATCCAAGGCTTTTCTTCGATAGTTGCTCCATTGACAGCTTTGACACACAAAGGAGCTACATATACGTGGAGTGAGAAACACGATGAGGCATTCGAGAAGGTAAAGAAGAAGTTATCTGAGGCACCGATACTTTCTTTATCCTATGGAGTTGAAGACTTCGCGGTATACAGTGACGCATCTGGAGTCGGGTTGGGTTGTGTTCTGACCCAAAGAGAAAATGTGATAGCATATGCCTCTCGACAATTGAAAGAGCACGAAAAGAACTACCCCACTCACGATTTGGAGTTGGCAGCAGTAGTTTTCGCTCTAAAGAAATGGAGGCATTACCTCTACGGCACGAAGTGCAAGCTTTTTGCTGATCATAAGAGTCTCCAGTATCTCTTTAATCATAAAGAATTGAACATGAGGCAATGACTTTGGCTAGAGTTACTCAAGGACTACGACTGTGAGATACTCTACCACCCTGGGAAAGTAAATGTTGTCGCTGATGCTCTCAGTCGGAAATTCAACCTTGAAAGGAAAAGGCCAAGAGCGTTAAGAATTGAAGTCATCTCGACGATTGTGGAAAGTATCGGGAAAGCTCAAGAAGAAGCTTTAGAGAAGAATGACCGAAAGGAAGAACGTTTGGGCAAAATGTTAGTGTTCGGTACAAACAATCGTGGACTGAAGGTATTCGAAGATCGGATTTGGGTACCTAAGACGGGAGGAATAAGAGATCTTCTGATGGAAGAAGCACACAAGACCATGTACTCGATTTATCTCAGTAGTACTAAAATGTATAGGGACCTAAAACCCTACTACTAGTGGCCGACGATGAAACTCGATGTTGCAAAGTATGTGGCCAAGTGTGTGACATGTGCAGGAGTTAAGGCCCAACATCAGAAATCGTATGGGAGTTTGGAACCTTTACTTGTACCCATGGGTAAATGGGAAGACATCACCATGGATTTTGTGACTAAACTGCCCAGGACGAAGAACGTGTTGGATTAGTGTCTAAGTCCATAACTATTTTGGTATGTACTTGACCCAATGGTGCATGGTCCTTTTGGGTTGCCTTCACCAAAGCAACTTGATAGGATGAATTATGGAGAGAGATGATTAATTATGATTTATTAATATATTATGAGAACAATATATTAAAGGAGAAATCATATTGTTTAAATAATATTAGTCAAGAATTAATAAGAATTAATTTTGTGGCTAAAAGACATTAATTAAATAAAAGGGACTAGGACTATCAATTGTGTGATAGTTGAATATTGGGCTAATGGACTCCATAGAGGATGGAGTGGATGAATTCTATGGGGAAACCCATTAGAAATCGTCCAAGGCCTCTAAGGAGGGAGTCCATGGGTTGCTTAGGGCCTAAGCAATCAAATTAGGGTTTCCTTGTTAGATAACCCTAATAGCCTCACTATTTAAGGACCCCTAGGGCACCAAAAACGTGGTCAACTAATTCCTTAGGGTTTCTACACGTTTTTGGGTGTCTCCTCTCTTATCATTCTTCATCCTCTTGCTCTTGGTGTTTGTGAGCCATTAGAGGAGTGACACTTGTGACTCTAAGCTTTCTAAAGCCATTACAAGGAGGATTTGAGATTGTTATTGCTACATAACAATCAAGGTAAGATCTAAACCCCATTCTTATGCTAAATAGGGAAAGTTTCTCAACGCCCAAGTTTCAATTGGACAGAAACTTGGAATCATAAAACTTGGTTGCATGATGAATGAGAAATTTCATATTTGGAAATTAGAATAATTCGTTGACAAAGTGTCAAGTGAAGGACTAGGAGATCGAGTACATAAGGTTGTGTGTTGATCAAGTCCACCACAAGAGTAACAAAGATATTCGTCATGATTTACTAAGGTTAAGTAAATATGATTATACTTATAAGATTAAGTGTAATTCTCAGTTGATTGAAAGAGTTTCAATAAATAGCAGAACAAATAAAGAAAAATCAAGTAGGCAGAAAGATAAAAGTTTCTCTATTCTAAGAAGAAGGGAGAGTACCTTTTATTATGTTTTATGATAGGTCTTAATGATTAAGAACCATATCTCAATTGATCCTCTAAGTGAGTCTTAGTGCAATTGTATGTCTGAGAAGAGGAATCAAGAATTGAAGAAATGGTTAAATCAAGAAGTCAATCATACTTCATTCCAATATCAAGTCTTAGAGTTAAGATTGTGAATTTAGTGACAAGTCTTAAGAAGGTTTATAACATTCATCAAATGTGGAATTTGAAAAAGGTTTTCTTATTCTTGCACATTTGAAATTGGAAAGTTATGATGTCTTGGATAAGACAAAGACCAACTAGGACTAATTTTTTGAAGTGTTTTGTCTTGATAAAAGCTACACTAAATCTTGAATATTTGTTTGTCGAGAAATGTTTATTGACAAAAGAATCTTATATGTTAAGGAGTTAGTGGGAGTATTAATGGTCTTGAAAAGTTTCAAGAACTAATCAAGAATAAACCTTATCGATCATCACTAGCACATGACTTGAAGTTTACAACCTATCGTGTTGACAATATTTTGTTTCTGTGCCATTCCAGTTGAGTTAATTATGCATGTGAGTTCTATGAGTTCTCATTTGAACGTATAAAAGGCAAGAACCTTGATCAATGAAAAGTACATTGATAGGAAAGGGTGAGCTGCTTAACTACGTGGAAGACATGGTGGGCACTCGTGTTACCATAAGGCAAGAAATCAAGATTGAGAAAGTTCAGTCCATATGTGTTTGGATTTGTCGCAAAATTTGGTTTTGAAAAATTCGCATGGATAGGAACACATACACCATTAAAATCTAAGTGTCATAAGATTCCATCCTTCATGAAAATGACTGTGAGGAAATGTTTTCACTAAAAGAGATTTTAAGAAGATAGTGATTGTAAAATTGTATTCTCGAATTCGATTATGGTTACGGTATCCCTTTCCATAATTCGAATTGTGAGATTTGGAAATTAGTCTGAATTGTTTAGAGACACATATGAGCTATCTAAGGAAAAGGTGTATAAGTTTAAGATGCTTAGATAAAGGATTATCAAAGCATTAGGTATTAGAAATATGAACTTAAGAAATTCAATAGGCATTGTTTTCTGGAAGTTAAGCTGTTTTTTAAATACATGTCAAAGCTAGTGGGAGCATAAGTGATATGCTTATATGATAATAATCATCATGATAGTGGGAGCATAAATGTTGTGCTTGTATGATTATTAAGGCAAGTATTGCAAGTTAGCAATATTAATTATAGAAAACAAGAGTTATACTTTGCAAAGTCGTAAGGGTTGAAAAGTTGTTTTGCTATAATTAAGGGAGAGAATATTGTACTTCATTTCAAAATCTAAAGCTTAGATTGAGAAATTTTAATAAATTTAGTCAAAGGATACATAGTGTGTTCTTAAATTTCGATTATGATTACGGTATTCCTCTTCATATTTCGAATTATGAGAACGTGACACATAAAATATTATGGCAGGAGATTGATAGCGTATTGTATCTTTATGTAAGACATTATGCATCGTGTTCCATACGCTTCAGGTATAGGATCGATTGCAAGTGCTATAATATTTGACCATTCTAAAATTTTCAAAATGTGTGGCGCATTAAGAGGGAAAAAGGACAAGAATCAGTTTTTGACTAAAATAATTAAACAACTATCAAAGGATGATCCAAAACTCGCTGAGGATTGGTCGCTTGTGAGTAGTTGGAAGTATGGTATTGGATGGCATTATTATGAATAGATAAGATTCTATTAAGAATGAACTGTCATATGGCAAATATGGAAATGTTTCCATATTGGGAGTTGGATATTAAGAATCTATGTCTAGATTAGAAACTTTTATGCAAGAAGGATGTTCAAAGGAATGTACTTTGAGTGAGAGACATCATATCTATAGACTTGTTTCTGATAGAGATTGGCCAAGTCTTGTGATTTTGAGCTATGACTTTACGAGAGAATCATTGCATAAAATGTTAGAATCTAGCATAAGTAACAAGAATTTGATATTCTTATACTTATGATAAGGATTGGGAGTTGTGAAATGAGTATGATTGGAAATGTGTTCATTTGATCTATTTCACAAAGTAAGGATCGTAGATAAACATTGTGTGCATGCTGAGAGCATGGGACAAGTGTAGTAATAATTCAAGTAAGAAGTTGATTACCCGAAACAACAAATAATGAGTAATCAACATGGTGATTAAATAAAATGTTTTATTTATACCCAGAGTTTGGGGCCATATGGGTTAGTATTATTCTTGTGTTTTAGTTTGCATGTTTTGACTTCCTGAATAATTAAATTGGTTCAGAACAATCAAATTATTCGAACGTACCATAGTCGTTCATATGTTGGAAGTAGGTATGAATGAAGACTGTCGTGAATTGGTGTGTGGATTGTCTAAAGTGTATTAGACATAAGCAAATGTTGGCTGCAACGTTCATGAGTGCTTATGAATATGATTTGAGCATTGGATTAAACCCACACTCACTGGGATCAGTTCATGGATTTTATCACGAGTGATTGGTGAGACGATAATATCTTATATTCTTGAAACCGAGATGTGTGAGTTGCATCTTACGAGTTGGTTACACATTGATAATATGTAAACGCACCAGTAACTTGGTGTCATAAAACATATTGTTGTGTGTGATTCGGTGAGTGAGTGCAAGCAAGCATTGAATCAAAGTTTATCCGTTACTTTTATCCAAAGTGGGGTGAAAGCGATATCTTTGGGCCCCTTGATGATTTAGTGATGACACCTAAGCGCTTGGCCAAGCCGGGACTAATTTGATGTGTTCAATTGTAGTATGTTGTCAGTCGTCATAAATAAGAAATCGGAAAAACAGTATACATAGAATGATTTCAATCCATGTCTCAGTCTATACGATATCTAGAATGGAGGAATATATGATCCCTTAGCTAAAGGACGTGTATCTGATAAGATCAGAGTTGACAGCGGCTTTTGAAAGCTACGCTTGCAGATCAGGATCTGAAGTCATATGCATAATAGTTATTAGACTTATCCAAGTGGGAGACTGTTGGATTAGTGTCTAAGTCCATAACTATTTTGGTATGTTCTTGACCCGATGGTGCAAGGTCCTTTTGGGTTACCTTCACCAAATCAACTTGATAGGATGAATTATGGAGAGAGATGATTAATTATGATTTATTAATATATTATTCTCAAGGAGAAATCATATTGTTTAATTAATATTAGTCAAGAATTAATAAGAATTAATTTTGTGGCTAAAAGACATTAATTAAATAAAAGGGACTAGAACTGTCAATTGTGCGATACTTGAATATTGGGCTAATGGACTCCATAGAGGATGGGGTGGACGAATTCTATGGGGAAACCCATTAGAAGTTGTCCAAGGCCTCTAAGGAGGGAGTCTGTGGGTTGCTTAGGGCCTAAGCAATCAAATTAGGGTTTCCTTGTTAGATAACCCTAATAGCCTCACTATTTAAGGACCCCTAGGGCACCAAAAACGTGGTCAACTAATTCCTTAGGGTTTCTACACGTTTTTGGGTGTCTCCTCTCTTATCATTCTTCAACCTCTTTCTCTTGGTGTTTGTGAGCCATTAGAGGAGTGACACTTGTGACTCTAAGCTTTCTAAAGCCATTACAAGGAGGATTTGAGATTGTTATTGCTACATAACAATCAAGGTAAGATCTAAACCCCATTCTTATGTTAATATGATTAATTGTATGCTAGATCTAGGGTTTATAGCTTTGGATATTCAATTGCATGCTCATTAGACAAACTAGATCCAAAAGCTATTAGGGTTTGCATGTACAGCATAGGAATGATGTTTGCTCAAAACCCATCAGAACGGTCATGACATGACTTGGGTAGTCGTGGATCGTTTCACTAAGAGTGCACACTTCATAGCAACCAATGAGAAGTGGTCTATGGATAAGCTCGCAAATGCTTACGTGAAAGAGATAGTAAGACTTCACGGTGTTCCTCTAACAATTGTATCAGATCGTGATAGTCGTTTCACGTTGAGGTTTTGGAGGAGTCTACAAGAGGAGTTGGGTATAAAGTTATGTTTGAGTACTTCTTACCATCCACAAACTGGTGGTCAGAGCGAAAGAACGATTCAAACACTGGAAGACATGCTGAGAGCATGTACCCTTGAGTTCCAAGGGAATTGGGACGAGCACTTACCTCTGGTAGAATTTTCCTACAACAATAGTTTTCACTCGAGCATCAAGATGGCGCCTTATCAAGCTTTGTATGGACAGAAGTTTCGTACACCGTCTTGTTGGCTCGAAGCTGGAGAGCAGCAACTTATGGGCCCCAAGATAGTCCATGAGACTGCTAAGAAGTTGAAAGTGATTAGGGAAAGGATGTTAGCAGCTCATGATCGTCAGAAGAGCTATGCTAACAAGAAAAGACGACCAATGACTTTTGAAGTTGGGGATTCCGTTTTTCTTAAGCTCTCACCGTGGAGGGGACTTATACGATTCAAGAAACGAGGAAAGCTGACTCCAAGGTTTATTGGACCGTTTAAAGTTCTTCAGAAGATTGGGAACCAAGATTACAAGCTGTAATTGCCCGAAGAACTCGATGGTATTCATAACACCTTCCATGTGTGTTATCCGAGGAAATTCACGGGAGAAGTTCCCGATATAATCCCGATCTCAGAGTTAAGAATGGATGAGAATAAAAGGCTAATCGAAGAGCCTGAGGCAATTGTTGACCGTAAGACTAAGAAGTTATGACGCAAGATGGTCGACTTAGTGCTAGTCCGATGGAAACATTCGAATGAGCCGAATGTCACTTAGGAAACAGAGGATGACATGATGAGTCGCTATCCACATATGTTTGCTGATGCATGATTCCGGGACGGAATCATCCTAAGGGGGAGAGAATTATAACACCTGGGTTTCGGGGCTAAGCATTTTTAGACAATGTAATAGTCTAGGTTAAATATTGTAACTCCTTTTGAAGTAATAAAGATGAAATATTTGAATTCTATGTGAATTATGTGTATTTGTGTGCTTATAACTTGATTATAAAGATATAATTAATAAATGATAAAAATAAGCGTCAAAATTAAAGTTTGAGATAAGCCCGATATCTTTACATAAAGTTGTAGTGGTCGAAACAAGGATTTCGGGGATATAAAGAACGCCGAAATCCGAGTTATAACGAAGAAGTTATGACCCGTCGAAGTTTCGCGACGGAACCGACACGATACTAGGAAGCGTAAATAGTGAATTTACGATAGAGCGAGATTTAGCCTTAGCGATCTAAATGAAAGTTGTAGAATACATTAAATCGAGAATGTCCATAAAAAGAACGCCCTAATCTGACTTCGTATGAAGAAGTTATGATTTTTCAAAGTTTCAACTTAGTAGTGTACAGCCCGAAATTCGAATATTAGATCGATTGGTTTTTCGCCGACACAACCTAAACGAGAATCGAAGATCTCGTTAATAGTAGCATAATGATAAAAAGACAGACGAAAACGGATGTCGGATGAAGAAGTTATGGATTTTAAACGAATCAATCCTGTCCCGGCCTGTTAAATATATAAAATTTTAAATAAAATCAATATTAGCCGACGGAGTCTAAACGAAAGTTGTATAGTATGTTCCCGTCTACTCGTGGATATAAAGAATGTCAAAAACAGAGCTTGTATGTGAAAGTTATGATTTTTAGAAGTCGGGAAGGAAAATTGCTAAATCTGCAAGGAGGTCAATGACGTGGCCGCATCTGAGTCGTTGCTTGTTGACCAAGGCTTCGCTTCAGATCATGACATGTCACCCTTGTAGTACGCACCGCGTCCGAAGAAGTTACGCTCCCGCGAAGCTCCGGTTTGATCCATCCGATGGTGCGAGACAGCTGGCTTCGGCTGACATTCTTATCCGAGGCGTACGCCCAACGTTCCGAGAGGCTTCGCCCCCTATAAATACCTGCGAGGGTCTCCGGATTTTTCACACCATTCTCTTTCTCTCTCTAAATTACTTTCTCTCTCCAAGGGTTTTAACCCTCCCCAAAGCCTAGGTGATCCCATAGCACCCTAAGGAAGCCCTGAGGCTCCCGGAGTCTCGAGAAAAAGGGTCTTTCGGTTTCGAAAACGCTGCTCCGAGCAAAGCCCAGTATTCTTTAAAATCCGTTGTAAATGAGCTACGCTTACGCAATATTTAATATAGCTTTCAAATAATTATAGTAATGTTATTAGGCCCTTAAAATAATTATTTGGGCTATTATTATGAGTTATATTGAGTGTTATTTAACGCTTATATAATAGTAATAATAGTCAGACTATTAATTTGTCATGGTTCTCGTTAGACTAAACCCTAGTGGTATTGATATTAGGTTTTATCGAAGGAAAATTGTTTTGAGAGTATCGAAGCGCTGTCCGAGTGCTGAGTCACCACCTTTCAGGTGAGTGCATAGTTACTTTCAGCTTACACATAGATATGAAGTATTTATATAAATTACGTGTTGTGTGTGCATATTATCTGTATACTTGCTATCTATGCTGGATGAACAATTTTATACATGTTTTAAATGATTTAAACTATATATGTATTTTATATCTACAAAATGTGTTGGGTAAAACATGGGTATATGTATTAGTTGTTGTGTGATAAAATAAAATAATGAGAGGCCTCGTTATAGATGTTATTGATGATTTAGTCATCTAGCGGAGTATAGATGACGACCACGGACTATTCTAGACAGTCCAATGGAACACTAGCAGGCTCGAAACCTGTAGGTGTTTATTTGAACTGTATGCTCGCCAGATGTACTCCATCCCCCACATGGTTAACTCAAGGACATTTATTGTTGAGGAATCCCCTTAGCAGTAGTGTCCATCCCGATGATAGTCCTTAGACTAGGTCCCTTGTGTTAGATGTTTTAGGGACGTAAAGTGAGGATAATGGGAACGGGTAATCGGGTTTGTTTGGTTTGATAAAGCTAATAAACTTATTTATTGTGGGTTAAAAACCCTATGTGCTCACCAGGCTCCCAAGCCTGACCCATTCAGTTTCTTGTATTACAGGTAGTGGCGCATGAGCATAGATGTGATGTCTTGGGATGAGAGATTATAGGATTTTAGGCCTATGAATACGGAATAATGTAGTAAGGCCTATGCCGTATTGTTTGTGCTTATGATCTGTATCGAACATGACATCCAAAGTCTTTTTAATGAAATACATTTATATGGAAATGCTTTTGATAAAACTTTATCATATTTTGTTTTGGGAAAAATTCCGCACACTTTTATTTAAAATGTTACTCTGATTTTTAAACAAAGTATAAACAAAAATCGGTCTTTTCTGGCCGTGAAAATGGGGATGTCACACTATGCCCTTGACCCGGTTGACAAGGAAAGTCGCTAGGGGTCAGAGCAGCAGGCTACATTCGAGACTCTAAGACAAAGATTGTATGAGGCATCCATCTTAGCCCTGCCTGAGGGCATGGATGATGTTGTGGTATATTGTGATGCATCCATCTCGGGTTTGGGCGCAGTATTGATGCATAGGGGACATGTTATCGCCTACACTGCAAGGCAGCTGAAGCCTCATGAGGCGAACTACCCGACGCATGATTTGGAGCTGGGGGCAGTTGTTTTCTCCCTCAAGATTTGGCGTCATTACTGTTGGATTAGGTGTCTAAGTTCATAACTATTTCTGGAATGTACTTGACCCGATTAGCATGGTCTATTTGGGTTGCATGGCATCATGCATTTGGATAGACTAAAATGAGAGAAATAACACTTAAGGTTTATTAATATATTATAAGTTCTAATATATTAATAATATTATTTAATTATATTGATCAAGAATTAATTTGGAATTAATTAAGTGATCAAAAGGAGACTAATTAAATATATGGGTTGATTGTGTAAATCATCCATACTTATATAGTGGGCTAATGCTTCATGGATTATAAAGTTGGGCTAAAACCATAGGATGCTCCATGGATGCTCATAGAACCCATGGGTCATGGAAATGAAAAGTCATGACAATTAGGGTTTACATGGTGTAACCCTAATTATAACACACTATATAAGCTTCACGTTCTTCACCATAATCGGCGACTAAGATATACAAGTGAGGGCTAGCCGATTTCGAAATGGTCTTCATTTCTCTTTAAGTTATTCCAAGTGCATTTGGTGTTGTGTGAGACATTTGAGGCATCACACTTGAGGTGCTAGGCTTACAAGGGTTTTTCAAGGAATCCAAACTGTTACAAGGTATGTTTTCTTGCTTACTTTTATGTTTAAAAGTTCCCCATGTATGCTAGATAGGATATAAACATTGGAAATCAAATTTTGCATATATCGTAGTAAAAAATAGATCCAAGGTTTCTAGGGTTGCATGTACACCTTAAGAGTGTTAGAATGCTCAAAACCCTATAGTGGTATCAGAGCCTAGGCTTGTTTGCTTGATATTTGATGCAAAATTGTGAAAAAGCTAAAAATCTTGTTGTCTGGATAGTGGGCTCGCCGAGTCCATGGGGGGACTCGATGAGTCCAAGCACAAATTCATCCTACTCAGCGAGTAGGTTTCTAATATATTAATAATATTATTTAATTATATTGATCAAGAATTAATTTGGAATTAATTAAGTGATCAAAAGGAGACTAATTAAATATATGGGTTGATTGTGTAAATCATCCATACTTATATTGTGGGCTAATGCTTCATGGATTATAAAGTTGGGCTAAAACCCATAGGATGCTCCATGGTGTTTATAGAACCCATGGGTCATGGAAATGAAAAGTCATGACAATTAGGGTTTACATGGTGTAACCCTAATTATAACACACTATATAAGCTTCACGTTCTTCACCATTATCGGCGACTAAGATATACAAGTGAGGGCTAGCCGATTTCGAAATGGTCTTCATTTCTCTTTAAGTTATTCCAAGTGCATTTGGTGTTTTGTGAGACATTTGAGGCATCACACTTGAGGTGCTAGGCTTACAAGGGTTTTTCAAGGAATCCAAACTGTTACAAGGTATGTTTTCTTGCTTACTTTTATGTTTAAAAGTTCCCCATGTATGCTAGATAGGATATAAACATTGGAAATCAAATTTTGCATATATCGTAGTAAAACATAGATCCAAGGTTTCTAGGGTTGCATGTACACCTTAAGAGTGTTAGAATGCTCAAAACCCCATAAGTGTATCAGAGCCTAGGCTTGTTTGCTTGATATTTGATGCAAAATTGTGAAAAAGCTAAAAATCTTGTTGGCTGGATAGTGGACTCGACGAGTCCATGGGGGGACTCGATGAGTCCAAGCACAAATTCATCCTACTCATCGAGTAGGTTCTTGCACTCGACGAGTAGGAGCCTATGACTGTAGATTTTTGACTTTTGCTGCTGAAAATGGACTAGAAACATTACCCTAAACTGTGTTGGTGTTTTAAAACTTGTTTTAGATGGTGTAATGGTTGTTCTAATCCATTTAAAAGGGCTAATATCAAAATCTCTTCTTTATATGTGTTCATATGTTCTTGAAATTTTGATAGGAATATTCATGTTCTTACGAGTTCTTGATAAATCATAGGAATTACTTGTAAAATTGTTTAATGTTTAATTCATGATCATTATGTGTTTTAATGGAATCCATAATTTGTCCTCAAGTTATGGATTACCAAAAGTCACTCTTTTAAAGATCATTAAAGAAACACATAGGGTAAATAAAATGAAAAGTCACTCATTTTATTAAACCATTAACTCATAAGTTATGAGATGAAAAATTTTGTAAAGTTACAAAACTTGCCCTCAAGTTTTGGAACATGTAAAGTCACTTTTAAAACTTTAGTTCCAACTCCTAGAATTTTAAAAGTTAAAATTCAACCCTTATACTTTATAATATTATAAGTTTAATATAATAATTATATATGTATAAGAAAAAGTCATTTTACTGTCAATAGGCCTCATTCACGAAGCCGGACTATAAAGGGGTATAAGGTTGTTGCCTATAAAATGACAGCTTAATGGGTGTCGACTCTCACCCACTGCTTCCTTGATCGGTGGATGGTCGTTAGCCGAACGGGTAAGACAAGGACTTTAAATCTTCATTAAAAGTATGATGAATATAAAGTAACTAAATGTTTTCATAAATTCCCAATCTTAATTACTTCAGGAAAATGTGAATAAGGTGCTAACCCATGAAATTACACTTTACACTTTGATTAAGTCGTTAGTGGAGCGTGTGTGGTTAACCGGTACACTAACCTGGACTTAAGAAGGTAGGAAAAGGGTAACTTAATGTTTATCATAGTATTGGTGGAGTGCGTGTGGTTAACCGACGCATCGATTGAGGGGTAAATATTAAGGGTACCAAGTAATTTTCATGGCTACTTCAAACCTTGTTTTGTGATCCTCGGCATCCCAGTCACAAAACCTGAAGGGCACACTAGAGATTGAAACATGCCATTGAAAAGTTCAATGAATCTCAAAGAATCTAGGAGTCTCAAAACGAATTAAAACATAATAATTTATTTCGTTTTTCATGGTGGAAATTGGTGAATCGTCATTCACCTACCTTCAAATATTTTATAGCTTGGATTACAGCATCCCTCTTCTAAGTTATTAAATATTGTGTTGGGTGCTAGCCTTAATATTACATTTAGGTGTATTATTAAGGAATATCTTTATATCTAATCTAAACTTGTCTTTTTTTTTTTCAGATGCCTTCCAACAATGCTGCTTCTGGCTCAAACCCTATCGGCTCCTTATCTCTCATGAACCTTTGTGGGATAGTCATATTTGATGGATCCAACTTTATGGATTGGATCAGGAACATCAGGATGGTCACTCGGTATGAGAACAAAGAATATGTCCTCGACAAGGAGATTGAAGAACTCCAGCCGTCTACTACTCCTGAGGAGATCGTTAAATATCAGGCCCATGAAAGAGTTGCTACCAAAGTGGCATGCATCATGTTGGGCACTATGACAGCCGAGCTCCAAAAGTCCTATGAGGACTACTATCCTTCTGAGATGCACCAGGATTTGATGGACCGCTACCATCAGAATGCTCGTCAAGAGCGATATGAAATCATCTCCTCTATAATAACAACCCGAAGGAAGGATGGTGAACCTATCATGGGCCACATGCAGAAAATGCAAAGGTATGTGGACCATTTGCTGAAACTGAATGTGAACTTCCCAAAGGAGTTGGCAATAGAGATCATTTTGCACTCCTTACCTTCATGTTATGATCAATTCTGTATGACATACCACATTAACAAGGAGGAAGTTACACTCATCAAACTTCAAGGACTTTTGAAGACCACGAAAAGTGGTCTTAAAGGTAAGTCGGGTGTTACCACTCTTACTCCTACCGCGTCCCCTGTCTTGGCAATCGGTCAAGGCAAAGGAAAGAAGAGGAAGATCCCTTTAAAGGGCACCAAGGGGAAGACCCTTGATGGCTCCTCTTCAAGTGGAACCAAGAAAGGTTTTGTGACTCCTTCTTCTAACCCTAAAGAGGCTGAATGCTTCTATTTCCATGAAAAGTCGCACTGGAAATGAAACTGTCCAAAGTACCAGCAAGATGTGAAGGATGGGAAAGTTAAACCCAACCATGTAGGTACATACACTATATTATCTAATAATTCACCGCATTCTAATTCTTGGGTCCTTGATACAGGTTGCGGTATTCACATATGTACTGATTTGGAGGGACTAAGAAGAAGTGAGAATGTGGAGCATGTGAAGATAAACTTGATCATAAGGAATAGGATGCTTCACCTGTCACCAATATTGGAGTTTATTCTTTGTTGCTAAGTAATGGATTAGTATTAGATTTGAATAAGTGTTGTTACTCATCTAAAACGGCGAGAAATATTATTTCCTTTCATGGTTTGTACAAACAAGGTTTTACCTTTTCATTTGATAATGATAGTGGTGGTATTAATGCATTCTTGAATAATGTTTTTTTATTTTAAAGCATTACCTTGTGATGGTGTATATGAAATTGTGTCGGTTGTTGATAACCTAGGAAATAATGTATCGTGTATCGATTCTTCAATTAGCTTGGATAAAGCATCCTTATGGCATTGTTGTCTTGGACATGTAAGCAAGAAACAGATAGGCCAACTCTAAAAGGATGGAGTCTTGGAGTCGTTTGACCTAAAGTCAGATGATAGTTGTGAATCTTGTTTGCTTGGGAAAATGACAAAGTCACCCTTCACTGGTACTTGTGCTAGGGGTGAGGGTTTATTGGACCTCATACACACTAATGTGTGTGGACCCTTCAGAACCGCCACAAGAGATGCTAATCGCTTCTATGTGACTTTTACTGATGATCATAGTAGATATGGATATGTCTACATAATCAAGCATAAGTTAGAGACCTTTGAAAGATTCAAAGAGTTCAAGTAGGAAGTGGAGAATCAGTTGGGCAGGAACATTAAGATGCTTCGATCCGATTGAGGTGGTGAGTATCTTAGTAAAGAGTTCCTTGAATATCTTAAGGAATGTGAGGTTATCTCACAATTGACACCTCCCACGACACCACAGCTGAATAATGGTGTAACTAAGAGGCATAATCGAACCTTGTTGGACATGGTTCGTTCCATGATGAGTCGAGCTTTGCTACCAATCTCATTTTGGGGGTATGCCTAAGACACTGTCGCCCATATTCTTACTCTAGTCCCTACAAAGAAGGTTTCTAAAACAACTCGTGAGATATGGACCAGAAAAGTTCTCAATCTAGACCACATCAAGATTTGGGGTTGCAAGGTTTTGTGAGGTGCGAGTCTCATGATAAGCTCGAACCTCGAAGTAAGAGGTGTATTTTCATCAGCTACCCACAGAGATCCTTTAGTTACCTCTTCTACAAACCTAGTGATAATGTGGTCTTTGTAGCAAGGAGAGGAGTCTTTCGCGAGAGAGAATTCACGAGCCAAGGAAATAGTGGGAGGAAAATTAACCTTGAGGAAATTCAAGAGTCAATTGGTGAAGGAACCTCAAACCCTAGCAATGAACCTGGGGAGGAAACTCCTGTTGATCCAATAGAAGAGTCTATACCTCTAAGGTGTTCCACGAGAGTTAGGAATGCACTTGAGCATTACTATGGTTTCCATATTACTACGGAAGGTGATACACTTATTCGTGATAGCACACTGGTCAGTCTGGATGAACCTAATAGCTACACGAAAGCGATGGCAGACCCTGAGGCTGCTAAATGGAAAGAGGCTATGGACAGCGAGATACAATCCATGTATTACAATCAAGTTTGGAACTTGGTTGACAATGTACCAGGTCGTAAGACAGTAGGTGCAAATGGATCTTTAAGAAGAAGACCGACATGGATGGTAATGTACACACTTATAAGGCACGACTGGTTGCAAAGGGCTTTTCTCAAACTCCAGGAGTTGATTATGATGAGACCTTTTCACCAGTAGAGAAAATTAAAAGTATTAGGGTTATGTTAGCCATTGTTGCATTTCATGATTATGAAATATGGCAAATGGATGTCAAAACCGCTTTCCTTAATGTAAAGTTGGCTGAGGATGTTTAAATGAGTCAGCCAAAGGGTTTTGTCAGTACAGACTACCCTAATAGAGTGTGTAAGCTTGAGAAATATATTTAGGGATTAATTCAAGCACCTCCTAGATGGAATCTTTGCTTCGATGAGAAAGTCAAAGAGTTTGGCTTTTCGAGGAGTGAAGATGAATCTTATGTATATGTCAAGGCTAGTGGGAGTATAGTCAGTTTTTTGGCACTGTATGTGGATGATATATTACTCATAAGAAATGACATCCCAAATCTGTAGGAAGTTAAGTCCTGGCTTGGGAAGTGTTTCGCTATGAAGGACATTGGAGAAGCTACCTATATCCTAGGGATAAGGATTCTGAGAGACAGGAGTAAAAGACTAATTGGACTTAGTCAGAGTACCTACTTGGAGAAGGTGTTGAATAGATTCAACATGCAGAATTACAAGAAAGGAGAGTTACCGATCCAAAGTAACGCTAGACAGAGTAAAACTCAGAGTCCGAGTACAGAGGCTGAGATAGCATAAATGAGTCAAGTACCGTATGCTTCCGCTGTAGGCTCAATCATGTATACTATGACTTGTACTCATGCTGATGTGGCCTTTTAATTGAGCTTGGTCAGTAGATATCAGGGGAACCCTGGCAAGGCTCACTAGACTGCGGTAAAGAACATTCTCAAGTACCTGCGGAGGACTAAGGACTGGGTCCTTACCCTTGGTGTGAGTGATGACTTGAGAGTATTGGGGTATAGTGATGCTAACTTTTAGACTGATAGGGATAATTTCCGCTCTTAGTTAGGCTGGGTCTTTACCTTAAATAGTGGAGCTATTTCTTGGAAAAGTTCCAAGCAGGAGACAGTAGCTGATTCAACTTGGGAATCAGAGTATATAGCGGTAAGCGAGGCAGCGAAGGAAGCTATATGGCTAAAGAACTTCATTGGAGATCTTTGAGTTGTACCAACTATAAAGGAGCCTATAGAGGTTTTCTGTGATAGTGAAAGTGCAGTTGCCTTAGCCAAGGAACCAAGGGATCACGGGAGATCCAGACACATCGATAGAAAATATCATTTTATCAAACATCGAATAGAAGAAGGAATCTTCATGGAAAAGAGGCTATCATCGGATGAGAACCCGGCAGATCCCCTCACGAAGGGATTAGATAGGGTTAAGCGTCTCCAACATGCAAGGAAAATAGGGATGAAGGATGATATTAGTTTTAGTACTTAGATAGCTTTGAAATGTGTAAAGTGTAATTGACATTTGATGATGAATAAAAGTTGTAGTTATTTATGAGTAAAGTGTTGCTATCCTTTGTCAATCATTTACTATCATTTCATTTTGCATGATTTGACTTCCAGAATAATTATGTTATGTTATTTCATATTATTCAAATTTTTCATAGTCGGTCATATGTTGGAAGTAGATATGAATTAAGACTGTCATGGGTTGGCTTGTAGAGGTCAAAGATGTTGGAGATAGCTACAACACTCATGAGTGCTCGTAAGTTATGAGTATTGGATTTAACCCACGCTCACTGGTATCACTTCATGGAATTTATCTTGAGTGATCGTGAGACGGTAATATCATATAAGTCTTCAAACCTAGAGATATGAATTGTTGCCTATGAGTTGGTTATATATTGATTGTACGAAAACGCATTCGTAACTCGATGTTATAAATTGTGCCTTTATGTATGATTCAACAAGTAGTAGAACAATCATATGGGTCAAAGTTTATCTGTTCCTTCTTAGATTAGAAGCGATATATGAGCCCCTTGATGATTATGTGTTGAACCATGTACCGGGCCCGGTCAGACCTAAGTTGATGTGTTCAATTAAGTTTTATGTCAAACAAATTGGAAATCGAGAAACAAACTGTTGGACAATAAGTAAGACATTGTTCCATGTATTTTTCTGGCTGATATCTAGAACAAAGGATTATATGATCACTTTTCTTAAATGGCGTATCATCATCATCTCAATTCCGCAAGACCTTGAAAGAGCTACGATTGCTGATCGGCTCCTGAAGTCATTCTTCCAGTTATAGTTATTTGACTTATCCAAGTGGGAGACTGTTGGATTAGGTTTCTAAGTTCATAACTATTTCTGGAATGTACTTGACCCGATTAGCATGGTCCATTTGGGTTGCATGGCCTCATGCATTTGGATAGACTAAAATGAAGGAAATAACACTTAAGGTTTATTAATATATTATAAGTTCTAATATATTAATAATATTATTTAATTAATATTGATCAAGAATTAATTTGGAATTAATTAAGTGATCAAAAGGAGACTAATTAAATATATGGGTTGATTGTGTAAATCATTCACACTTATATAGCGGGCTAATGCTTCATGGATTATCAAGTTGGGCTAAAACTCATAGGATGCTCCATGGATGCTCCATGGTGTTTATAGAACCCATGGGTCATGGAAATGAAAAGTCATGACAATTAGGGTTTACATGGTGTAACCCTAATTGTAACACACTATATAAGCTTCACGTTCTTCACCAAAATCGGCCACTAAGATATACAAGTGAGGGCTATCCGATTTCTAAGTGTTCTTCATTTCTGTTTAAGTTATTCCATGTGCAATTGGTGTTGTGTGAGACATTTGAGGCATCACACTTGAGGTTCTAGGCTCACAAGGTTTTTTCAAGGAATCCAAACTGCTACAAGGTATGTTTTCTTGCTTACTTTTATGTTTAAAAGTTCCCTATGTATGCTAGATAGGTGATGTGTGTGAAACGAACTAGTTTTAATCCTACTAACTTAGACACAAAATAAACACACGAAAGGCAGTGTACCTATTGATTAGTAATATAGTTCAAGCAAGTAGGGCATCGAACACAGGGAGCTGTAAACAATTAAAATAAATGCTAATATTATCTAAATAAAACAAGTAATAGAAATGGGGGGTTTCTCTAGTTTTTCAAGACTAGAAACTTAACAATGAAGTAAAACTCAAACTAAGCAACTAACATCTAAAGCAAATAAACAATCACCAAATTCAATAATGGAGAAGACTTCTGTTTAGGTTCGACTCATTTACTCCTATGGTTTGATTTTATGGTAAGTGCAATGGATTATTCGTTATGGGCTACCGATTAGTGTGATTAGGTTCACGTTTTCTATTACTAATCCTTAGAAAACAAATTAATTCAAACATTAGCCAATTGGTTAAACTAATGAGTTCCCTAGACTATTGATTCGGGTTAAGTAAGACTTGTAATTAGCTAATCAAATTACTAATTCAGTTAACCTCTTGTTGATGGTTCGTCACACAAGGCTCACACATTAATTTACCTATTTTCTAGTTAACCCTAGTTTCACATTCATTATTCCTAGGCACATAACAATGTGTTCACATAAATCACATGAAATAAGCAGTTAAGAGATGTTCATGCAGCTTAATTACTTAGCTAATTAACAGAAAATAGTTGTTGTTAACACATGAGGATCTTTAACAAGCTTAACAAAAAAATTCACCAATTTCAATTAATCCAACCACAAAAATCAACACGTAGTCATAAATTCATCTACCCTAAACAGAAGATATGAGTTTTAGCTAATGATTACAGCAGAAAGTTTATCAAAAATGAAATCTAATAGTTTACACATAGTTCAAACAAAATATTAAGTAAAGAATAAACCTAAATTGCCTTTTATTTTCTCAAAATTGAAAGCTAGGGTTGTTCCACGAGTTCCAGGGCTTCTAGCTGCACCTCCAGTCGCAAATTAACCCCCAAGGGTTCCCCCATTCATTAGGGTTCGAATGAGAAGCGTTTATATATATATATATATATATATATATATATATATATATATATATATATATATATATATATATTCTGAAAACAGGGGCTACTCGGCGAGTCCAGTGACCTACTCGACGAGTCCATCACTTAAAATCCCGTGTACGGCAAGGCAAAGTCAAGAATCGCGAAACTTCTGACCAACTCGTCGAGTTGATGGCCTACTCGTTGAATCCATTTGGAATCAACATTTTCTCAAAACATGAATGTCATCCGAAATTGTGTTTAGTTTTCAGAACATTTTGAATCTCGTCAATCAGAGTTACAGTTCATGAGATATGGCCAAAACAATGACGACTGGTCAAGCTGTCCAACAACATCCTTTTTTCTTCAAAATCCAATATCCAAGCTTCCAATCGCCAATTCCGCTTCATTTTCCTTTCGAGCATGTCTTTGTTGCTGAAAATGAAATATTTAAGCTAATTAAGCACCTTTGGTTCATTATTTGAGATAAAATTAACATAAAGTATTAAGATCGTGCATGATTCTTATGACTAAATATGTCCATATCAAACTACCCCACACTTGACTTTTGCTTGCCCCCAAGCAAAAATGAATTTTAACATACCAATACCACATAAGATAACCCGAATCGAACCCGACCATTATGCTAAGACCGCAATGCATGCATTTGTGTCTAAAGTTTTTCCTAAGAACCTCCCTTAATCCTAAATACTCACAATCCTCATAAACACTCGCCCACTTCTTTTGAACAACGCTCATTTTATGCATCCCTCCGAATCGATCCCCAGAAAACCTTTTTAACCTCAAGGTATTTTTGGGCAAGCAACCCAAGCATACATAATCTAGAAAATTACAACTTTTCGATACCACTATGGAGCTTTTGGAATTCTTCACTTCTTTGATAATTTGATCTTTGATTTCTTTGAATTCACCACCTTCTTGTTTGATTTTTTTTGGTATCTTCAAATTTTTGATTCTTCGGATTTTTGATCTTTTGATCTTCACTTTAACTGCTCCAAAATTCTTACAACTTTTCTTGTAATTCTCTCTATTTTTTTTACATGTAACTCACTTTTTTTTCACTCAAAACCTACATGCTTAAGCAAGGGCGCTCAACTTCAACCTTTATTGATTAAAGATAAATATTTTGCTGGATACATTTCTGGTAGACGATACTAAACATATTGCGATCCTCAAACTAAGTGAGGTTGTGTTTTTTTCCCATGATTTCACTAGAATAAAGGAGGCCACAAATGCACTAGAACGTATATTGGCTCAACTAAACATTTGGGTCTTCATAGAATCATCAAATATAATACTAGCATGATCCCTAATTGCTTTTCCAAAATTTTCTAAATTAATACTAGAAAATTTTATGCAAAATTTTAAAATTTAACTAGTGTAACCAACCAACCCCCTACCCCACACTTAATTTATGCAATGTCCCCATTGCATATCATGCATGATAAAGAACAATAAAAATAAGGAGAGAATTGGAACAAACTCCCATGGGATAGTAGTGGTGAGGTTGATATCTCTTCTCTTCAGCTCCATCTTCAATTGACTTTAGACATGGGAACAGCTCATCCATATCTTGGGTGTCAAAATCTCGTGTGGTACAGTCTTTATAAAAGCTCCAAATATAAGAGAAAAACTCTTGGAAATGCTTGGAAAATGATCTTTAAAGAATAGAACCAATTCCCATATCAAATGTCATCAAATCTTCAGCTCAAAAGTAAGAAGAATGAGCGACTCGTCGAATAAGTATGTAGAATCACCGAGTTGAAGCGTAAATGGCAGAAGAATCGTGAATTTTCACATGGACTCGGCGAGTCCATAAGTTGCACTCGACGAGTAAACCGCTGTGTGACAAAACTTTTATTCTGCCCAAGTCCGTTTCTGATGTATGGGGGTTATATAAACCAATAATTTCCCTCATTTTTCTTCAGGGAATAAACACTCTATAACCCTTCTATCAATTGGACTCATAGCTTGACTTAAAACTTCGTTTCCTCTCTCGCCTAGACTCAATTTCTCGCTTCATCAGCCTTGACTCTAGACCCTCACATGCAATCCTAAGCTTCAAACTGAAAAGATCAAAACAGCACACAAGTAATAGAAAAAGGAAGACAAACATCAAAATTAAATTCCTAAATTACCCTGATAAACTAGAAGTTTAAAAAGAAAAAGAAAAGCAAACTCTAATGACGGGTTGCCTCCTACACGCGCTTCTTTTTGTGCGAGTCTTGAGCTGGACTCCCAACTTAATAAACTTCCAATAAACTCAATGCCAATCCATCCGTTGCATTAAATATTTTCTTTGGACCAATTTGTAAAATTTGGCTCTTTTCTTTTAAAATTGGCCAAATGAGCTTGAATACATAAAACCCAAGAACCTTGATAAGGGTTGGGACCGGTTGGATACTTATCAGAAATGGATCGTGCTTCAGAACTTTCTCCAAAGTTGGAGTCGTCACCCCATTCTTCGAGACACAAACCGGAAATACAGGGGGCCATGTCGTGGTTCCTGCAATTTAGCTTGTTCTTGTTCTTCATCTGACCCCTCTTCCAGCAATCTTTCCAGCTCCTCCAAGTCTCTTTCTGGATTAAATTTTTCATCTTTTAAAACTAGCTCTTGTAACTCAGATTTCTCTTGTTTATTAGGGAAGATGTCATCTAACCATCTTCCAAATTTCTTCAAATCATCATCTGAGTCATACTCCTCATCTTCTTTCTCAATTTCCTGTACTACTTCCTCAAGAAAAGCATCAAAACCATTGCGATTTGGAAAATACATAATAAATAAAAAAATAAAAAAAAACTCGAAACTTTATATGAGATAAATCTCACACAAAGGATCGATAACACTAGCAAATAAAATTAAGTATTAGAACCGTTCTCCGGCAACAACGCCAAAAACTTGATGTGTGTGAAACGAGCTAGTTTTAATCCTACTAACTTAGACACAAAATAAACACACGAAAGGCAATGTACCTATCGATTAGTAATATAGTTCAAGCAAGTAGTGTATCGAACACATGGAACAGTAAACAATTAAAATAAATGATAATATTATATAAATAAAACAAGTAATAGAAATGGGGGTTTTTCTAGTTTTGCAAGACTAGAAACTTAACAATGAAATAAAACTGAAACTAAGCAACTAACAACTAAAGCAAATAAACAATCACTAAATTCAATAATGCAGAAGAATTTTGTTTAGGTTCGACTCATTTACACTTATGGTTGCTTTTATGGTAAGTGCAATGGATCATTCGTTATTGGGTACCGATTAGTGTGATTAGGTTCACGTTCGCTATTACTAATCCTAAGAAAACAAATTAATTCAAACATTGGCCAATTGGTTAAACTAATGAGTTTCCTAGATTATTGATTCGGGTTAAGTAAGACTTGTAATTAGCTAATCAAATTACTAATTCAATTAACCTCTTGTTGAGGGTTCGTCGCACAAGGCTCACACATTAATTTACCTATTTTCTAGTTAACCCTAGTTTCACATTCATTATTCCTAGGCACATAACAATGTGTTCACATAAATCACAAGAGATAAGCAGTTAAGAGATGTTCATGCAGCATAATTACTTAGCTAATTAACAGAAAATAGTTGTTGTTAACACATGAGGATCTTTAACAAGCTTAACAAAACAAATTCACCAATTTCAATTAATCCAACCACAAAAACCAACACATAGTCATAAATTTATCTACCCTAAACAGAACATATGAGTTTTAGATCATGATTACAACAGAAAGTTTATCAAAAACAATATCTAATAGTTTACACATAGTTCAAACAAAAGATTAAGTAAAGAGTAAACCTAAATTGCCTTTTATCTTCTCAAAATTGAAAGCTAGGATTGTTCCACGAGTTCTAGGGCTTCTAGCTGCAGCTCCGATTGCAAATTAACCCCCAAGGGTTCCCCTATTCGTTAGGGTTCGAATGAGAAGCGTTTGTATATATATATATATATATATATATATATATATATATATATTCTGAAAATAGGGGCTACTCGGCGAGTCCAGTGACTTACTCGACAAGTCCATCACTTAAAATCCCCGTGTACGACAAGGCAAAGTCAAAAATCGTGAAACTTCTGACCAAATCGTCGAGTTGATGGCCTACTCCTCGAGTCCATTTGGAATCAACATTTTCTCAAAACATGAAAGTCATCCGAAATTGTGTTTAGTTTTCAGATCATTTTGAATCTCGTCAATCGGAGTTACGATTCATGAGTTATGGCCACAACAATGACGATGGGTCAAGCTGTCCAGCAACATCATTCTTTCTTCAAAATCCAATATCCAAGCTTCCAATCACCAATTCCCCTTCATTTTCCTTTCCAGCATGTTTTTGTTGCTGAAAATGAAATATTTGAGCTAATTAAGCACCTTTGGTTCATTATTTGAGATAAAATTAACATAAAGTATTAAGATCATGCATGATTCTTATGACTAAATATGTCCATATCAATAGGATATAAACCTTGGAAATCAAAATTTTCATGTATCATAGTAAAACATAGATCCAAGTTTTCTAAGGTTGCAGGTACACCTTATGATTGTTAGAATGCTCAAAACCTTACAATTACCTCTATGGGGTCCATTGTACCATTTATACGTACCATAAGAGTCTGAGGTATCTCATGGATCAGCCAAATCTAAATATGAGACAACATCGGTGGCTTGATGTGGTAAAGGATTATGATTGTGAGATCCTCTACCACCCGGGAAAGGCCAATGTCGTGGCTGATGCGCTAAGCCGTAAGGCAGTGCCGATCATGGATATCTGTATGAGGATGACCGTTGTGACTCCGCTGTTGGAGCAAATTTGGGAGGCCCAACAGGAGGCTATGAAGGAGGAACATCGTAAGAGTGAGCGTATTGTGGGTCAGGTTTCCTCCTTCGATTATGACAGTCGTGGGCTATTGACTCTACACTGAAGGGTGTGGGTCCCATATCATGGAGGTGTGCGCCAAATATTGATGAAAGAGGCACATAAGTCCAGGTTTCCTATTAATCCTGGGGCGACAAAGATGTACCGGGATCTTTGTCTTGACTATTGGTGGCCCTACATGAAGAGGGATGTAGCTTGGTTTGTGGAGAGATGCCTGACCTACAAGAAGGTCAAGGCCGATCACCAGAGCCCTCACGAAAAGATCCAACCGTTGGATATCCTGCTGTGGAAATAGGAGGATATCACTATGGATTTCATCACAAAGCTTCCCAAGACCGCACGAGGGGTGGATTCGATTTGGTTCATCGTGGGTCGATTGACCTAGAGCGCCCATTTCATTCCGATTTCGGAGAGCATCTCGGCCGAGAAGTTGGTCGATATCTACATCCGAGAGGTAGTAGCTCGACACTGAGTGCCAGTTTTGGTGATTTCGGACCGAGACGTGCGGTTTACTTCCAGATTCTGGAAGAAGTTTCATGAAGAGTTGGGTACAAGACTACACTTCAGCATTGCTTTTCACTCGCAGACGGATGGTCAGAGTGAGCGGACCATCCAGACTCGGGAAGATATGTTGCGAGCGTGTGGTCTAGATTTCGGAGGTAATTCGGATACTTACCTTCCTCTGACGGAGTTTTCCTATAATAACAACTATCATGCGAGTATCGACCGTCCTCCCCTCGAGATATTGTATGGTAGGAAGTGCAAGACCCTGATATGTTGGGGTGAGGTGGTTCAGAAGGTCATGGGGAGTACCAAAGTGGTACTCAAGACTACAGAGAGGATCCAGCAGGTTTGGAGCAGTATTCAGACTGCTCAGAGTCGGTAGAAAAGTAATACCAACAAGCGTCAATCAGACTTGGAGTTCCAGGTCGAGGATATGGTACTCCTGAAAGTGTCGCCTTGGAAGGGCGTCATTCGATTCAGGAAGCGGGGCAAGCTGGGCCCCAGGTATATTGGACCTTTCAGGGTTCTAGCCCGGGTAGGAAAGGTGGCATATAGGCTGGACCTGCCAGCCGAACTCAGTTAGATTCATAGCACTTTTCACATCTTCCAGTTCCGGAAGTGTCTGGTGGACGATTCGGCAGTGGTGCCTTTGGAGGATATTCAGGTGGATGACAACATGAACTACATCAAGTGGCCAGTGGGAATCCTCGATAGGAAGTCGAAGGATCTAAGGAACAAGAAGGTGGAGCTGGTAAAGGTGCAGTGGCAGCACCGCAAGGGCTTAGAATGGACTTGGGAGCCGGAGGACGAGATGAGGGAGCACTACCCCGAGCTTTTTCTGGACTCAACAGCCGCAGACTTCGAGGACGAAGTCTAAAACAAGTGGGGGAGATTTGTAACACCCGATTCCTGGTACATATTTAAATTCATGAAATGTTGCAATTTACTCTGGGACCTGACGAGTTGGAGGCCCGACTCGTCGAGTAGACTCTTCATTTATCGGGGGTTTAAGTGGCCTACTCGACGAGTCGGGAGACTGACTCGACGAGTCGGAGCTGTCTGACTGAAACCCTAAATTTGAGGATGTTCACCCTATTTAAACACTTTATGCGGACTGCATCCCAGCCTCCATCGCCTCCATACCCTATTCACAAAACCCTAAGCCTTATTTAAGTGTTCTTTAGCTTTTTGGTTCCATTTTTGTGCGATTGAAGTTTGAGAAGGAGAAAGAAGCTTGTGAGATGAAGAGGGAGCAAGAAGATCCAGAGTTTTGGGCACATTTCCAGCTTATTTGAGGTATAAAGCTAAAACTGTGGCTACTCATCGCTTCGATCTTGATTTTTGGCTATTTTCTATATCTTTCTAAGTATTAGTGAAGTTATATTCGAGAATGGGGGTAGAAGTGGGTTTGTCCTTCAGATCTGGAACCATTGAGGGTTACCATGGCATAAAGGTGCCAACTTTATGGCCATGGGAGACCAATGCATCTTGTAGACCTCTTTTTATGGCTTTTTGAACCAAAGGCCCTATGCATGTACATCAAGTTTGAAGCTTTATGTATAAAATGGACCCTAGGAGGCCAGATATATGGTTTTGACATGTTAAGACCCATTATAATCGACTGTATAGTTTTGGACATAGAGGGACTCGACAAGTCGTTCTTCGGACTCGGCGAGTCAGGGTGCATTTTCCACCAAATCCTTATATTTTTGGACCAGTTGTTAAGATCGAAGGTTTCCCCAATTGTTTAGGTTCACTAGGGACCTGGAAATCATAGGACTCGACGAGTGGATGGAAAGACTCAACGAGTTCAAGGAAATGTCCCAGCCACATGAAGATGGACTCGGCGAGTTCAAAGGGAACTCGGAGAGTCATAGACTGAACATCTTCTTATGGATGAAGATGAACTCGACGAGTTCAAGGACAAACTCGGCGAGTCGGTTGAAGGTTGTCCGATGTGTTGTTGAAGGCGATCTCGTGAAGCTCTTGCTAGACTCAACGAGTAGGGACGAGATTACGACATTTTGTGGATATGGGGACTCGACGAGTTGACAGACTCACTTGGCGAGTTGAGTCAACCATATGTTGACTTTGACCAAAAAGTTGACTTCGACCATCGATTTGACTTTAACTTTGACTTGGACTGAGTGACCCTTGTAAGGGTTACGAGTATGAGTTGATAACTTAGAAGAGTTATCGTGTAGGGATTGAGGGGGATGGGAGAGTCGATTTCCACATCGAGATCAGTGCAGACACTACACGACTTCGAGGTGAGTTTCCTTCTAGTAAGGGTGGGTCTACGGCCACAGTGCCGACCCACAAGTGATAGTGTTGGATAGATGATCGTCTTTGTGATAATTATCTAGGATTGATATGTGATATGCTTACTGTGTTTGATATGATTAATGTGCTTGATATGATTATTGTGCTTAATGTGTGTTAGCAGTAGTATGGGTGAAATAGTCCCCAGTTACTGGTTGAAAGATACCGAAGGGGAGGTTAGCTCCCATTTACCGGTTGAATGATACCGAAGGGGAGGTTAGTTCCCAGTTACCGGCTGAAAGATATTGAGGGTCAGTCCAGCTCTCGGCTATTCCTGACGGTTACCGGTTGAAAGATACCAAGGATTATGCATTATTTGGTATGGGTATTATGGGGGAACTTACTAAGATTTGTGCTTACGGTTTTTAGTTTTTGGTTTTCTATACCTGTTCATCTAAGGGGAAGGAGTCAGTGGTGTAGTAGCGCATCACACATTTTCACATGATTTCTGCATTTGAGAAGCCTGGGATTCGTACTCTGATATTATACTATTCGTTGGAATGTTTTTGAAACTTATGACTTATGATTTTGTAGTAAAAGGAATTGTAATGCTGTTTTCGATGAATATTTTATAAGTAATATATTTTCAAACAAAATTTTTTGGGTCCCGATTTTGGGGTGTTACATTGTGTTGGGTGGAAATGTAACCTCCCTCTTCTCCATCATCTTTAACCTTACTCGTTTGTAAGCAACCCTTCTATTGAATGCCTTTCTTGAACTTTCTTGCATTGTTGGGTTGACATCTTTTTATGTTTCCGCTTGGGTTCTTTCTTCATTCTCATGTCTTTAGCTTTTGTCTTGTCTCTTTCTGGGGTTTTCTTGTCAAAATGAGACTCAACACTCTCTTCTTCTTTTTCTTCAATCAGCTCCGTGACTTGATCTGGTGGTCTTGTAAAAGCAAATACCTCAAAAATCATTAGCGTTGAAACTAGAGGTTTCAAATGGTTTTCTTCTTTTTCCAGTTGCTCTTCAAGTTTTTTATGCTCCATGAACATTGTGTTTCCTTGCTTCACCATTTTTTCCTTAGCACGAGATGGGAAAAGAAGAGGTGGTCGATATGGCTCAACAACAGAAAAATCATAATCTTCTTTTTTTCCCTCTATGTCGTGACGACTGGGAAGCTTCACGATACTCTTCTTCTTCTTCTTTTTTCTTTTTTACTTCGAGTGCCTGATTAGACTCCTCTTTAAGGTCCTTCATATGCACTAGTTCATCATCATCTTCTTCTGTATCAACGGCCATAACTTGAGCATTTTGGATTGACTCGATTTTTCATGAAGGTGAATCTGGTAGCTTTTCTTGTACAAGCCTTGTTAATTGCACCACTTGCGTACATATACTTAAAATATATTCTTTTTGTTCTCTAAGTATTGCGTCTGTAGCATCATATCGTTGTTCGCTAGCTTCCATATATCTAAATAACATTGAATCGAGAACATATATTTTCTCTAATTGGACTTGATCAATTTGGTAGAGATCATGCTTAAGTTCTTGAATTTCTTTCATATCTCGTTCTCTCTTGTACTCCACCTCACAATCCTTAGTAGAATGGGGCCCCCCACAAGCTCCACATCTATCATGAATTGATCCTGTAACACCGTGAATTTCAAAATAATTTTTCGCATAATATAAAAACATATTCATTTAATTTTTATAAAAACATCAATGTTTAAAACTCCAATCCATGTCATACAAAAATCCCAAGATCACATATCATCAAAATCCCATGTATGTGTATTGATCAAGTCGGCGCCTTCCCACGGTCATCACTAGTACCTGAAACAAATAACACCAACACTGTAAGCACAAAGCTTAGTGAGTTCCCCAAAATACCACACATAACACATATTAGCCACTCGAGGCTATAACTCTGTGGGTCCGTAGACCCTACTCTGTGAACCCACTGGTTCTAACTCTGGAAACCTTCCGGTTCCAACTCTATAAACATGCACAGCATAATTCACATAGAAATAATGCAGTACAACACATAACATACATGTAGCATACAAATACTCTATCACATAACTCTGATTACCTACTCAAGGTAAAATATAGTGAGAAGACTCACCTCGCGTATCTCGATAACTCGCAAATCCCGAAAATCACTCGCGCTCGATCCTCCGAGCTATAATCCTCCTATGACACAATATATCTCTAATTAACACTTCCTCAACTAAGGTTGACTACCCCCATCGAGTCAACACTGGTCAACTCTGGTCAACGTTCAACGGTCAACTTTGACCGGACTCGGCAAGTGCACTAGAGCGACTCGGCGAGTCTATACGTGTTCACTGACTCCCTAGGATCCTCTCTTGACAGGTCGAGTACATCCCTGACTCGACGAGTTCCACCTGGCATGAATCGCGGGGCCACCACGACTCAACTCGCCGAGTCTCAAGAACAACTCGGCGAGTTCCAGCTCGACTCAGTCCACTCGACAACCCCTTCTGACTCACTGAGTCAACCCCTTAACTCGGAAAGACCACTCGCTGAGTGGTTAAGGACAATCTTCATGCTACTCGCCGAGTCTGTTCTTCAGACTCGACGAGTCCATTCCATGCATCAACTCAATCTCGCTCCTGAGGTCATATCCGTTCCATTAACTCATAGATCCTGTCCTTCCAAGCACATTCATCACGTAAAGTCCCAATCTTGGCTACCATGCAACGCCTACAAGGCTTCTTTTGGTGAAATGACATCTAAAATGGTAACCTAAGCCCCCAACTCAAAAGGGAAGGCATAAAGCAGAGCATTTGGGACTCTATGGACCTACTAAGGTCTAGATCTAGGTACCATTTCCCCATGGGACCTCTCACACTCCAATTACAAGGCAAACAAGGCATGAAGAAACCCTAGATTTGACCCCATCCATAAAAACACGAGAATAAGCTCTGAATATTACCTCAAATAGCTTCCTCTGCCGAAATGGAAGTAGATCCAAGCTCCCCAACTCTCCTAGCTTGGCCTTCCTCTTCCTTTCTCGCAAACACACACAAAGATGGTGAATAATGGTCTATTATCTCACTCACAAGAACTCTCAGATGCTCTGGTGCTCTCAAGGTCGAAGGTAGCCGCAATGAAGGGGTATAAGGTCCTTTAAATAGGGCTCAAGGCTGGGAAATTAGGGTTTCATTAAACAGCGTGGACTCGCCGAGTCCACTCTTGGACTCGCCAAGTCCGGACGTGAACCCGCGTCCAAATCCGCGATCATGCTCGGTGAGTCTAGGCTCCAACTCGCCGAGTCTCTTCACAAATTACCAAAAGTAAATAAATGAATAATACCTAGGAATCTGGGCTGTTACAATTCTCCCCCTCTAGAACTAGACTTCGCCCTCGAAGTATCGCTCTGCAAATAACTCTGGATGCTGCTCACGCATCTCACGCTCCGTTTCCCAAGTCATCTCGGACCCCTTCCGATGCTGCCACTGAACCAAAACCAGGGGTACCTCCTTGTTCCTCAGAACCTTGATTTTCCGATCTCTGATGGCCACTGGTCTCTCAGCATAATTCAGGCTCGCATCCACCTGAATATCCTCTATTGGAACCACTGCCGACTCATCGGCTATACATTTCCTCAGCTGCGACACATGAAAAGTGTCGTGAATCTGCCCCAACTCTGCTGGCAAATCCAAACGATAGGCTACCCGGCCTACCCTCACGATCACTCGGAAAGGACCAATATATCGGGGCCCCAACTTGCCCCTCTTCCTGAATCGAGTCACTCCTTTCCAAGGAGAGACCTTTAGGAGTATAAGGTCGCCGACCTGAAACTCAAGCTCGGACCGGCGTCTGTCTGCATAACTCTTCTGACGACTCTGAGCGGTCAACAACCTCTGTCTGACCTGCTGGATCTGCTCTGTCGTCTGAAGCATGATCTCTGTACTGCCCATCACCCGCTGTCCAACCTCTCCCCAACAAATGGGGGTCCGACACCTCCTCCCATACAACAGCTCAAAGGGCGGCATACCAATGCTCGAATGATGGCTATTGTTGTAGGAAAACTCTTCCAAGGGCAAATATGCATCCCAGCTACCCCTAAAATCCAACACACATGCCCGGAGCATGTCCTCAAGCGTCTGACTCGTCCGCTCACTCTGACTGTTTGTCTGGGGATGATATGCGATACTAAAATGCAGTCTAGTACCCAACTCCTCATGAAACTTCTTCCAAAATCTGGAAGTGAAACGCACATCACGGTCTGAAACAATCGAGATCGGCACCCCATGCCTAGATACCACTTCCCTCACATACACCTCTGCCAATTTCTCTGCTGAAGAACTCTCGCTGACAGCAAGAAAATGAGCGCTCTTCGTCAACCTGTTCACAATCACCCAAATTGCATCAACTCCTCTGGCAGTCCTTGGCAATTTGGTGATGAAATCCATGGTGATCTGTTCCCACTTCCATTTGGGAACCTCCAATGGCTGCAATTTACCATGTGGCCTCTGGTGCTCGGCCTTAACCCTACGGCAGGTCAAGTACCTCTCAAAAAACCATGCAACATCCCTCTTCATACAGGGCCACCAATACTCCCTTCTCAGGTCCAAATACATCTTAGTGGCCCCGGGATGGATCGAAAATTTCGACCGATGAGCCTCTTCCATCAAAATGGTACGCGTTCCTCCCACAAACGGCACCCAGATACGCCCCTGAAATGTCATAAGCCCCCGACCATCGGTAACGAACTCTGAAACCAAACCAACAACCTGCTCTTTCTTCTGCATCTCGGGTTGCACGGCCTCGACCTGTGCCCCACGAATGGCGTCCAACACTGGAGCTATCACGGTCAATCTCAAACATACGTCCCGCAGCGGGGTGCTCTCTGCCCTGCGGCTCAGTGCATCAGCTACAACATTAGCCTTGCCCGGGTGGTACAGGATCTCACAATCATAATCCTTGACCACATCCAACCACCTTCTCTGTCGCATATTTAGGTTGGGCTGATCCATCAAATATTTCAAACTCTTATGGTCTGTGTATATCGTACACCGAACCCCATACAGGTAGTGACGCCAAATCTTGAGGTCGAACACAACTGCGCCCAACTCCAGATCATGGGTGGGGTATCTCATCCCATGAGGATTCAGCTGCCTCGATGCATATGCTATCACATGCCCCCTCTGCATCAACACCGCCCCCAACCCCATAATCGATGCGTCACAGTATACCACAAAGTCCTCCATCCCTTCCGGGAGGGCTAACACCGGGGCTTCGCATAACCTTTGGCGAAGTGTCTCAAAGGAGGCCTGCTGCTCGGGGGCCCATGAAAAAGCAACACCCTTCCGGGTCAACCTGGTGAGTGGCACTGCGATCTTAGAGAAATCCTTGATAAATCTCCGATAATACCCTGCCAACCCTAGGAAACTCCTGATCTTGGAGGGTGACCTCGGCACCTCCCAACTTATCACCGCCTCAACCTTGGCCGGGTCGACCAATATCCCCTCCTGGTTAACGAGATGTCCTAAGAACTAGACCTCCCGCAACCAGAAATCACACTTGGAGAATTTGGCATAAAGCCTCTCCGATCTCAGAACTCCGAGAACCTCTCTCAAATGCTCCTCATGCTGCTCTCTAGATCTCGAATATACCAAAATGTCGTCGATAAATACAATCACCGACCAATCCAACATCGGCCTACACACTCGGTTCATGAGATCCATGAACACTGCTGGGGCATTGGTGAGCCCAAAAGGCATCACCACAAACTCGTAATGCCCATAACGCGTCCTGAATGCTGTCTTCTGGACGTCCTCATCCCGCACCCTCACCTGATGATATCCAGACCTCAAATCGATCTTGGAGAACCAAAACGCTCCCTGCAACTGATCGAACAAATCGTCGATCCTCGGCAACGGGTAACTGTTTTTGACCGTCAGCTTGTTCAACTCCCGGTAATCAATGCACATCCGGTGTGAACCATCCTTCTTCTTGACGAACAGGAGAGGCGCTCCCCACGACGAGCTGCTCGTCCGAATAAACCCCTTCCCCAGCAGCTCTTGAAGCTGTGATGATAACTCTTGCATCTCTGTAGGTGCAAGGCGATAAGGCACCTTAGCGATAGGCGCGGCCCCCGGAACCAAATCGATACTGAACTCCACTTGCCTCACAGGAGGCACACCCGGAAACTCCTCGGGAAATACATCCGGGAACTCACGCACTACCGGAACCTCCTCAACTGACCTCGGTCTCTCGGAATCCACCCGCGTATCCATCACATACGCCACAAAACCCTTACAGCCCTGCTGTAGACACTGCCTCGCCCTAGCGGCCGAACAAAACACCGATCCTGAATGTGTACCCTCGTCGTGCACAGAAAGAACTCCCCCACTAGGGTCTCGTATGGTCACCAGCTGTCGCTCGCAGTCGATAACCGCACCGAATCTACTCAACCAGTCCATGCCCACAATGACACAGACATCACCCATCACAATGGGAACCAGATCAATCAGGAACTCAACACCGAAAATCTCGACTACGCACCCTCGGAGAACCTCCGTGGC